>NC_136490.1:38944955-39309955 GCF_053919585.1 Euprymna scolopes | reverse complement strand
AAAAGTTGACGTCATTAACTCATTCAAAACGGGTACCGGCCAAGTCGCACTTTTTTTTCTTTTTTTTTCACACTTTATTATTTTCCAACTGCATGTCAAGGCTTCATTTTTTTTTTTAAACAACCAATGATTTTTGTTTTCATTTACCCAAAAACATACACACCTCCAAACACCCGGGAAATGCCGTGTACCCCCCCCTAGTATCTATATATATAAAAGGCAAAATGTGTGTGACCATTTCGTGCATGTCTTCAAAAGGCTTTTCTCGCACACGCTCCCAGGTTCGTTACTATCGCTTAAAACGGTTATATATAATAATATCTAGGAATTAGAAAAGCGCATACCATATAGATTTATTTATGTCAATTTTTACAAAATTATTGCTATTTTGGCTTCTTGCATGTTGATCGGGCTTTTTAGTATAAATAAAGTGAAACTAAACACAACCGACGTATTTTCGGCATTGCACCGGGAAAAACGTCCCGAAGCAATAAGCTTTGATCAATCTTGTATTTCCCCTCCCCAACATCTGTTGGGGGAAGAAACAGTCAAATTTGGATAAACAAAACCAAACGCTGCGTGACTTCTATTTGACCTTCTTAATTAGGTCAAATGGGAGCAGCAGAGTTAACTTTTATTGCGCACGCCTGTTTTTATAGTTAAATAAATAAATTAAAACCTGCTTAACTTTGTCTGTCACCGTGGCTCAATGGTTAATGTAGCACGGTTTTTTTTTTCACACATTAATTTCCAACTCGAGGGTACGGGTTCGATTCTCATACTCACCTACCAAAACATTTTTTTTTTATGATTTAACACCCCCGGAGTTTTGATTTACCTCAAAACACCAGGGAATATATAAAAGTGAAAATGTGTGTTAGTGTGTGTGCATGTGCATTTTCGTGTATGTCCGCCGAAGGCTTTTTTCACTGGGCTTCTTGGTCGGCTCACACCTTCTTAAAACTTTTTATATGCTGTCTAAATCATAATATCTACGACTTAAGAATCGCAGCTATCTTTAATTTGCCCGACTTTTACGCACTATTTTCAAGATATTTTTCGATTGTCATGTCTTCGTTACGCTTTTCAGTATAAAATAAAAAAGCGAATGATGGGGCGGAGGGAAACAAACTGGCTTGCAGCGCAAAACTAGGTCAAACAGCGCGTGACTTAACTTTCTCGCACCTGTCAATTTCACTTTATAAACGTTAACTTAAGATACTTATCGCTTCCTCTCCCCTCGTGGCTAAGATGGTTAGGTTTCAAAGTTTTTTCCATTTCATTTCCACCTTCACATCAACGTTTCGGGTTCAAGCCTACCTTCCTTACTTTAGATCTAGCCCACTCCCCAACACACACACCTCCAAACACCCGGCCAACGTTTTTTTTTTTTTTTTTAAACGGTTGTTTAGATCTAACCCCCCTCCCCAACACACACACCTCCAAACACCCGGGCAATGCCGAGTATTCCCCCCCACTAGTATATATATCTATATATATATAAAAGCCAAAATGTTTGTGTGTGTGCGTTTTCGTGTATGTCTGAGAAAGGCTTTTTTTCCGATGCCTTCTCGTGGGTGTCACTTCTTCTTAAAACTTTTTATATCACATCTAAATTATAATATGTACGAGTTAACAACGGGTGTCGCCTGTCTATTTAATTTGCCCGACTTTCAAAAGATGAATATTCCACATATAGGTTCGCCACATGTTGCTTTCACTTCTCAGTATAAAAACCGCGAAACTGGATTCGAACTAGATGTAAACGTCACCATCAACTATCCCGCAGTAAAACGATTTCATTAAAAACTTCGGAATAGCGTGATGTTTGACATTCACTTTTTAATCGCTCTTACATTGATTGTCGCTGTAGCGCAGGTGTTCAGGCTTAGCCTATGGGCCTCAAGGCTCCGGGTTCAAGCCGACCTCTCACCAAGCCCCCCCCCCCTATTTTTTTTTTCCATTTTTAAAATCGCTGTTTTTTATCGTTTTTTTTTATATTTAAACAGGGTTAAGTTTCCTTTTTGTTCTTCTTTACCCCTCCCCCCCAAACGCACACACCTACAAGCACCCGGGAACGCCGGGTATCCCCCCCATCCCCGCTAGTATATATATAAAAGGCAAAATGCATGCGAGAGTTTTTGCAATTCCAAGAAAGGCTTTCTTCGCCGGGGTTCTCGGGAGGGTTACCATTGCTTAGAACTTCTTATATGCCCTGTAGATCATAATATGCACGAATTGCGAACGCGCGTCGCAGCTAGATTTATTTACGTCGAGGTTTACACAATTCTTGCTATTTCGGCCCCTCTGGTGTTGATTCAGCTTTTCCGTATAAAAGCGAAACTGGTGAAACTTAGGCACGGTTCTTGGCCTACAGGCCGGTAGCATCCAGTAAGCAATAGACATTTGGTCAATGTCGGACACTCCCCTAAAAGCGGGGGAGCAAAGTTGGGTAAAAAAAAAAAAACTCAAAAGAACTATCCCGCAGTAAAATTAAATGTGGATTTGATCTCATTAAACACGCACTTAAAAACTGTCTTTCAGAAATATTTAACTGCGGAATAGCATGATGTTTGATCTCAATTTTAACTCATTCACTTTTTAATCACTAAATTTAATGTCGCCATAGTGCAGGTGTATGTCGTCAGCCTATTGGCCTCAAGGCTCCGAATTCGAGCCTACCTGCCCCACCCCCTTTTTTTTCATTTACTCCTACAAAAGATTTTTTGTCTATTTTTAAAATCGCTGTTTTTTGGTTTTATATTTTTAAGAAGTCTCACATCTTTTTTTTTTTTTAATATTTAAACAGGATAAAGTTTCCATTTGGTTCTGCTTTACCCCTCCTCAACACACACACCTACAAACACCCGAGCAACGCTGGGTACCCCCGCTAGTTTATAATATAAATCTCACCTGTCTGTTTTAATGTATGTATGTATGTCTGTCTAAAACTTTCGGCAGAGGCGACGGGTTTTCATGAGATCAGTACCGTTTTGAAGCTACACCCTTCAGATGACGAATATAAAAAAAAATTGGCTAAAAACTTTAATTCCTTCACCCTCAACTGAGCACTTTTCTACAAGGGGGAGGGGTCGCTTTTTGCGCCGATATTTTCGAAAGTCATCGCCTCTTTTCGATTGACTTTAAACCTTTGCCACTTCCGGTTTAGCGATAGATGTAACAGCAAAGACGTTTTTTTTTTTTTCCTTCTTCACTGTACAGGTTCGAGCCTGCCTGCCTACTACCACTTTTTTTTTTTTTTTTTTTTTTTTGCTCAACACACACTTCCAAACACTCAGGCTAGTCAGTAATAAATAGTGGTTGTTGCATTAAGTAAAGGAAATATGATATTAAAAATAATAGTTGTTATTTATTCTATTCTATATTCTAGAATAGTGGAGCTGTTATTTATTCTATTCTGTATTCTAGAATAGTGGAGCTGTTATTTTTTATTCTGTATTCTAGAATAGTGGAACTGATCAATGTTGTTGAAAAAAGTGGACCAATAAGAATGGTTATTCATATCTAGCAGTTTTTGCATGTTCATAAAAGTTAAAGTACTTATCAATATGAAAAGGTTATAGTTAAATTTTTTTTGTTTAGATCTCAATTAATGCACGATACTGGAATTTTGCATTTGAAAATTTTTTATTCAAGTTATTATATATGTATATAAAGATAATTCAATAAAATAAACAGTTAATTCTCTCTAGTGCAATATAGACTACAATGCATTGTGGAGTAAGTCACTGCGGGGAGGCATGTGGATCTTCCTCCCTAGAGCAGGCAATGAATCTACTTGATAAAAAAAAAAAAATAGTCGATTTCATCAATTTCGATGACGATAAAAGTATGGGAGAATGGAAAATTTTTTGATCCTCATTCAATCCCGGACAACGTCGGATCTCCCTGCTAGTCTTTTACTCTGTCTATTTATCATTCTTGCCGTTCATCATTGAATATTGTTTGACTTACAATCTCGTTCTTCTGTCTCTGTATCTCTCTTTGTCATGTTGATTGAGAAATAAAGGAAAATTGGAATAGTCTATAATAAATAAAAGGGAATAACACCACAAGTAGTAATATTATTTAACTTGTAGATATAGAGAGAAAGAGACCGTGATAGAAGGTATGAAAAATGGTAATTTGGAATTGTCTTTTGTAATTTATTTTTTTATATTTAACTAGCTTTGCAAACTCGGATTTCCTGATTCAAAAATGGGCGACCCAATGGTGGGTAGGGGGGCACTTACTTTCTAGCACGTATACACATACATGTTGAAATATATTTACGAGTGAACGTAAATATACATAAACATACGAGGATATTTATTTACACACATACACACACAGACAGATGCGTGAGAGAGAAAGAAGTAACTGGGTACAGACAAAAATGGCCGAATAAAGATAGGGGAGACATAGTTTTGAAAGCCGATTTATCATAATTTTTTCGAGGGCTACTAACTACTTTTTGATTGTTTTTGAAAGATTAAAGACTAAAGTTAATTTTCCAAAGGAAAAAAAAATATATTTGTACACATGAAAAAAAAAAAAAAAAAAAGTTATGAAAAATGTTTTCACAGCAAGCTAATCAATTCAGCTAAATTTTGAAGTTAAATAAATTCATTATAAAAATCCTTTAAAAGATAAATATTAGTTTTCTGGGTCTATTTCAAAGATAATTAGTAAAGTCCTAAGATATTGGATTAAATTGAAAAAAAAAAACACCTTGTTTGTACAAAAAATAGCTTAATTAGCTCCAAAAAGCAAGGGATTCTGCCCTTCATAAAATCGCAGCAAACGGAAGTTTTTTAAACATGGATTATATGAAAGCCTAAAATCTTAGACAGTCGAAATGTTGTCTGAAAATGACGTCATGTAATTAAAAGGAGGGAGGGGGTACTGGTTTTCTTTTTTCCTCAAATGTACATCCATACATTCTTATCCTGAACGTTTTTATAATTTTCACCATTTTTTAATTTAATTATTTTATGTTCCTGTTTTTTTAAATTAAATTTTTTTTATCTAAAAATTATGTTACACCGTAAGTTTCACATTCATGCAAGCAAGGAAAATATTAGAATCTTACATATAAAAATTATGCGAAACCTGTAATTTAAAAAAAAAAAAAAAAATAGAAATATTTTTTGCAATTATAATTTTTTTCGTGGGAAAATATTAAATAAATTAATTCAATGATAATATCAGTAGTTTGAGAAATTAATTGTTCTTCGAGTTATATCGAATTCATTAATACGGTCTTTAGGGGCTGTTTTCGTAACGTTCCTGTAAAAATTAAATATATATATATATATATATATATATATTTTTTGATTGTTATAATTTACGATGCTTTATTTTCATAAAAAAGCAAAAATAAAATCAGGCATTTTTTAATTTTTTTTTTTTTTTTACTAAAAAAAGCCATAACTTTAGTAAAGGTGTTTTTGTTTAACCGGAATAATACATTTCCACTAAGATTTAAATAAAAATTATGGGTTCATTATATTCCGTGTTCATCTTCTTCTATAATCTCACCTATCTGTTTAAATGTATGTATGTCTGTATGTTCGTATGTCTTGCAAAAACTTTCGACAGAAGCGACGGATTTTCACAAGATCGGTATCATTTTGAAGCTAGACCCTTCAGACGAAAATATCGAAAAATTGGCCAAAAACATTAATTCCTTCACCCTCAACTGGGCACTTTTCTACAGGGAGGGGTCGCTTTTTTGCCGATATTTTCAAAAGTCATCGCCTCTTTTCGATTGTGTAGCCTTAATTTAAACCTACGTCACTTCCGGTTTGGCGATGAGCGCAACAGCTAACACGTCAGTTTTTTTTTTCATTTTCTTTTCCTCCTTCACAGTACAGGTTCGAGCCTGCCTGCCTGCCTGCCTGCCTGCCTGCCTACTACCACTTTTTTTGCTTACACACACCTCCACTTTTTTTTCCACCTTTGCGTCATGGGTTCGAGCCTGCCTGCCTACTACAACTTTTTTTTCTTTTTCTCAACACACACCTACAAACACCCAGGCAACACTGGGCACCCAGGCTAGTTATTTAATAAATACTAAAAATTTCATTATAATTGGTTAATTTATTGATTTTTCGTGAATTTCTAAGCCAATGGATGGGTTTAAATGTTCATACATTTTTAAGTCAATGGATGGGTTTAAATGTTCATACAGCATTCATTTTGCACGTACCTAGAAGTAACCTTAGAAGTTGGTGTTCCCAATCATGCTGGGTTAAACAGAGCTGATAGGAAAAGATAACAAAATACCAAAGTCTTGCGTACGGTATGAAAAGAAATTGGAATCTTAGGAAGATCTCCATCATTCCAGTAATTATTAGTGCAACTGGACTCGAGACTTTCCAAAACTACCTGGCAAATATTACTCAGTGAACCAAGTGCGAGAGATATACAAACAATTTCACTTAAACGGAAAGGTAGAATCTTAAAAAGATCTCTCGGTTTTAATGTCTGAGACAGTGGGTGAATGTCTGGCGTCCTGTAGGATGCCCCATCTCCAGAAAATAAGATAAAAATATTATACAAATTCTTACACACACACACACACACACACGTGTACGTACATACAATGTGTCTATGAATGAATAAAGGCCATGTGTTACCCCCTCCCTTGATCTCACCAAGCATCTGAGATTATCAGCTGGGTGCCATATGCGAGTTGTTCCGGCTTTCCCCTCCCTCTAAAAAAAAAAGTATTAATAATTGATGTTATCCAATTTAGGAGGATCCATCTTTACAAAAAAGAAAAACAAAAATGAAGAGGGAAGGAATTCAATTCAATAGGGAAATATTTATCATTCTTTTGGTTTTGCTCAAAAAACAAAAAAAAAAAAAAAGGATAAAAAAAATGGGAAGGATTCTCACAAAAATATTTTCATGCTTTTCACACGACTAACTAAAAGAAAAAAAAAACTAAAAGAAAAAAAACGTATAAAAAACAGGTTAAACTTTGTTTTGGGAGTTGAGTGCCTGGAAAGATTAAAAAAATGACATATCTTATAGCAATTCTTCTTGGCCTTCGGGCCGGGATCAAAGTATAGTATCTGTTCTGCAGATGCTGCACTTAAGGTAATTTGTACCAGTCAATGGAGGGGAAACCCTCTATACTGGGACAATTATTATTTTTGGTAACCAGAGTGCCCCCTTTTTTGCCTACCTTTAGGGGAGCTGGTTTTTACCCCACATTAAAAACGGCCTAGTACCTAATTTTCTTTGGCGGGGAAGCAAATAAATACATTAAATAATATATGGCTACCATTTTTATTATCAGTCTACCTCTTGACATAAAAAAAAAAAAGTTTTAAAAAAGTCATGCATGGACTTTGAAACTTGTCCCTATGGAGGCTTACATTGACTTTTTCAGTTTTCATCATACAAAAAAAAAAAAAAATTAAATTTTTAAACACTTTTTGTAAAAAACATCAATAAAATTCAAATATCACGTTATATAAAATGAGCCACGGACATTTCATTAGCGAAAAACTTGAAAAAAAAAAAAAAAATAAAACAAACTCTTTCCTTCTCGGTTAATGGGGTATTTCACTATCTGAAATTAAGAAAAGAAATGGAATGACAACAAAATATTTGCATCTTAACGTGGTTTCATAGACAGTTTCTCTGTTTATTCAAAACTAGCAGAGAGATCTCACGTTACCCGGGATTGAATGATGATCCACGAATGTTTCACACTCCCATATTCTTATTGTCATCGAAAACTGTGAAATCGTCCTTTTTTTTTTTTTTTTTTTTTTTTTTTTTTTTTAAATCAATTTTTATTTTATTTTATTTTTTTTTACACAGTGATCACCACTTATCAAGGCTCGGAAGCCACTCAGGGATAAGGGTTATTGCAAGTACATTACGTTAGTGTGGAGATTTGATGAAGTGTTTACTTAAGGGGGCGGTTCATTAGGAATTTGTTAACATTGGACTTGAAGACATCCCAGTTGTAGTCCGGTGGGAAGCAGGCAGACGGAACAGAGTTCCACAGGTGTGCAGTTCTAAGAAAGAAGCTTTGTTCATGGAATCCGCGTTTTGATGTAGGCACATCTATAGAGTGGGGGAAATTTTTCACAGTGGATTCAGCTAGACGGGTGTTTTTCGTGAAAGATTGGCGAGGGGGGACCAGAGATTGGAGTTCAGACGAGGGGGGACCAGAGATTGGAGTTCAAATCGATTGATTACCTGCTCTAAATAGGGACTCATGACTGGTGCATCAAGAGGAAGCTTCACATACCTCCACACAGTGACTTGATCCACAATACATTGTATTCTACATTACACTGTAAAGAACTTACTGTTGATTTTATAAAATTATTTTTTTATATATAACAGCTTTAATCAAAGTTTAGAATGCAAAAGTCAAATATCATGGTTAAATTATGCTCTGAACAGAAACATTTATTTTAAACGTGCTCCTGTGATATCAAAGAATCTTCTGTTGAGTTTATATGCCTAACCTTTCTTTGTGTAGTGATAAAACTTCTCAAATGCATTTGTGATGTTTGATTGAATAAGGGTTAACTTTGGTCAAAATCGTCTGTTCCTTTTTTCATCGGATTTTTTTTTCAATTATCGATACTTATAGGAAATATTCTGATACAAAACTTATCTAAGAACAA
This sequence comes from Euprymna scolopes, assembly GCF_053919585.1. Classification (NCBI taxonomy): domain Eukaryota; kingdom Metazoa; phylum Mollusca; class Cephalopoda; order Sepiida; family Sepiolidae; genus Euprymna; species Euprymna scolopes. The sequence goes on along the minus strand of NC_136490.1, from coordinate 39,301,295 downwards.
TGCCAAGTACATAAAGTATATTTGTGTGAAATTTAAAAAAAAATTTGCCCAGCCGTTTCAGAGTCCATAGGAGACGAACTTACATCCATACAGTTTATATATATATATATATATATATATATATATATATATATATATATATAAGACAAAGCCATATGTTGGTATACATAGATTTATTTATCTAATAATAAGGAAACAGTAAGTAGAGGAAATGTTATATGCTCTTTATACCTAGGTGTTTCGAAGCTTAATGCTTCTCATCAGAAGAGGGACTAGGTTGCAAAAATTTCAATTCAACATCTAGCTAGGGGGATAATTGGAGATCTATTAAATTATCTGGTATATAGGGGGTGAGTGGGATATCTGTTTTTTTTTTTGTTTTGTTTTGTTTTTAACTAATATAGGTGAGTTTTAGTTAACTAAGAGCTATAAGGAATAGAGGGGGATAATATAATATAGGGACGGTTGGTGACGATACATAGAAAAAGCATAAAAATTGAGGGTTACAAGGGTAAATGGCAAAACATATGTATATACACACAGTAGTTTTGTTGATATTAATAGCAATCAATTAAAGTAATTCTTATTAAAACAAATTATGATTTGTATAAAAAAATACTAAAATGTCTGCATTTATCTATATTTATAATTGCGAAAATTTATTTCATGTTTACAACCAACTTGTTTAAAATTCGTTTCAAGCATTTCCAGTATTAAATTTAGCAATATATATATATATATATATATATATATATATATATATATATATATATATATATATATATATATATATGTATCTATACTTGGCATTCCCAGGTTGAAAATATACGTCATATAACATCTGTGACGACGTCATATATGACGCCATCTGCTAAGACGTCAAATTTGCCTACGTTTGTATACATAGTGTCCTGGCAGTCTAGCTTCAGTTTTGCTGCCTGGGGATGAATTTTGCTGAGGGTCTTTTTTTTTCTTGGTTGTCTCCCCTGTGGCCTTGCTTTATCTGAACATACAGATATAGTTGTCTTTTATATAATAGATGGAAAATCTGAGTTTAGAGTTGTTTTCAATAGCGAGTATGTTTAATTGAACGTTAACTGAATTTGTGCCAGAAAAAAAAGAAGATATTTTCATTGATTTTATTTTTCTATTCTGCTCAAATATTACATGGTATACAATCGAACGAAACAATGCTCATCAAAGTTTGAAATGTATGAGGGAATCCTGAGTTTTGGTAGGAAGGAGTTCTTAAATTAGACTTTTTTTTTTTTTAAACTGTAAATGCGAGTTCTTAACCTGAGGTAACAGGTTTGGTTTGGTTGTTTAACGGCATATCAACCCTTTTCAGGTTATTTAATGCCGAATCAGTTATTTTGGAAACAATTTTTATGCTTCGAGTTCTTTATATCTTTAAATATTTATTTGTAGAGTTTGGTTTGGTTGTTTTGTTTTACGGCATATCAACCCTTTTCGGGTTATTTAATGCCGAATCCAGTTATTTTTGAAATAGTATTCAGGTTGCATCCAGTTATGTTGTAGAAGGTTTTTATTCTTCAAGGTCTTTGTATCTTCAATCGCTAGTTTGTAGTGTTTGATTTGGTTGTTTTATAGTGGATTTTATCGTTTTTGTTCCCTGCCCTACAGAACATGAATGAGTTTTGCAATGGGAGAGGGAAAAAGGGTTACAGTATTAATGTTTGGTACATTTTTTAGTTAGGAAACTAGTCAGGGAGTGGGAGAGATAGAAAGAAATATGCCTCACTCAATTTTGAAATAGCATTCCTCTTTACCTACCTTCCTTTATTTAGAAGTAGCATTTGATTGCTTGAACAAATTCATTTCTTGTTTTGTGTTCAGCATCCCGATTACTTGTTTTATCTCCTTTAAACCGTAATTAACTTCCATTATGTCTGCCCTTTAAGTGTGAACAAAAAAGATTGTCTTAAGTAATTTTTTTTTCCGGGGGGGGGGGGTACGGAAATGATCGTGACACCCACATAGAAGCACACACACAGCTAGTCTAAACATTTTTGTCTTGGTGGGGGAGGGGAGAGAGAGAGGGTGAGGAAATAAGTCTCAAGTAGAAAGCAATCACTGATGGCAGAAGGAGGTACTGCCAAAAACCATGGAGGTGAAGAGGACAGTGTTTGTTAGCAGATGGGTACCCCCTCCCCGGGAGAGAAAGCGATGGGAGGGCACTGAATAGATTGTAAAATGGAGTTTTCTTTTTTTAGCTGTCAGACTTTTCTCTTCAATTTGTTCACATTTGTTTGGTCTTAAGTGTTTTAAGCATACGTTTCTTTTGTGTAAATATAATTGTGTGGCTTACATATGCCATGGATATTTCGATTCCGTGTGTGTGTATGTATATATATATATATATATATATATATATATATATATATATATATATATAGCACTTTGCTTTTACTATAAATGACAAACAAGCAAAATAATTTCTTACCGACTACTTATGCAAGTTGCTATTCATAGTTTTTTGGTCAAGATCAAAGTGTAGTATCTGTTCTTCAGATGCTGCAAGCTATGACTAGCTATGACTAGCAAAGACCAGATGTGGGGGCAACCCCACATGCCTGACCATTAACCAGCTCCCATTTCCCACCTCTCGGGAGCTGGTCCCCTTTTTCCCTTCCCCCTCCCTTCACTCCTCGCATTAAAAATCGGCCTTGTGCCTAATTTGCTCGGTGGGGGAGCAAATAAATACCATCTGTTCTTCAGATGCTGCACTTCCATTTCTTGTTCTCTTTCGGTAGAGGAGAAATCCTTCACGACTGAGACAATTTTTATTTTTGTACCTTTTCTCCACGTTAAAAAACGACCCTGGTGTCTAACTCTGTCCCGTGGGGAGGCATTGTAAATAGGTACTATTCATAGTTGGGAAGTTTGGTTCATGCAAACTGATTTCATTAAAAATAAAATGGACATTCCAAATCTATTTGGATCTGTTGATCACATTCATTTTAAATTTAGAATCAACTTAGAATTTGTCATACTATTAAGGTTAATAGAATCTTATGTTGTAACAATGTAAGTTTTTAATTCTTTATCGCCATCTTGCAGGTCGATAATAATCAGGAAAGAGGTATAGTTAACAAAAAAAAATGTGCTAACAAAAGTATGTTAAAGAAGTCCACGTCATTATTCTGGGGGGGGGGGGCATAACTGCCACGAATCTCTTTCTAATAACGGCTTAGATACATCTATATTTATACTCTCTGGGTAAGTCCATTATTTCTGAAATAAGTCTGTCAGCTTATCTCATAACGTATGTCATACTTTTATTGTTCTGCATAGTGCTATTATTACTAAATGGCAATTTTTAAGGAAACACAGTGGATAAAGTATTTGAGATTTTAATAATATTAAATTTTAACATTTTTGCTATTAATAAGATGAGCGATTAAACACACACACATATTTATTTGTGTATATATAACCCTAACGCCCTCTGTTGTCCGAGGGCCGGGCCGCATCCGTCGCTAATCTGGTTCATGGGAGCATACTTGTCATGTACTCTTCGCTGTGTTCATCGCTCCCGGCTCGCAGGACCATAGATGCAACCCAGCAGAGCTACATTCTTGTCTAGTGGTGGACCTCTCAAGGGTGACCAGACTCTCACTGGTCACTGGAAAATATCTCTCTGCTGCTCAGGGCATGCGAAATGTGCATGACCCTAAGTCCGTGTGGCAACATTGTCGATTTCGGCCGTCACTCTGGCTTCGTGCTGGATCCAGTCTATCTCTTTCATCATCTGGCGTCAGGGCATACCTTAAATAAACTGCATCTTCATTCAGGCCAGCAATCGAGAAACAAAGAAAAACTCTGCTTCATTTTCGTAAAAACCAACAAAATAATTATTTATGAATCATTTTACACTTGTTTAAAGTCGAGTTCTTTGATCCGAGCTTCGTGATGCAGGTTGTATAACTAAAGTTCATTTAGTTGATTTCCCAGCTAAGAACAAGAGCTTTTCAACTTAGCTCTTATGGGGGTTTCTGTCCCCCACCCCCACCCCAGGCTGGGCGAGAGCGATGTGGACGTCTCGATGCCAGTCAGTAAAAAGGCCCTAATTCTTAAAAGCCAATCGTTTTTATAAAACTGGCCTCTTCCCCCCTCTGTCACATTGAAGATTACTTTTCTTTTTTTTTTCTCGGAACCTCTTTTTTTCTCTATCCCATTATCTTATTCTTTTTCTTCTCTCGTAAACTCCTTTCTCTATCCCCTTATTTTATATTTTTTTCATTTCCTCTTTTCTTGTGAATCTCTCTTTCGTGGCCATATCTCTCCCTAGGTTCAATTTATTTATCTGTCCAACTAACTTATCACTGACTTGGTGGCCTGGTAGTTAAATACAATAGGTGGATCCAAATGGCAACATCTCCCAGACACCAAAGCAGACATTTTGAACCGAAGTCATTGTTTCCATAATATTTTAATTGTTTTTAAAAACTCAACCAGAAAACGACCCTGTATTGTTTTTCTACCAAACTCAAGAATCTCATTATCATATTTATTTATTTATTTCCATTGAAATATTTTATTTCTTATGGACATTTTTGCCTCTTCTTATCGCCGCATAAGTACAAAATGGAAATTAAAACCGCTTAAAGAACAATTATTATCTATTATATTTTTCTTCTCTTGATAAAAGTTCGAGGGACACCCCTTTTTTTTCTTGATCAAATATCACACCCCCTCTCCTACCTTTTCTTCCTCTATTTGACAAGTAAGACCATCTGGTATCGCCAGGGATCTTGCTATATATATATATCTTGCTATATATATATATATATATATATATATATATATATATTTATGTGTGTGTATAATATATATATAAGAACGGCAGTGTGTCGGTTACATGAACCATGTAGGTTGTCCAAAATGATGTTTTTATAATTTTTTAAGGTAAACATCTGTTGAGTACGTGACATGAAATGCAGCAATAACATAATTTTGCAGACTTGTTAATTACAATACACAACAATATTCTAATGGATACCTTTTGAAAAGTAATAAATGACCAAGTGAGAAAACTTAATATTTGGAACTTGGAGAATTATTATATATGTTTATGGGAGAAAATATGCTTATTCAATTATATTCACCTTTATTCATACTAGCCCTTTTATTTATAAAGCTCGATGTAACTACAGAGCATATACAGGTTAATGGCAAAGTCTGTATTCCAAATTTCAAGATGTCCATAAAATGATCAATCTTTGGCAGCACCTGTTTCATAGCGCAGAATCCATCATGTAATTATGTCAAATTTTGAATCTATTCTGCCCTGACTCGTCAGAAGAATAGGAACTTATCAACTTTAAAAGAAAATAAAAGGAATATGGGCATGATTACAAAAATCCGAAAAATCGGAAGAGTAGTTGCAATAATAATTAGATGAACGATTCTGCAATACGAAAGGTGATGTTAAGAATTGAACATTTTAACATGCCGACAGAAATAAACGGTAAAATGGACGACATCTTGAAAATTGGAATATAGATTATATTGCCATTCATGAATCTTTATAAACTTTCACTGTTAAAAACTTTTTCATGCAAATATGATTCAATGCATATTTGCAGTTTCTTTGAATGCATTAACCTGCAAAATTTATTGTATATTTTGCAAACCTCTTTCCTCTGATGAGAAGAATTGCATTTTTCGAAACTCAGCAGAATAGGGTCTTTCAAGTTGTATTCCTTGTCCGATAATTAAAAATTCTGTATACCTTCTTTACACGTTTTTAATTTTTTTTGAAAATTTGAATTAAATTTCAATAAGATTTTTCTACTTTGACGATTCCCGAAAGGATGAACCACTAGTGTCTGTAGGTATTTAATAATTATTATAGTAAATAATAATGTCGGCCTCTTTAAGAAACTTGTTTATTATCGTTAAGCACTTTCAGTTGTAATAAAATCGGTCAACTTAGCTCGTACGCACAGATCGTCATATAATGACTAGATCACTCGGAGTGATATTAAAAGCATTTAATAAGAATAAATGTTTATATTTCAACTGTATCTCTCGCGTTGACGGTAGCCGGATGGTTCAGATTCTTGCTAATGAAGCCAGACATGACTTTTGTTACCGGGGTTTGAATCTCTTGACTGGCGTTATTCGTGACACTCTGCACTGATGATTTCTGAAAGGATGAAACACTAGTGTCTGTAGGCATTTAATAATTATTATAGTAAATATATATATATATATATATATATATATATATATATATATATATATATATATATATATAGAGAGAGAGAGAGAGAGAAGTATTTATTTACTTTTCTATATTAAATATAATATTTTATTTTTGTTTATATCATTTATTATCTTATGGCATAAATATAATTCCGTAAGAATCAGTTTGTCATATTCTTTTGACCTTACTTATACAATGTTAATTCCTCCTTTAGACTTGTTTCATTTAATATAATAATAAGCTAATTTTCCCTTAAATCCTATCTTATTTTAAGGTCAAAATGTAATTCTCATAATTTTTAATATTTGGCCCTTTAAACATCAGTTATACAATAGTCTAATTGATTAATTAGATTATTATTTGTCTTTGAAAGAAGTCCAATATATACTCATTTACATTAAATATAATTAGAAAATATATCTAATATTATTTATATAAACAAAATAGCAATTCAAATCCATATATTTCTTTTTTTCTAAATAAATTCTAGGTTCACCCGCCATACTCCAATGCACTAGTTTAATTTTGATGTCCCCCACCTCCTTTTGCACTGATGAGACATTATTAAAAAATATTTTATTTGTCAATATTAAATAAATAAATGGATATCGTTTCTGAAACGATCGTACACTTACTCTGATTCTATTTTGTTTCTCCTTTTGAAGCTGATTTATAATTTCACAATTATTGGCCTTTCATACCCTCTCTCTCTCTTTCTCTCTCTCTCTCATATATATATATATATATATATATATATTTATATATATATATATATATAAAGTTATGAAAATATATATGGCAATTAAGCTACACAGAATATGCCATGTTTTATTCTTGTGAGAATTTGTCAGAATGAAACGCAGCATATTCTGTGTAGCTTAATTGCCATATATATATATATTTTCATAACTTACTATCTATCTCTACCAAGTATTGAGCACTGTTGAAGTAAATGCTGAAAATTTATGCATAAAATTATATCTTCATATGTTAATTTATGTGATTAAAGGAAGTAGTTATATATATAGTTTAATGACTTATTTATTAGAAGTGGAAATACAACTTAGACATATATTTGTTGATATTTTAGCATGTTTTACATAATTCAAAGTTCTCAGAAATCAAGGGGCTCCTTCGTGGAGCTAACACTTTATTTGTCTTGTTTCATCCACTCTTAACTCTTACAATCACACTAGATCCAGCTCCAGCCTGTGCTCCATTGACATCACCAAGGTAACAAAACTTCTGAACAACCTCAATAGCTTTGCCATCCAAATATACTTCCTCCATGTCTGAGTTATCCATCTCAATTGCCTGCATTTCTTGCTTACAAATCGATTATACTCTTTCAACCTACCAATAACTGGTACTATCAGATCAGGCTGTCTGAAGATATCGGCTTCCTGACTTAAGGCCCTGTCGGTGGGGCATTAGAATACGCCGACTGCCCCCCTGCAGAGGGTAAAAGTCCGTCAATGGGGGTCCTGGATATGACCTCAAACTATATCCAGTGGTGAGGCCCCAGCTTGTGGGCTTGTGGGAGTATGGAGTCACCCTTTAATTACCATTGCTCCCAGGTCCACTCTGACCCAGAGTGGTAGTACCTGTTAGGGTCCCAACTATGGGTTAAATAGAAACCGACGTGAAAACAACCAATATATTCTATTAAAAAAATTTTTCTTCAAAATCTTTGGATTCGGCATTAAATAACCCGAAAAGGGTTGATATGCCGTAAAGCAAAAACAACCAACCTGACTTAAATGCACAAAACATTGATGTCATTGTTTTTTTTTTTCCTTTTCTTTTGCCAAATTCAATCATATTGTGCAAAACAAAAAAGAATTTTCCTCTACAAAACAACCAAACCAAACACCATGAATAAATATTTAAAGCTACTTATCGCTTCCTTCCATATTTTTACATGGTCTTACGACTAGCAGTTGTATTTAAAATTCATAATGATCAGTTCATTAGTTTAGTAGTATATCATGTAGATACAAATATATAAACATATATACTTATATAACACTCACTCACTTAAGTATTTGTGATGCTGCTAGTGACTCAATATTGGGGTTAATTTATCAAGCGAAGGTCAAAGAGGTATCTCCTACCTCTTTGCAAGCAATGCACCTGTGATTCTTTCTTGTATCTCCATGTTTGTTCCCTATTGCCTGATTATTAATGGCCGACACTTGAAAAAGTTTGAGATTTCAGTCTCAAGTGGGTTATAGTCAACAAACACCACTTACCCTGCTTATGAGGGTTAGAATTGTTGACCTTATGCACCCAATCCCTCACCCTTCTCTATAGTTTCCACAGAAGGTTCTGTGATGTAAAAAAATAAATAAAATAAAAATAATTTTGATTCTACAAAATTATTTTATACCTACACTAATACTTAACTCTTCGATTACTTTCTATGGTGTTCCTTGGCCTTTTGGTCAAGATCAAAGTGTAGTATCTGTTCTTCAGATGCTGCACTTCTATTTCTTGTTCTCCTTCAGTGGAGGAGAAATCCTTCACGACTGAGACAATTTTTATTTTTGTACCTTTTCTCCACGTTAAAAAACGACCCTGGTGTCTAACTCTGTCCCGTGGGGAAGCATAGTAAATAGGTACTTTCTATGGTGAATCTATTTTTTTTTTCTTTGTTTTGTTTTCTCTTTTTTTTTTTTTCCTTTTTGTTCTTTCCGTTTTTTCTTTTCTTTTCTTTTTTTCTTTTTCCTTTTTTTCTTTTTTCTTTTTCCTTTTCCTTTTTCCTTTTCTTTTCTTTTTTCTTTCATTTTTTTTCTTCGTTTTTTTTTTGTCTTTTTTCTACCGAGTGGAATCCTAATGTTTACACTAACATCCACGTGAGAGTTAAGGCAACTATAGGGTAATATGAGGTTCAAGGGTAGGTGGAGGGATGAGGAATTTCCTTATTTCCGGTTTTATAATCCTTATGCTTCTTTCTTTATCATTTTCTTCTCACAAAATAAATATTAACTACACGTGTTCACCATTTTTCATAAGTTTTTTTTAAACATAACACTTAAGGCCACCAAGAACATGCTAGAATTGGTGATCCACTCGTTTTTTATGTTAATGACTAACATGATTTCTTTGGTGTTTCTTGGAGAATCTGCATTTTCTCAGCAATTATCTTTTCTTTTTTTTTTTTTTTCACACCAGAACGTTTTGTAATATGGATTAAATTTAATTTGCTATTTCTGCACCAAATCGTCATCAGTTTGTCAAATTAAGTTCTTGGAGCAAAAGATATAAATTTCTGTGTAATTTTTTTTTGTTTTGTCTTTCTAGCTGAGTTGTCATAACTATATTATCCTGCTACTACTAAACTCTACTTTGTACAGTGGTAACCTATTTAAAAATAGCCTGAATACTAATCGATTGGATATATATATATATATATATATATATATATATATATATATATGTTCTTTGAAGTTTTTAACTATACAAAAAAAAAATTTTTTTATCATTCGTTAGAAAACCATCTAGTCAGTAAGTCATTTAATCACATGCAATCACTGCATCAACTCTATCTCGAATTTACTATAGTACTAATAATTTATTTTTTAAGGGATCATCACTTGTTTACTATGAAATACTGTTTCGGGGATTCAAAAACAAAACAGTATATTACATCATATCTCCCCAGCAGTGTTGATCAAACACCACCTCCCTTAATCGTAGGAAGAAGACATGTTAAAAACATTTGATCCAATTTCCTATTCTTAATTGCAGTTACTAATCTTTTCATGCTATAAAAATGAATTTCTTACCTGTGTGGTTCATCAATTTCCACATTAAAAATGGATATATTTTTTAATTTATCAGTCTTGTATTTATAAGATTAGGATTAATCCATTTAACTACTTATCACCCCCACTATGATTAGTATTTAGTATATTTACATTCTTATTTATTTAAAATTAGATATATAAAGGTTAAAAATATTTCTACATATATACATTTTATTATATATATATATACACACGGTGTGTTCCAAAAGTAATGCCTCCTATTTTTTATCCTGTCCAAATCGATCAAATTGCATTGTTATGATGACTGAACTTATGCATTCATGACCTAAAAGTTTAATCTCTCTGTTACAGATATTGACGGCACACTTAAGAAAGCATCTTCTGTCAGAAGCAAAGATGCGTCATTGAATTCCTGGCAAATGAGCATTGTGAATAGTGGTAATCATGTAGCCAAATAAATTCTAGAACACGAAAGGTATCACTCCCTTCTTCGTAGCTGTTCAACTTTTAGAGTTGAAAAAAGTAGAAAGCTTTACTTTTGGAACGACTCTTATATACTAGCAGTTCATTCCGGCTTTGCTCGGACCCTATGTACTGTTCATAACTTTATGTGCGCATATATATATATAAAAAAAGTTTGACTTATGTCCAGGTAACCTACATCTAAAATTTCAAGTGTTTAGACCCAAAAATTGGCGGAGGAGTTTGGTAGTCTGCAAAGCTCAACTCTTTCAACTTTGACCTCTTTGCAGCCAAATTTTCGCCCAAAAACTGATTAAAAAGCTTGCTGCATGTCTAAATAACATTTATGCAAACGTTCAAATGTTTAGACCCAAAATTGGCTGAAAAGTTTGCTAGAGACCGCAAAGGTCAAATCTTTTGAACTTTGACCCCTTGGCAACCAAATTCTCGGTCAAAAACTGATTAAAAAGCTTACCCTATGTTTGAATACACTTTATGTATAATTTCAATTGTTTAGACCAAAAATTGGCTGAGAAATTTGGTAGAGATCGCAGAGGTCAAATATTTTATAACTTTGGCCCCAATTTTGATCCCTCAAATTGAATTAAAAAGTTTGGTCCATTTCCAAGTAACCTACATCTAAAATTTCAAGTATTTAGACCCAAAATGAACGGAGGAGTTTGGTAGAGTTCTCAAAGGCCAAATCGTGTAACTTTGACCCCTTTAACAGCCAAATTTCTGGCCAAAAACCGATTAAAAAGATTTTTCCAAATCTCAATACGCCTTATGTCAAATCTCGAATCTGTAAACTAAAAATTGACAGAGTAGTTTGGTAGAGAAATGTACACACAGATAATTTCACTTTTATAGATATATAAATATACTAACATTTCAGCCCGGCGTTGCTCGGGTGTTTGGAGGTGTGTTGAGCAAAAAAAAAAAAAAATGGTAGTAGGAAGGCAAGCTCGAACCTGTACGATGAAGGAGGAAAAGAATGGGAAAAAACATGATGTCTTTGCTGTTACGACCACTGCCATACCAGAAGTGACGTAGGTTTAGATTAAGGCTAGACAATCGAACAGAGGGGATGACTTTCGAAAATATCGGCGAAAAAAAGCGACCCCCCCCTCTCTGTTGAAAAGTGCCCAGTTGAGGGTGAAGAAATTAATGTTTTTAGCCAATTTTTTGGTATTTGTCGTCTGAAGGGTCAAGCTTCAAAAGATACTGATCTTGTGAAAATCCGTCGCCTCTGTCGAAAGTTTTAGGCAGACATGCAAACATACATGCATTAATATATTGGTAGCTCAAATTTTTTTTATCTAAACCGATTAAAAAGCTTGCCCTATATCTGAATACCCTTTCTGTAAAATTTCAAATGTTTAGAGCAGAAATTGTCTGAGTAATTTGGTAGAGACCGCAGAGGTCAAATTTAAAACAAATTTGATCCTATTATGACCCCTTAACATTTATTGTTTTGGGCTCCAAAAAGTTATTAAATTAGAGCCATGTCCAAGGAACCTATATCTAAAATTTCAAGTGTTTATACCCAAAATTGTTGAAGTTTGGTACAGTACTCAAAGGTCAAATCGTTGAACTTTGACCCCTTAACAGCTAAATTTCTGGCCGAAAACGGATTACAAAGAATTTCCCAACTCTCAGTACCCTGTATATCAAATTTCGAGTTTGTAGACTGAAAATTGACAGTTATTGCGTAGGGAAATGTACAGACACACACACACAGACAGATAGACAGACATATATATATTGTGTGTGTGTGAATTGAATAATATAAAAATATTTTATATGAAATTCCATCATAAGAATATACTGTTGAGTACTTTAAGAGAAATACGAAAGGGTCCAAATGTTGTGAGTTCTCTCTTGAGTAGATTGAGCATTGTCTGGGACTTACTATGTATGTAAATAAGATATGTCTTATTTCTCTCACATTTGAAATGTGGCTGCCACAACGACTGAGTAGTAAGAAGTCCAGAATTCGAATGTTCGACGGGTGATACAGTTACAGTAGCCACACTGATGAGTGTTAGTGAACATGAAACATATGTGAATAATAAATATTAACAACAACAACAACAACAACAATTTGGGATGCTGAAAAAGTACGCATGTATCAAAAATTCATCTTTTAGTGGATTAAAGTAAAGTGTTTCCTTGCTACAAATGAGTTTTTTTTTCTCTTGAAAAAAAAAAAAAAAATGAAAATAGTACGGAAAACGTAAAATCATGTTAATTATTTGTGTTAATCTAATATTGATATGTTAAACAGTCCTGTGTCCTTTATAAAAAAAAAATGCTTTTCATAATCATAAAAGGACAATTTTTATGAACTACACATCGAATATCTTTCCAAATTTCTTTTTTTTTTTTTTTTTTCGATTTTGTTTATATTTTTTTTTTTATTCTTCTGAATAATAATGAACGCTTTATGTTTATAATCTTTTGTTTTTATTTGGTTATTTTTCTTATTTATAGTTTTCACCGTATATCATAACACTTTCTAATAGGTCTATCTCCTGTTCTTATGTCCAGTTATTATGAGGGATATGTTTACATTTATAAATTAGATCTTGTATTAATGACTAACGGGGGTACCCGGAGTTGTCCGGGTGTTTGTAGGTGTAAAAGAGAAAAAAAAGTGTTTCGAACCCATGACGAATCCAAAGGCGGAAAAGGAAATGAAAGAAAACGTGGGATCTTACCACTACACTACGAGGCCATAGGAAGTGAAAAGCGTTTCAATTTAGCGATCTCAATCATTAAGTGGACATGCAAAAATGAACGTTGGCTGGAGGCCAGTTCAGCTTTCCGCCGTTTCATTTTGGGGGAAAAACTAACTCCCCACAAAAAGGGAATGTCCAAATGAATAGCAATTGTCTGATATGAGGGACTTTCATCATATTGATCAAAGCTAATTGCTTTCTGAATGTCCCGGCACAAAAAGCCGGGAAGATGCTTTTGCTGTCGATTTAGTTTCGCTTTTATATGGAAAAACTGAACAAACATGCGAGAGGAAGGAATAGCGTGAATTTTATAAAAGTCGATGTAATAAATCTAGATACGACGTCCCTTCATAAATCCTAGATTTTATGATCTAGGGAGTATATATATATAAATTCGGGTTTGTATTACTGTACACATAGATTCGAAAAAGTTGTCAAAAAACAAATATATAACAAATAAATTTTATCAAAGGCAAGATAAGTTACTTTTCTACCAAACTGGATATATTTTTTCGTGTTTTTATTCAATGTAACATATTTATTCAGCTCGAAAAACATACAGTGTTTACCGATGTATTCGAAAATTCAAGATGGCGTCTGATTCTCTCTTTAACACGGTAAGTTTGGGAAAAGGTGTTATAAATAAAAAAACTATACAAAATACTATTAAAAACCCGCCGAATATATGTCAACCTATGTCACGGTAACATATATTGAGCGAGTTTTTAACAATATTTTATCTGGGTTTTTATTTATAACACCTTTTCCCAAACTTACCATGTTAAAGAGAGAATCAGACGCCATCTTGAATTTTCCAATACATCGGTAAACGCTGTATGTTTTTCGAGCTGAATAAACATGTTACATTGAATAAAAATACGAAAAATATAGCCAGTTTGGTAGAAAAGTAACTTATCTTGCCTTTGATATCATTTATTTGTTATATATTTGTTTTTTGACAACTTTTTCGAATCTATGTGTACAGTAATACAAACCCAAAAATTCTAAAGAATAGTAACCCCCCCCCCACTGAGAACCTGGGCAAAAAATGCCTTTGCTGGACATACAAAAACGCACGCGGCTGTTTTGTCTTTTCTATATATAGACTAGCGGGGGTACACTGTGATGAGGTGTGTGTGTGTGGGGGGGGGTAAATCAAATCAAAATGGAAAATAAAGAATAAGCCAACGTAATAACCCTGTTTGAATATTATTACAAAAAAAGAACAATGAACATGATACAAAATGAAGAATAAAGTGAACGATGTTAAAACTTTTAAATATCGGAAAAACAAAAATAAACAGCGAACGTGATGAAAAAAAAAAAAAAACGAGCGAAAAAATGGCATAAACAACCCTGTTTCAATATCAAAACTTTAAAAAGGCGAAAAAAATATATATCTGACATCTTGGTTCGAACGTGCAATCTTAAGATAACGACGCTGCTACTATAACGACTGGTCTATAACCGCATGAGCAAAAGTAGGTGTTTTTTTTTTTATATTTAAACTAATTCAAGAAAGAACGTTTTTTTGCGCATGCGTGTATGGCTAAATTGTCATGAAGGAACGATCATTTTGCTACCCCTCCCTGTAGAAAAGTGCCCAGTTAAGGGTGAAGGAATTAATGTTTTTAGCCAATTTTTTATATTTGTCGTCCGAAGGGTTAAGCTTCAAAATAATACCAGTGTCGTGAAAATCCTCGCCTCTGTCAAAAGTTTTTGCCAGACATACAAACATGCATACATTTAAACAGACAAGTGAAATTTATATTATAGATGGCCCGATTCCAATATTTTTCCTGATTCTGATACTATTACTGATTCCGATTCTTTATAAATCTATAAATACTGAACAACTATAAAATTTTATTTTTTGCCTGATTACTGTAAAAACACATGTTAAATGTGCAGATATTTTCTCAAACGTAAAAACATACTTGTGAGGGTGAACTCTAGATTTTAGTTTTACTGGTAGTTCAAAATCAATAAATATTTACTTTATCATTACTACTAGCTGTCAAAGATTTTGTTTAAAACAAAATCAAATTAAAATAAAAGATGATTAAAAGAATCGTTTTTGGCATCGGAAAATAGGCACAATTTTTTTTTTTTTTTTTCTGATACCGATTCCGATACCCCAGAAAGTTCCTATGTTTTTGATTTCGATTCCTATTAATCGTCCCAACGACCCAACACTACCTTGTATGCATATACAGCACACGGACGAAACGTAGTTGAGTTGAGTGAACATATTATCTATCTATATATATATTTTTCCATCCGAGATATAAATCTCAAATCTCAAGAATGGAAGTACGTCGAGGTGTAGATAGCGCGTAAAATCTGATGACTCGTCTATTTTTTTTTTTTTTTTTTTTTTTTTTTTTTTGACACACATGCTTGACGTTATATGGTTGATAAAAATAATATTGGCACTTTTGAGATTTCGTTTGAAATTCGAGATATCGGATTTTTCACGATCAACACTTCGGACTTTCATCTTTGAGAGATTTTTTTTATATTTCCGATGAAAAAAAGAAAAAAGAAAAGAAAATACGATTGAAAAGAACCTTACATAGTTGATAGCTTGCTCATTCATTTCTTTACGCTATAAAAATTTGTTCAAAGGCAAAAATATCTTTTTTTGGTTTCTTAAATATCTAGTCCAAAATATTATGTTTAGGAATTTTTTTTTTTTTTTACATAGGCATCACCACTTAACAAGGCCCAGAGACCACTCGAGGATAAGGGTTAAGGGTGTACAGTAATCAATTGGACAATATAGTAATCGTTAGTAACGGAAATTCGGTAAATTTGTTAACTTAAGTGGAACGGCTTATCAAGAACTTGTTTACGTTGGACTTGAAGATTGTAGTCAGCTGGAAAGCAGGAAAATGGAAGACAGTTCCACAGGCGTGTAGTTCTAAGAAAGAAGCTTTGTTCATGGAATCTACGTTTAGGTTAAGGCACAGATAAGGAGTGGGGGGCGTTATTGATAGTGTTTTCAGCTAGATGAGTGTTTCTTGTGAAAGTTTGGCAAGAGGGGACTATAGATTGAAGCTCAGTCGAGCACTTGCTATGAAAATAACGATAAAGCAAAGACAAACTTGCAACATCTCTTCTATGAGAAAGAGGTTGCAAGGAAGAGAAAAGGACATCTCCTATGAGGCTACAAAGTCTATTTTAAACTCTATCAAGACAGAATAAGTCCTTTCTAACAGCTCTTGTCCAGATGTGGCAACAGTACTCCATCCTTGGACGTACCTAGCTCTTATATAGATAGAAAATTGCATCAGCAGTGAGATATCTACTGGATCGATAGAAGGATCCCACCATTTTTTCAGCGGCCTTGGCAACAGATTTGATGTACATGTTCCATTTCAGATTAGGAGTAAAGGTCAAGCCCAGAAGCTTGTCAAAACATGAGGTCTTAAGATAAAGTATTATTTGGACTAATATTCTCATCTTGGTTATATTGACAACGTTTTGGCTGATCTAATCTTTGACCTTCTTCAGGTACATATTTTCGAACTCTGGAATCTATTTGAAATCCTCTATTGAATCCATATGCGCAGATTGTTCTTGTTTTGTCAGCCATGACAAAGTAAAAGTGTTAAGTAATTCTTATTTCAATTCTTATTGTGTCCAACAGGCGTGCAGTAAGTCTGTAGTGACCTCCAGAAGACTATCATTGTTTTTTGACAAGGAAGTCACCACTTATCTAGACACAAAAGCCACTTGAGGATAAGGGTTAATGAGTGCACAGTGGTCGCTGAGAGCAGCATAGAGGAAGTTGGGTAGAATTTAATTATTTAAGAGGACGGCTCAACAAGAACTTGTTTACATTGGACTTGAAGACGACCATGTTGTAGTCAGCTGGGAAGCAAACCAGCGAAACAGAATTCTACAGGAGACAGTTCTAGGAATAAAGCTTTGGTCATGGAATTTGTGTTTAGATTTAAGCACAGATAGAAAATGTAGGAAATTGTTGACAGTGGTTGTAGCTAGACGAGTGATTTTTGTTAAAGTTATGCAAGGGAGAACCATAGATTGAAGCTCAGACGAGCACCTGCCATGAAAGTAAAGATAGAGCAGAGCCATGCTCACAACGTCTCTTTTGTGGTGAAAAAAGATTGTGGGGAGAAAAGGGAGTCCTCTTTACTGGGTTTCAGAAACGGTTTTGAACTCTGTCAAGGCAGGATAGGGTGCTCTGAGCAACACCTTTCCAGATGTGGCAATAGTACCTCATTTTAGAATGTAAAACAAAAAGATTGTGGTTCAATGCTCTTATGTGTTACATCACGAGTTCATCTATATGAAATTCCAAAATGAATCCTTTATTTAATCTGCTCTATTTTCTATGATTGATAGAAGAGCTAAATGACATGTGGCATAACGGGTACTAGCGTTAATTAACAATCAGCTCTAAGTAAAACATACACAACAAGACTCGTCTATCTACAACCACTGTCAAGTTTCTCTTTCTCTCTGTTTCCAAACATAAAACTAAACGAAAGTTTCATGATCAAAGTGTTTTTTGCCTAGAACTGCCCACCTGTGGGTCACAATATCATGAGCCTGCTTCCCAACTAACCACAGCATGGTCGTTTTCAAGTCCAATGTAAATAAATTCTTGAACTGCCCTCTTAAATCATTAAATTCTGCCCAATCACCACTATTATTACCAATTATCATGGTGTTGTCTCACAGTCCAACTGACATTCAGTTAACCTTTGTTCTCGAGTGATCTTTGGCCTTGATAAGAAGTGGCACCCTAGTTAAAAAAGGGTAAGTCTTCTGGAGGTTGAAAATTCGATTTTCATCGTAGATGATAATAACTAAAAATAATTTTTTTTTTTTTTTTTTTAACATGGGGTTCACCACTTATCAAGGCCCGAAGGCCACTCACGGATAAGGGTTATTGCGTGTACAGTAATCAATGAGATAGTATTGTAGTAATTATTAGTATTGGGTGGTTAGATAGTGTCTTACTTAAGGGGGCGGTTTGTCAGGAGTTTGTTTATGTTGGACTTGAAGACGTCCAAGTTGTAGTTAGGTGGGAAACCGACAAGCGGCAGAGAGTTCCACTGGCGTGCAGTTCTAAGAAAGAAGCTTTTCTCATGGAATCTACGTTTGGATTTAGGCACAAATAAAGAGTGGGGGAAATTATTGACAGTAGTTTCAGCCAGACGGGTGTTTCTCGTGAAAGATTGGCGAGGGGGGGACGAGAGATTGGAGCTCAGACGAGCACCTGCCATGGAAATAACGATAAAACAAAGACAGGCTCGCAACGTCTCTTCTGTAGGAGAAAGTTTGCAGGGAAGAGAAAAGGGCATTTTCCACTAAACTACGAAGTCTATTTTGTACTCTGTCAAGGCAGGATAGGCTGTTTTTAGCAGCTCCTTCCCAGATGTGGCTGCAGTACTCCATCCTTGGACGTACTTGGCTTTTATACAGATACAAATAATATGAAATAATGAACATTTTTACCTGGTCATCACCAATGGGATAAGAACAATCTACGCATGTAGATTAAAGAAAGCGTTCAGTTCAAAATTTCTTCTAAGTTCTTGAGTTTGGCAAAAAGATATCCAAGTTTAAAAAAATGTACCTGAAGGTCACAGACTAGATTGTTCAAAAATGTGGAAATAACCACAATGAGGATAGCAGTCTGAAGAATACAACTGTATCAAATATGCTACAATATTCAGAACCCTGAAAACGAACCGGTAATACCTGTTGTGGTATTGACCCTAGGCGATCTATGCTACATGTATGATACCTCCGAAAGACAAAGGATAACCCCTGTAAGGGGCAGCTGTGCATATAATTGTGTAGCAAGGGTTTTGTAATCCCCAACCATGCTTCTCCTGAATTTGCACTGCTTGAGTCCAGTGGCAAGAAGTCCAGGACAACTGGAAACAATGCCGAGATGAGCAGAGAGCACATATAGCACCTAGAAGTTCCAAATGGTACTGGCCAGGTTCATCATTGCTTAACTTCGGTAATCTGATGGGAACCGGTATGTCAAACGTGATTACGTCATATATGCTGCATGAGTCCTCAAAAGTGTCCATCAATAGTTCAAGTGCTATCCTTAAGCTAGCATATCTGTTTCCTATCATGTAAAAAGAAGGAAGAACCTAATAAAGGGTCAAACATAACACTTATGTTAACGTCGGTTTAGTGTCAGTGATTCAAGTTTTTTGGGGCGGTTTGGTTTGGTTGTTTTGTTTTACGGCATATCAACCCTTCTCAGGTTATTTAATATTGAATCCAGTAATTTTGGTAAGTTTTTATGATTCCTGCTGTTTTTATATCTTCAAATATTTATTCATAGTGTTTGTTTTGGTTGTTTTGTAGAGGAAAATTGATGTTTGGTTTTTGGCTTTGCAGAACATGATTGAGTTCTGCAAAGGGAAAAGAATAAAAAGAAACAATCAACGTTTGGTGTATTTTACATCAAGAAGCTTCATTTAGCCTGATCTAGTAGTGCCAGTTACCTTTTCTGGAACAATCTGTTTGTATTTTCTTGTTTGAAGTAATCTTCGATTCAATTCGATTTTGCAGCTGTGATTGTTTTATATTCATATTTGCATCGAGGTCTTAATATATTTTTTTTTAAAATTTTTTATCATTCCACGTTTGTTTTGAATGGCAAGACTAGAGGAATCAGTAAAAGAGTGAAAGATATTTGAAATAATTTTAAAATGAAGTATAAAATTTTGGTTTGCTTGCAGTGGATTAGTTCTTGGTTAGTAGATGCAGGACAGTTGCGCAAACAGGGTCGGTTGTCAAGAGAATGCTAAAGAAAAACCATGGTAGTGATAAAAGTTAACTTTTGTTTTTATGGAAATCGCTTCAGACAAGGCATGAAGACATTTGATGTAAGAAGCTAAAAAAATATTACTACAAGGGCAAAACCTAAGTCAACGAATAGTATTAGATGGAAGGATTCTAACTCGGAAAACAGCGATTCTTTACTTTGTAAGAAACATCGTTCATGGAATGTGAGGACGAAAGGACAACATAATTTGAGGTAAGGGATACCTAATGTAAAACAGGCATTAAACGGAAGACGAAGAATAACAAGAAAAAAGATTGCATTGTCAACCAATTTCTGTTGAAAGCAGGAAAATTTCCATTAATTAAAATATTGAAATAATCGAATTTTATATTTATGTAAAACATATTACATTCATATTAGAAATTATATTCCAAGCTGTGCCTAACCAGGGTTGCCTGACTCTTACTTTCATTATGTCCCCACTCCCAGCTCACCCTTATTCCTTATTTAAAAGTTTTTTTTTTCTTTTTCTTTTTTGCAATAGAATTAATCAAACATTTTACAAAATGTTGGAATTTACATCCCAAAAATACATTAACTTTTTATCTTTTTGGTCCCCCCGACCAGACATAAGAGGGATTGAACCTAGTAATTCACCCCCGTTCGTCCGTTCACACCTTTCTCAATAACTGCGCCTTGGATTTAAAGATTTTTGCATAAACATTAGTTATGGTAAAAGTAAATTTTTGTCAAAACGGATTTTCCGAGATAACTCTGGTCGTTGCTCCCAAATCGTTCGTTTGTTTGCACTTTTCTTGATAACAACACCTTGAATTTTTTAAAAACATTTTGTACAAACATTAGTCATGATGAAAATAAATTTTTCATTCGTGGAGGGGGACCTTGCATGCCCGGCTTTGTTTTTTTTTTTTACATAGGGATCACCACTTATCAAAACCAAGAGGCCACTCGAGGATAAGGGTTAAAGAGTGTACAGTAGACAATTGGACAATATAGTAATCGTTAGTAATGGAAATTCGGTAAATTTGTTAACTTATATGGAACGGCTCATTAAAAAGTTGTTTACGTTAGACTTGAAGACAACCATATTGTAGTCAGCTGGAAAGCAGGAAAGCTGAAGACAATTCCACAGGCGTGCAGTTCTAAGAAAGAAACTTTGTTCATGGAATCTACGTTTAGGTTTAGGCACAGATAAAGAGTGGGGGAAATTAGTGACGGTTTTTTCTGCTAGACGGGTGTTTCTTGTGAAAGTTTGGCAAGGAGGGACCAAAGATTGGAGCTCAGCCGAGCACTTGCCGTGAAAATAACGATAAAGCAGAGACAAACTCGCACACCTCTTTTCTTTTAAATTCTAATCACATTTCAAAGCAAAGTGTTACGGACAAACGAAAATGCAATTTCAAACTTAACCATGATGGACCAACAAAAATGCTATTCTAGACTTGAGCATGACTAACCAATGAAAAGTCTATTTGAGCCTAAGCATGACAGACGAAAATGTTATTTTAAATTTAAGTTTGGCAGACGGAATTGTTTTTGTTTGGAATTTCCAATTCTTTGTGACTGAATATCGCAAGCAAATGCATGCGTTATTGATTTTTTGGCAATAAAGTTAAAGTCGATCTTTCCTCTGTTTTGTTTTTGGTCTTGTTTTAGTGCATTATTTGCAGTAGATTTAATGCATCACAACGGTAACCATGGCGCGGAAAACATTGAAGAGCGGCCAACATTGACTCAGTTCGGCTTTATGAGATTTCTATGAAATGTTAAAACATATCCAATATGAAAATACACCGACCAAAAAAAGTAAACGGAATCTTTTGAATCAAATTTAGTTTGAGTGCATTTCCATGAATTAGCGGGTGGAATGGAGGGAGTCAGCATTGAAGTGGATGTTGACAACTTTAATGTGGCTCCTCCTCCTCCTGAGTATCTGATAGTTTTAACTCTGTTTACAGTTTCCATTGTGTTGTATGAGAGTCGCTCCAAACGTAAAGCCTCCTATTTTTTTCACTCAAAAACTAAAACGTTGAAGAGCTACAAAGACGGGGGGGGGTACCATTAAAACGAGTGCTCTAGAACTTACTTTTCTATATAATAACCACCATTCTCAATGCACTTTGACCACCAATAAATTATGCTTTGGTCACAAGTCTGGAGGGTGCTTTGTCATTCGCATCTGTTGCCACTCTGAAATCGATAAACCCATCTCTTAACTGTGCTGATACCAACTGCATCAGTTTCATAAGTGTTCAATAGGCACCGGTGAATGTCGATTAGTACAATTTTTTTATGCATGGATGGAATTCAGTGGCGTATCTCTGTTTCTGACGCACGTCCATGACAGGAGTTGCTTTCTTAATCACACACCGTTAATATCTGCAACAGAAAAATGACACTTTCAGGTTATGAATGCATAAGTTCAGTCATCATAACAATGCAATCCCCTCTGATCCATTTGTGCAGAATAAAAATTATGGAGTCATTACTTTTGGGACGTTCCTCACAATATATCTTACACCCCCTCTTTCCTATATTAACTTACTAATACAGAGAATGATACATAGTGAGCACTGCATTCACTGCTATCTTTCTTTGGCGATTAGTAATGTCTTACTACTCTCTGCCTATCCATTTATTGTAATAGCTATTGCAATAAACTTATATGAATATATATGAATATCAAATTTTAGTCATTCAATGAATTTTAAAATTTATGATGCTATTTTTATTATTCTATGCAAGACAAAGAATACATTTGAAATATTTTAACTCCTTATCATATAAGATTTCGATGTCTACCATCTCTGCAGAGGAAAAAATATTAGCAAATAGTTATAATGGTTTACACGTTATTTGCTAAAGTTAGTGAGACATGGAAAATAATAATTAAAAATTGAGTAATTAAAAGTTATAGAGTAAGGGAAGTTAAAGAAAAGGATATAAAAGTTAACATCCAAATTGCATGGTATCGAAATCCTATAGGATAAGGAGTTAAAATATTTCTAATGTGTTCTTTGTCTTACATAGAATAATAAAAATCTTTTGATCTGAAACTCAAACATTTCACGTCATAAATTTTTAAATTCATTGAATGACTAAAATTTGATTTATTTGCTCTATCTTGTATATCGAGCAATTCTTATTTAGGTGGGATAATACTTATAGAATATTACTTCCAGTAATATCTCGTAAATCTTCTAATAACAGGTTTTCATACCAGCTGATTGTTGAATAATTTTATTCTGAAGTACAGGGTGGGCCAAAATAAGGGTCCTATCTTTAAATATAATCATATATATATATATATATATATATATATATATATATATATATATATATATATGACCCTTATTTTGGCCCACCCTATATATATATATATATATATATATATATATATATATATATGGCGGGTGTCCATTTAAATAGACATTCCGACGAGTTATTTATGGGCGTCACCTTCATGGTCGAGTGGGAGAACTGCCGACTGTCAACACGACGGTTCTAGGTTCAATCCTTGGCTAGGGAGAGATGCTAGTCTAGCGGCACTGATGAGTTGTGATACAACGAAACAGGACTATGTCGATGACTACACACACATATATATATATATATATATATATATATATATATATGAATGAGTAGCTCCTTATTTTTATGAGACGTATTTATTTATTTACTTTTATTAAATATTACGTGCATAAAAGGCATACCAACGGACATGCATGTTTCTAGCTTTCAGGCGTCATCAGTACAGGTTAGGATCGAACTCATGACACCAGCATCCGTAGTCTGTTATCCTACAAATGAGCTACGATAATTTACCACTTGAATGCACGGTTAATTTATAGTTCAAAAATTTTAAATCTTAAAGTGGATATATAGAAATATCAATATTTGGGTTTATAGGAAAACCAAACCCAGATGAAAATGCTCGATATTCGAGACAGAGCATTGGTATATGAAAGGAAGTTAAGATTGTGCAAATTACAATTTACAACATCTATCAAGCAAGCGATATAAAATAAAGATAATTATTTCCTTATTCCATGAAGTTTCCAAAAAATGGTACTTTTCTTGAAGTAAAATAGCAAAATAACTTTTATATAAAGTATCTATAATTTTACTGGTTAATGGTTAGCACAAAAATTGAAAGCCTTAAAGTATGAAAGAAATAATATTTTGAAGATTATATAAATATATAGAGAGATCAATATAGGATATTCAACTTGAAGTCTACGCACGAAGATATATTTAGACAGCAACAAGGTCCAAACAGTGAAGTTGGTTGTAACTTGAGTAAAATCTGTAGAATTTCACTGTTTTGGATCTAAATACATCTGCATACGTAGATTTCGAGTTGTGTATCCTTTATTGATCTGCATATATATATATATATATATATATATATATTTTGTATAATATATACAGGAATTTACATCGGTAGTCGGTACCAACGGTTTCAAGCCTGGTAGTTGAGGACTGCTCTTAATGTCCGCCTCAGGCTCTCTTCAGCCGACTCTCATCTCAGAGAGCCTGAGGCGGACATTAAGAGCAGTCCTCAACTACCGGGCTTGAAACCGTTGGTACCGACTACCGATGTAAATTCCTGTATATATTATACAAAATATATATTGCTCTTAATGGGATTTCTTTTTCTACAAAAAAGTACAAGTGTGTGTATATATATATATGATATTACTTTGAAGCTTTCGATTTTTGTGCTAACCAGCAAAATTATAGCTAGTCTATATAAGTTATTTTACTGTTTTCTTCTGAGGAAAAGAGCGATTCTGTGAAACTCCATAGAATAAGGAAATAATTATCTTTATTTCGTATCTCTTCTTCGAATAATAAATTTTAACTTCCGCAATGGACAGGTAACTAGTCAGCTAAACCCTTATATTGATGATGAAAACATTGGAATTAGGACCAGTCATTCAAAATACCGCAGATATATAATCAAATCAATAGAATATTTCTTCAAACTGAAACATAATTTATTGATGTTACTTTTTTTAATATATATATATATATATATATATATATATATATATATATTCCATTTTCACCCCAAACAATACGGTAGTGGAAGGCCGATACCAAGTGAACATTCAAATAACATCGTGAACTATCGGTTTATATATCAAATCGGTGGGTAACTGGAAAAATAACAAACAAAAAAGAATAAGTGGTGGTGGGGGGGGGGGTCACCTTAAATGATATATTTGGACTAAGAATCAATAAAGGTAGCACAATTATCTGTTTATTTAGGCCATATATAAAAAAATTTTTTAATAAAAATATTTATTGTAAAACACTGTTAAAGATTATTTTATCATCCTAGAAAGATTCAGCCCTTCTATCCACCCTTGTGCTGATGAAGAGATTATATATGAAAGTTTATATCATCTCTGAAACTATCATAGACGCAAGAGCCGGAGATATACGATTTATTATTCACCAAGTTCGTATCCAGTTTGTTCTACAGAAATGCTTTCATCAAGCCCACACCTGACCTTGTATCTGGCCTCTTTGAGAGAAGGTAAATAATATAACCCTTTAGAAATTATTTTTTTTAATATATATATATATATATATTCCGTTTTCACCCCAAACAAGGCAGTGCCACTTTGTAGGGGTTACTATCGGGCCATAAATTGCAGGGATACTATGTAGGGAGTTGAGCAGCAAGATGTCTGTTCACATAATTTTTGATTGAACTGCCATTTTATTTTATTTAAGAGTTTCAGGTTTAAGGTGAGAGGGGCTGGACAAAGTGGTTGTGCAGAATATCAAACATTCAGCACAAATAGACCTTTCAAAGTAACCTATTTCTGACCAAGTCTTTATTATCCCTCATTCTCTCATACTGGCTTCCTAGTCTAAAATGCTCTAAATATTGATGTTACTGTTTTTCTTTTCTCTTTTCCAAAACTCAATCATGTTCTGCAAATTCTAAAAAAAAAACAAAAAAAAAAACAATTTTCCCTCGATAAAACAACCAAACTAAACACCATGAGTATTCGAAGATATAAAAAAACTTGAAACAAAACCTTTTTCCAAAATGACTGGATTTGATGTGAAATATTCTGAAAACGGTTGATATGCCGTAAAATAAACCAACCAGCCAATCTCTCTTCATCAAATTCATTCTTATCACTTCTTTCCATGGCCTTCTTGTGCTAACTGACCTTGCTACCCCAACTGTTCTACATCTACTGAGCATTCTCATTCTTATCTAATGTTTCAGTATAACCAAACAAATGAAGTCTCTTTTTATCGGCACGCACCTCTTTATAATTTGTATTATTTGGATCATTCAAATTACTATTCTCATCTTGGATGTTATCCTAACCGATTATTTTAACCGATGTGACCTCCAACCTTCTTCAGGTGCTTATCCAACTCTAAATCTGCACAGAATTTCGAACAGGACCCTCCATTTAAGAGACAAAGTGCTAAGTAATAATCAGTGACAGTCTTATGGAAGTTGATGGTTCAATCCCAAGTGTGAGCAGTACTAGGAATACAATTTCGTATTAAGACTTCTTCTCAATCATGGTTGATGGGATGAGAACAAGCTACCTTGTGGATAAAATAGTGCTCCATTCTAAATTCTTTGCAGATTCAAGATTCTGATAAACATAGGGTAGAGCTACATGCTAATGTATACGTTTGTTTTCACTTCCTTAACAAACTCTTACATGCTTCTCGGTCACATAGTTTTGTCCACTTTTTCTCGGGTGTAACCCACTTGCCACTTTCTTATCTCCATCCTATTCAAAGTCAGCTAAATATATAAACAAAATCTTATATATAAAACTCACTATATCTGTGTGTGTGTGTGTTTGTTTGTCTGTCTCCATTTCTTTAAACTGTATCTCCTCCATAATGCAAAGTTATAGAGTGGCGCAAGGTAGGTCAAATGATTACATTTTATTGTGGGCCGTTCTTTGCTGGTAAAAATAACTGCTAAGGGGTTAAAATTGAAATAAATTGGAACTTGGCAGGTGTAAGTGTTCTTGTACGCATGCATATATATATATATATATATATATATATATATGTATATACACACACACACATTAAAGTTGTTTCTTTTCTAGCTATTTCTTATCCATTTCATGATAGGTCAGACGGTAGTGGCTAAGGCTGGAGCATTAAATGTTTTTGTTTCGATTCTAGCTGATGGCACCCAGGTCATTTTCTTTTCTGTTTTTTTTTTCTATTGAAATCACTACTATATATTGGGTACAATATAATCAATAGAGAATTGACTCTGTAATAATAAATACGATGTCTGTATGAAATAAAATATATTTAAGCATATTTTACGACTAAACAAAATATATGTAGAGAAAATATAATCATCATCATGTAATCTTTCATAACTGAAGATGACTAGTCATGGTCTTGGTGCGTTATCCTACGACGTTCTAGCATTCTATGCTCAGCGTGGGAAGTTTCCCCACAAGTAGTGCAGAATTGTTGCCTTTGGTAATGTTTTTGTTCAGACCCGGCCTTTATCTTTGCCTCTATTACTGCCTTTCCTTTGTGAAGGCTACAGCGCCAGGAACTTCGGTCTGCTGTTAGCTCTTCCCAATTTTTCGTGTTCATATTCATTGCCTTTAGGTGACGCTTTATCACATACTTGTAGCAAAGTTTCTGCCCATTTTCTAATTCTTCCTACAGTAGGATTTTTGGGATGCGATTGTTTTCCATTCTGGCTACATGTCCAGTCAATCACATGTAACATGTCCCAGAAAAGAGATAGATTTGTTTAAAGTGGCTGAATGGTATAGACTACAGTAATCGAGTAATACAATCAAGTCACCTTAATAATCGGGTTTTCGTGGTTGTCGCTGGTAATACTTAAGCTTTAGGCTTTCGACGTATCTTTCAGTGTCTCGCTTAGGTTGTTCTTCCTGTCCATATTTATAGTTTACTCCAGCCAACATATTCTTGTGAGAAGGAATTCGGATGTACTGATAGTCATCACAGCACAAAGAAAACGCACGAGTTTTATATTCATAGATTATTAATACTGTTATCTTTTTCTACATCTTGGAGAATTTGATTTTCATCAAAAGAGCTGCCATCATTTTTATGTGCTTATTAAATTGCAATGTTTATTATTATTATGCACGAGTTAATGGCTTCCAACAAAATGAATGACATTTATAATTGTTTTAGAAAACCTGTTCTAATAAATAATTGCATAGTGATAAAAGTTACTCCATATTTATCATATTTTATGATATTCATCAATATATTGCTTTATGTTCAACTAACAGGGTCACCCCAGTGCTGCCCGTGGGAGAGGCATAAATAATGAAACAGATGTTAAAAAGTGTACTGGGCAGGAGCTGCTCACCGCACCCTAACTTGCCTCGGCAGAGTTCAAAACCAACTTCCTTTTCTCTTCTATGCAACGTCTTTCCCCACAGAAGAGACGTTTCGAGCATGTCTCTGCTCTATCGTTATTTTCATGACAAGTGTTCGACTGAACTCTAATCTATGGTGCCCCTTTGCCAATCTTTCACAAAAAAACACTCATCTAGCCGAAATCATTATCAATAATTTCCCCAAATCACTGTCTGTGCTTAAACCTAAACATGGATTCCATGAACAAATCTTTCCTAGAACTGCCCGTCTATAGAACTCTGGTCCGCTTTCCAGCTGACTACAATATGTAGTCTTCAAATCTAATGTATACAAGTTCTTATTGAACCGTCCTTTTAAATAATCTAATTATACCAAATCTTCATCACAAACGATTACTACGCTACTGTCCTAATGACTACCATGCACACATTAAACCTTATCTATCTTATTGATATGTGGTGACCCCTTTGTAAAAAAATAAATAAATAAATAATAAAATGAATAAAATAAAAACTTTTTCAACCGGTTGGATATAATAATAATAATAATAATAATAATAATAATAATAATAAAAGGCAATAAGGCTATTTGATCTGATTTCATTGGCAATAAGTGTTATAGATGAATAGATTCCGACTCAGAAAGCAATTTTCCCCCCTTTGTCAGCAACAACACTCATAGAATATGAGGACTAAAGGACAAAATAAGGGAAACGAGTTATGCGGCTGTCGAAATACTTTTTATGGGTGAGGGAGAAAATAAGCAAAACGAAAATTAAGTTGAATTATATAATGGGAGTTATCTACCTTTTAATGTTATTTCTTTTTTTCTGTGTATGTTTAACATGTCCAAGCAAATAGAAACTAAAAACTAAAGTAATTTCACTGAATTCCGGACAACGTAAGTATAGTAGTTTAATATAATTTTTATTTCTACAAGCGCAAGTCCGAAACTTTTATTTCTACAAGCGCAAGTCCGAAACTTTTATTTCTACAAGCGCAAGTCCGAAACTTTTATTTCTACAAGCGCAAGTCCGAAACTTTTATTTCTACAAGCGCAAGTCCGAAACTTTTATTTCTACAAGCGCAAGTCCGAAACTTTTATTTCTACAAGCGCAAGTCCGAAACTTTTATTTCTACAAGCGCATGTCTGAAATTTTGGTATAAATAACATTATATTAAAAATTCTTGTTGCTGAGTATTATTGTATAAAAAAACTAAGGTTCACTATCCACTGTATCCACTCTATATGAACAATTCTACACCTAGAATTTGATATTATACTAGAAGGCTGCCCAGCGTTGCCCGGTCACAAGATATGCTTAAATGATATTTTAATTTGTGCAGATTACATATTTATAGACAATTCTCTATTGATTATTTTATTACACCTAATATGTAGAATTGAGATAAAAACTATATATATATATACATATATACTAGCAAAAGTACCCGTCGTTGACTGGGTGCAAAAACAGCCTACAGAAAATGGACTCTGATTTATGAAAGTATGAGAGGTTATGAAAATGAAGGGTTGTAAAGAGATAGCTTCGATTTTGGGGGTATGAAAATCAAAGCAAAATATGATGAAAGTAAAAATAAAAGATAACCCCATAATTTATTATACCATACCTGTTCACACTGAAACACATATCACAATATTCTGTGGATATATATTAAAAAACCTTGTTAAAATTTGTGACATATTTCCATTCTATGGAGGTCAAGTGCGAACAAACACCCCATAATTTTATTATACCATATTTCTTCAAACTGAAACATAATTATCAAAGTATACTTACGCAGATAGGCACAAAATTTAATAAAGACTTTTCATATTTCCATTCTATGGAGGTCAGGCGTGAACAAATACCCCATAATTTTATTATACCATATTTCTTCAAACTGAAACATAATTATCAAAGTATACTTACGCAGATAGATATGAAAAGTCTTTATTAACGTTTGTGCTTGTTTCTATTCTATGGAGGCCAGGCGCGAACGCAGACCCCACAATTTTATTATACCATCCCTATTTAAGTTAAAACATACTTATCAAAGTATTATTATATACATCTATATCAAAAACACTTGTCAGCCCTGTCGGTGGGGCATTAGAATACGCCGACTGCCCCCTTGCAGACGGTAAAAGTCCCTCAATGAGGGTCCTGGATATGACCTTAAACTATATCCAGTGGTGAGGCCCCAGCTTGTGGGCTTTGGGGAGTGTGGAGCCACCCTTTAATTACCATTGCTCCCAGGTTCACTCTAACCCGGAGTGGTAGTACCTGTTAGGGTCCCAACTATGGGTTAAATAGAAACCGATGTGAAAACAACAAATATATTCTATTAAAAAAATTTTTCTTCAAAATATTTGGATTCGGCATTAAATAACCCGAAAAGGGTTGATATGCCGTAAAACAACCAACCAACCAAAAACACTTGTAAATGTTTTGTAAAATTTTTTTATTTCCATACTTTGTAGCCCAGGCATGTTCGCAGACCCCACAATTTTAATGAATCCTCATTATGCCAGATCAAACATACCCATTCCTGTGTCACGATACATCTTCTATCATTATATGTAATCAGTTTTTTTTAATAGTCAACCATATAGGAGCCTATTTGTGACCACACACACACACACACACACACACACACACACACACACACACACACACACACACACACACACACACAGCTTTATATTATAGATATATAGGAAATAAATAAAAGTGGAAAATGAAGTACCAAAAACTATATAGTGGTGAATATAGAATGGTTCATAGGTATACAAATATTTAGTTGGGGGATAGAGGGGACTCTTTATACCAAAATTATATTATCCCGATAAGTCTCTTCTTATAGAATTGAATTTACTCTATTCTCCTAACTCTCTAAGCTTTATATATATTTGTAGTCATCGGCATAGTCCTGTTTCGTTGTATCACAACTCATCAGTGCCGCTAGACTAACACTTCTCCCAAGCCGAGGATTGAACCTAGAACCATCACGTTGACAGTCAGCAGTTCATTCATTCAATAATTCAAGGGTGATGGAGGGTATCGCCCCAATAATCAAGGCAGTTCAACGCTGAAGAGTAAGGGAGGCTAATATATATATATATATGTGGACTAAGGGAGGCTTATATATATATTAGCCTCCCTTACTCCATAGCGTTGAACTGCCTTGATTATTGGGTCGATACCCTCCATCACCCTTGAATTATTTCAGTCCACTGAGTGCTACTTCTTTCTACTTTTCTCTATTTATTCTTCAAATCGCTTTCTCTTCGATTAAACTCACAAACTGGACTTTTGTATTTGTATTCACGCAGAAATTTATTTTTTGGACCATTTAAAACTCCAACAACAGGCATTCGGACTACGACAAACCTTTTTTTTTTTTTTACACGGTGTTCACCACTTATCAAGGCCCGGAAGCCACTCAGGGATAAGGGTTATTGCAAGTACAGTACGTTAGTGTGGAGATTTGATGAAGTGTTTACTTAAGGGGGCGGTTCATTAGGAATTTGTTAACGTTGGACTTGAAAACATCCAAGTTGTAGTCAGGTGGGAAGCAGGCAGACGGAACAGAGTTCCACAGGATATTTTATCTTCACCACCTTCTTGAATTCACTTGGTTTTGAATTCAACAACCATAGGACACCTTTTCCCATGGAACCATTTTTTCTTTTTACTCTACTCCATCTGTTTCATTGTTC
The DNA here is from genome assembly GCF_053919585.1 of Euprymna scolopes. NCBI lineage: Eukaryota > Metazoa > Mollusca > Cephalopoda > Sepiida > Sepiolidae > Euprymna > Euprymna scolopes. The sequence goes on along the minus strand of NC_136490.1, from coordinate 39,269,171 downwards.
TATATTTCATTTTCACGCTAGTATGATCCTTTTGACACTTAGTTTTTTTTTTAATACTTTACAAGCAAAATTTCTTTATGCATTTTGCTAATTCCTCCCCTCTGACGAGAAGGAAAGTATTTTTTCAAAACTCTGCAGATTGTGTTTCCTAATTATGTTTTCTTTCCAAATGATAAAAATGGTTTTTAACTTTCACTAAAGTGTTTCTTAACATATTTTATTAAACCTATGTACTTATCTATGACTTGGTACCATCAGCTAAAATCGAAACCAAAACGTACAACTCTCCATCCTCATTCCTTAGCCTTGGAGTCACGCCCATGTAGTATATATATATATATATATATATATATATATATATATATATATATATATATATATATATATATTACAATAGAAAAATGCGATCATGAAAAGTAATATGGTTAAGCTTAAACATGGAAAAGTAAAGGACTACTTAAAACTGGAAAAGAAAAGAACAAAATATTCTAGTAAAAAATATAAATTTATAACTTAAAATATTGCAGCACTAAGAATTGATTATATAATGTAAAATTGAATTTAAAAAAAATTTTAATGCTGCAATATTTTAAGTTATAAATTTATATTTTTTACTAGAATATCTTGTACTTTTCTTTTCCAGTTTTAACAACTAGTCCTTTACTTTTCTATGTTTAAGCTTAACCATATTACTTTTCATGTTCGCATTTTGTTTTTATTGTAATCCATGATTTTTTTTTTTTTTTTTCAGGCTTCTAATAAATTCACTTGTTCTTTGTTTAATTCCAGTCTAATTTTTTGCCCCCATAAACACATATGTAATAAAAATATACAGCACTCGTCTGCTTTCAATAAAATCCCACAATTATCTCCCTTTCCTGCTTTCATTCTCTGTTTCACTTGTTACTTCTCTTTCCACGGCAACAGTGAATTAGTAGCAACAGTAGTCGCTGAAGCGACGTTGTTGCTATGGAAATCAGTCATAATAAGCGTCGCTTACCTCCTTACATATTTTTATGATTTTGAACACCAAAAAATTCATAACTTTTGTTTTATTGAACGAAAATTGAAAATTTTTTTTCACAATATAGCTGAGAAGGTGATCTGTAATACTCGTTTGAAATTTGATCGATAAATGAGTGAGCGGTGAAGCTTTAAAGCAGTTCTAAATGACTAAAACTGCCACTTAACCATATATTCAAACACTACTGTGTTTGAATGATATATAATTAACCTGTCAACCTCTTTTTTAAAAGATGAAATCACCTGATAATTAAAGACAAGATTCAGGCAAGGGGTGCAAGGTTCACAGAGTTTTATAATTATATAGATTATGTATATATTATGATTATAAATATTAATCATTTTTTATATCTACGAACACTAGTGTTTCACGCCTTCGCAATCATCAGTGCAGGAAGTGATAATTACTGGTGGTTGAAGGATCTGAACCCAGCTACAAAGTCACCTTTGACTCCATTTGCTACGATGTTACACTTAGGCTGGCAAAAATTACCACGAGTATTAAGGGAAATTAGACACCTAATGTAGATCGGTGCCAAATGCGGGCTTAACAAGAAGCCGTCAGAATGTTCAAACGATCGGAAGTTATGAACGTGCGTAATGCTAGTTGATTGCTGTTTTTATTTAACAAACAGTGCTCAACTTGGATAATCTTAGGTATATATTCCATTGTAGAAATCACATCAAATACATTTTGAATATTACATATATCTTGGAGATAAGCCCGATCGAATTATATGCAAATAAAAACCGATTGTTAGTGAATTTGTGTCAGTTCATTCCCTATATTTTATGCTGTTTCTTTTATATAAAAAATTATTACAGCTCTAATACTACACAATCGATCTATTGTAAAACTTTCCATTGTAAAAAAAAAAATTATATTTAAAATTTCAAGTATGTCTGTGTGTAGTAGTTGTATGAAAATGTACTTATTGCAAGTAAGCTACACAGATACATTTGTGCTCCGTTTCTGGAGAAATTCACTTTTCTAATAAAGGCTTTGTTGGTTGGTTGTTTTTCGGCATATCAACCCTTTTCGGGTTATTTAATGCCGAATCCAGTGATTTTCAAGAAAATTTTTCTATTTAACCCATAGATGGGACCCTAACAGGTACTACCACTCCAGGTCAGAGTGGACCTGGGAGTAATGGCAATTAAAGGGTTGTCTCCACACTCCCCAAAGCACGCAAGCTGGGGCCTCACCATGGGATATAGTTTAAGGTCATATCCAGGACCCTAATAAAGGCAATCCTGATGATTTCCCCCGGGAATGAAACACTGACCCACATTTTTAATTGAAAAATATAAAAAGTTTTCTCCCTTGAAATTAAAATTGTATTTTTTTCTGTATGTGTTAATGCGATGTGTAAACAAATAATTGCATCCCGGATAACGCCAGGTAGATACAACTAGTTGTATTATAACACTTTCATTTATTGGGAACTTAGTGGATGTGCAAAAAAAAAAAAAAAAAAAAAAAAAATTGGATCAAATAAGGAATTCTAAAAATAAGAATAATATTTTGCTTGGCTAAACGGAATGTTGATGGCACTAGACAGAGAATTTTGATTTGGGGTGGGTGGGTGATATCTAACTCTGCCAATGTCCATTTTGAAATAAAATACAATGTTATTTTTTGTGTTAAACTTACTTATCTTCATGTTGATGATGCTCGTTAACATGTTTCCAACCTTGCTAAAATGGTTACACATGTTTTGAAAACGAGGTGGGTGCTCGTATACCGGGCCCCTTCTCCCCCCCCCCGCCCCTCCAAGATACTTTGTATGAATTTAAATAGTACTCTTATTACTACATTATATTTTTTAGAAATGCTTTACAGCTGTTAGCTTTCTGGTGGTCTCAGACAACAGCATCTTTTATATTAATAAAATTCTGAGACAACTACATGTGCGTGGCGCAAGTCAGTGTAACTTTGGATTATTGTTGTTATTTATTTTTTATTAAGGAGTCACCTCTTATCAAGGCCTAAAGGCCACTCGAGGATAAGGGTTAATGAGTGTACCGTAGTGAGTGGCACAATATCGTAGTAATCGTTAGTGGAAATTTCGCAAATTGGATTACTTAAGGGGATTGCTCATCAAGAACTTGTTTACATTGTTCTTGAAGGCGATTATATTGTAGTCAGCTGGAAAGCAGGCAAACGGAACCAAGTTACACAGGCGTGCAGTTCTAAGAAGCTTTGTTCATCGAATCCATGTTTAAGTTTAGGCACAGATTAAAAGTGGGGACAAATTATTGGCAGTGGTTTCAGTTAGACGAGTGTTTTTCTTGAAAGTTTGGTGGTGGGGGGGGCATAGATAGAAGCTCAGGCGAGCACTTGCCATAAAAATAACGATAGACCAGAGACAAACTCGCAACGTCTCTTTTGTAGGAAAAAAATTGCAAGGAAAAGAAAAGGGCATTCCCAACTAGGCTACGAAGTCAGTTTTGAACTGTCAAAGCAGGAGTGTCTATTATATAAAGGAGAGATGTCTGTGTTAGTCTTTGTGTATGTGTGTGTTTGTATGTCTGCTAAAAACTTTTGTTATGAAATTGTGAAAGTATCGATGTTGCCCACGATGGAGTTGACATATAATAAGGAAAAAGTGTTCAATATCTTTAATAGAGCAGGTGTGTTCAAACCGAAATTCATGTGAACCCATGCAACGCGGGTATCCCTGCTAGTCTATTATATAAAGGAGAGATGTCTGTGTGTTTGTGGTCTGCTAAAAACTTCTCACACGCATCGCACATGCAACAACTTGGCATCGTTAGAAAGACCCGCCCATCGGACAAATAATATCCAAAAATTAGAAAAAAATGCTCAATTATTTCGTGTAAAAATTGTTTTATTTCAAAGGGGAGGGTCACCTAAAATCGTTTCTTTCTAAACGATTTTAACATCCGCGCATACGTCAACAATTCGAATCTGAATTAGTTTAAATACAAGAATTTTCTCACTGATTTCGTGATTAGCGCTGTGGCCAAATGGCTTGGAAGGTTGTCTCATGACCATTAATTTTGAGGTTCGCGCACATCTACTGGTGGATGGTTTTTTTGCTTTGCATTTAAAGTGTTGTTTTGTAATTTGTACTGTTTACTAGGAATCGGTGGCTAATTATATTAAAACAAAAATCAATTTCTCTATTTCCATTTTTTTTTTTTTTTTTTTTTTTTTTTACTAGCGGTTTAAATCTACTGAGGGTTACATTTTTATTTGAGAGACAAAAATTCCAATCCAATTACTATTCTTTACTTAAGTTTATAATTTGAACTCATTATTGCATACGACAACTTGGGACGCTAAAACAACGCAAAAATATTAATAAAAAAAAAAAAAGAAGCTGACGAATTGCAGAGTGAAATGTTTCGACTATTAATACTTTTTAATGAAACTAAGTTTAAGCAGGCCAACTAAATACTTGCCTTTTAGGTATTCGGGTCTGTTTTGAACGAATATTACATTTTAAGTAGTTTTTTGTAACATTTTAAACATTTTTTTTTTCAGTTTTTTTTTTATTTCACTAATATTTAGAACTTTTACCCATGGAAACATTGTTTTTATTTTTACTTTATTTTAACAATTTTGCTCTGTTTTTTTTTTTTTTTTTTTTTTTTTTTTTTTTTTAAATTAAAATATACTTAAGCGGGTTTTATGCCTGGGGGACCCCCTCCCACTTCCGCGTCACAATATTTTTTCTGAATAAATTATCACATTTGAGTGTATTTTACGACCGGACAACTCCCTCCACCTCTGCCGTCACAATTTATCATATTTAAGTAGACGACTGGGCAACGCTACTCCTCCCTGTTAGAATTTTTATTTTACGGTCAGGCAACGCCCCACCCTTCCTCTCCCTGTTGTCATATATTTTTTTTTACAACCGGGCAACGCTGGGCGCCCCCAGATAGTCTATTATATAAAGGACAGTTATTTTTATGTGTGTTTGTATGTCTTAGGTTAAAAAAAAACTTACCAAACAAACACTCACAAAGTTGATATAGTCTTATTAATATACTAACATGGGTACCCGGCATTGCTCGGGTTGACATGAAATTCCGTTTGAACGCACCTAAGGATATTTATCATTTTCATCATGGGCAACATCGATACCCCACAACTATTTCAAAAATAAAAGAACGGATAAAAACATGTAAATGTAATCGCCTAAAAAAAAAAAAAAGAAGTACGTGATATCCTCTCTACCAGATATTTCGGCAGAAGATACATAGAGAAGAAACTATTCTTTGGATATTGTTTGTTTTTTTTTTTTACTTGCATTTTCATTGCCTGTCTCTTGAAACAACTCTTCGCCAGTATTCACGCCAATGTTCATATAAAATCGTAACACTATATCGATAATTTTTCGTGTTTAGGTTGTCATTTCTGAAGACTTAAAAACAAAACCTCAACTATTGACTTTAAATTTAAAGTGAAAGATTTATTTCTAAATTCATTTCAGACGACAAGGGTTGTCTGATTCACCGTTTGCTTCCTCAATTCCCTTCAACACTTGAAATGGTTTCGTCTGGCAATTTTTTAGTGCTAGTCCAGCATTCTCCTTATATTTAAAAAAAGAAAAAAGACAAATCTGTATGATGTGCATATCTCTGACAGAAAGAAAATATCATATACAAAAAATTACGTAAATTGATCAATTTTCTTTCTTGATAAGAAAATCAAATTTTATGGCTACACAAAACAACAATATTGCGACGCCATTTTGAAACAAGGGAAATAAATTAAAATAATTCAAGCTTGCAAAATGATTTTTTTTTTGCCGAATAAATTGAAAAAAATTAGATTGAATTGAATTTTCGAAAATAATAAAATCTATAATTGTCAAAGTAATTCGCAATGACAGATAAGAGAAATTCACTGAGTTTCAATATTAAATAGAAGACTTTGACTAAAAGAATTTCTTTTCTATAAAGGAGAAAATACACCTCTATTATATTCATGATTATAAAGCTTAAAACTATGTTCGATTGTATTCATACAACAAAATAAAAACGTGAAAAAGCGTCATGGCTGCCAATCCTGTATTGTTGAATTTTTTTTTTTTTTAAATAATTCAGCTAATAATTAATATTTCAGTCAAATATTAATATCACGATGATTTTGTTGGGTATTGAGTCCATTGTCATACATTTTCTAAAGAATTTAACAGACGGCTAACAGAGACGTAGAAAGGTCCACTCTTTCTGTTCCATTGAAGCGTGACTTTCTCTCTTAACTAGTAGGCTGCCTGGCGTTGTCCGGTCGTAAAATATGCATAAATATGATATTTTAAATTTTAATTAATGCAAATTTTTTAATTATTATTATAAACAGAAATACCGAAGGTAATAAATATAACATTAAATTCTTAAAAAAAATGAAGTAAAAAAAAAAATGGAAAGAAACTGAGACATGTACATGCGACTATTATGCTTTTTCTAAACATTTCACTTCTTGTAAGTAAAAAAATAATATTTGAGCTGAGATCGAAAGCAAAACCTAAACACAGGGAGTCAAGTACGATAACCTTTAGGCCAGCTGGACACGTTCTTTGTTTTTTCAAACCTACTTATTCTTAACATAAGAAATCTGTCATGTGAAAGATTCATGCATGCACATTCGTGAAACAGTAGACAAACGGATAAAAATCTGATGCCCCCCCCACATACCAATTTTTAAATTTTGACCTCTTAGCAGCCTGTTTTTCCAGATGAAAACCGATTAAAGTTTTCCACGTGTCTGAATACCCCATATACTAAATTTCAAGTTTATAGATCGAAAATTCATTGAGCATATAGGTGGAGAAGTATCCTAACACACACCTCACTTTTATCGATATATAAATTAGATTGGTGTATTTTTTTTGTTTTATAGCATAAATCCAGTAATTATTAGAAAAAAAGGTTTTATGCTTTAAGTTCTTTATATTTTCAAATATTTATTCATGGTGTTTGGTTGGTTGTAACTGTTTAAGCAACCTATACCTCATTTGATTCGCCTTTTATTTCTCTATAATTATATCTGTTCATATTTGACTTTTAATTGAAGTATTCTAATGTTCACTTCAATTAAAAAAATGAACTTTAGATCGAGAAGGCAAAAAGAAACTCCGCACAATGGAAAATTGTTATTTAAATGTAACTTTAGAACATCGATGCAACAGAAATACAACAGGAACACAGTGAACTAGTTAATATTTAGTAGCATAGCCCTTCTGCAATTTGACAGTCTGCAATCTTTTGGGAATTTCTTGAATTAGTTTGCGGCAATACTCTGGTGAAAGGGCACCCCACTTCTCTTTAATTTTTGTCCAAAGTTCTTCCAAATTTTAAATTTTATAATTGCGTAGCTGTTGCTTGATGTAAGGCCATAGGTTTTCGATAGGTTTGCGGTCTGGAGATTGTGCAGGACAATACAAACACGGAATATCATGTTGTTCAAGGAAGCTCTTGACATTACCCATTGTGTGAATGGGAGCATTATCCTGCATGAAGATGGGATTATCATCCAAATTTCAGCCAAAGTGAGGTAGAAAAATGCTCAGTCAACATATTAATGTGCTTGGTCGAATTAATTCGACCTTGCAAGTGAACTATAGGTTTTGGACCATTTGCATTAATAACGTCCCGCACCAAACTGAACCTCCACCACCTTGCAGACGCCGCTTTCTGTTCTTTACAGCAATCATTGGTTTGCGTCTTGCAACACAGCCTCGCAAATTAAATTCCTTAAATATGTTCTTAACTGTAGAAAGAGAGCACTTTTTAACAAGATTACACTGTTATTGTATTTGGGGGGGGGGGGCTGTTTCAAATCTATTTCTGAGGGTCTTGATAGCATTGTCTTCCCCGTTAGAAGTAACCCTAGGACAACTAGATTTAAGAGCATCACAAACACTGTCGATGCTTTGGTGCTTTTGCATAGTCATCTGTACCGTTTTGTCATCACATTTCAATCTGCGGCCGATTTCTCGATTCGATAAACCAGAAAGGTGGAGATTAATGAACCCCTGACGATCATTAAGAGAAAGTCGAAGCATATGGACTAAATGTTACGTTGTATAACCCGGAACAACAGCAATTACGATTAAAGATGCTTTGTTGCCTAAAAAGTGGATGTTTTAAGCTGGTTTTAAGCTCATTTGTTGCTACAGAGTTTCTGTTTGCTTTCTCGAAGTTATTTTTTTAAATTGACGTGAACAATATGATACAATATGATACTTCAATTAAAAGTAAAATACAAACAAGTAAAATTATAGATGAATAAAAGGCGAATCAAATAAGGTAATGGTTGTTTAAATAGTTACATTCAATTTAGCTTAAAATTGCGGTTTCGAAAAAAAAAATGACAAGTGCGGGCTTTCTTTTTGGCGCCACTGCATATATTATTATTATTATTAATTCGAAGGTAAACAGTTACATCTGGTCGCTACAAACAGCCATCTGTTTCAGTCAATGAGACTTTGTCAGGTGACCCTGAACCATTTGACGCTATAGAAAAAAAAAAAACAAGCTTACTTGAATCTTGTCTTTGACGATCGTGTGATTCCATCTTTTAAAAAAGGAATGGTAGATGAATTTATATATGCGTATGGGTGTGGCTCAGAAGTGAAGGAATAAGGGGTGGAGAGTTGTACGATTTGGTTTCGATTCTAGCTGATGGCACATATTTTTATATATATTTTTTTTTTGTTTTGATCTCGCTACTATATATTAGGTTGAATATAATACTCGGAAAAGAATTGTCTCTATAATAATAAATACGTAATCTGCATGAATTAAAATATCATATTTAAACGTATTTTATCAACGTCAGGCGCCCTGTAAGGAAATTAACGAAACTCCTCTTCAACAGCATTGCAATGAACACAGACGGAACTTTCTCCTTTGGAGGAAGTCAGTTAAACCCGCATAGGGTTAGTACCGTTCCCATTCACAATAATGAATACAGACAAATCTCAATTTCAACCTTCTCTTTCAGCTGTCAAAAATGTGACTGCATGTCTTCTTCAATTCGCCCTAAAGTTGTTTTCTCTTCATATGCAAATGATTGCCACATATTAAAAAAAAAATCTAATTACAAACGCAAGTTTTTTTTATTCCACTGAAAATCTAGTGCTCAACATACGAAACAGTCGACGCACTTCAAAGCTGGTTATTCTCCATTTTCTTCTACATTTTCACAGTAGATTAATCCTCCTTTATATTTTAAATCACATGTTCATATAATTATGAAAGGTTATGGAAACAATAGTCAGAAGGAACCAAGTTACGGAAATATGGTGGCTGAGGTAATAGCTTCCAATTTATACGTTTTAATGTTTTAATAAATAACCCAAAATGTTGCCAAACGCTTCACGAATAGTTTTGGTCTGGCGATGGAACCCTCGACCATTTTGGTTGGATACTTTTGAATATGTTCGTTTTGAATATTTAGAAGCTCTGCCGATTAGTTTTCTGGATTTATCGCCTGTCATCATCGAAAAAAAAAACGAAACATTCTAGCAATTAATACTTTGTCTAATCAGTCTTACACACGATATTTAAAAAATTATTTTATGAAATACAAGCCTACAAATTTGTCGTTCTGCTTCATCTCGTCGAGAAAATCCTTCGCAACATCTTTTTATTTTATTTTTAATATATTTTCATTTCCTCTATCTTTCATTCTTCATAGATAGTGTGTGTATATGTGTGTGTATATATATATATATATATATATATATATATATATATATATATATTGTATGGGCATTTTATTCCCATCTTTATTGTTTCTTCATAATCAAATGCCATTCTTTGTTTTGTTTGAAATCCAGCATTGTTACCCGGTGTTGCCCGGAGACAAGTATGTGTTGTATCTTTCTTTTAAAACTTTTCTCTTTATTACCCTTTATTACCTCCCAAACCCTCGCTCTTATTTCTTTCTCTCTCACTACCATCTCAAGCTCTCTCTCTCAATACGATCTCTCCCTCTCTCTCGCTCCCTCAATACGATCTCGATATCTCTCTCAATACGATATCTCCCCCTTTCTCTCTCAATACGATATCTCCCCCTTTCTCTCTCAATACAATCTCTCTCACTACGATCCCCCTCTCTCTCTCAATACGATCCCTCTCTCCCTCTCTCTCAATACGATCCCCCCTCTCTCTCAATACGACCCCCTCTCTCTCTCTCTCTCTCTCTCTCTCACTCTCAATAGACCCCTCTCTCTCTCAATAACCCACCTCTCTATCTCTCTCTCTCTCTCAATACGGCCCCTCTCTCTCTCTCTCTTTCTATAGGATCTCTCTTTCTCTCTCTCTCTCAATAGGATCTCTCTTTCTCTCTCTCTCTCAATAGGATCTCTCTCTCTCTCTCTCTCAATACGGGGCCCCTCTCTCTCTCTCAATACGGTCCCTCTCTCTCTCTCAATACGGCCCCTCTCTCTCTCTCAATACGGCCCCTCTCTCTCAATACGGTCCCTCTCTCTCTCTCTCTCTCTCTCTCTCAATACGGCCCCCCTCTCTCTCTCTATCAATACGGCCCCCCTCTCTCTCTCTCTCTCTCAATACGGCCCCTCTCTCTCTCTCTCAATACGGCCCCTCTCTTTCTCTCTCTCTCTCTCTCTCTCTCAATACGGCCCCTCTCTCAATACGGCCCCTCTCTCAATACGGCCCCTCTCTCTCTCAATACGGCCCCTCTCTCTCTCAATACGGCCCCTCTCTCTCTCAATACGGCCCCTCTCTCTCTCAATACGGCCACTCTCTCTCTCTCTCTCTCAATACGGCCCCTCTCTCTCTCTCTCAATACGACCTCTCTCTCTCTCTCAATACGACCTCTCTCTCTCTCTCTCTCTCTCTCAATACGACCTCTCTCTCTCTCAATACGACCTCTCTCTCTCTCTCTCTCTCAATACGACCTCTCTCTCTCTCTCTCTCTCTCTCAATACGACCTCTCTCAATCCGACCTCTCTCTCTCTCAATCCGACCTCTCTCTCTCTCAATCCGACCTCTCTCTCTCTCCATCCGACCTCTCTCTCTCTCAATCCGACCTCTCTCTCTCAATACGACCTCTCTCTCTCAATCCGACCTCTCTCTCTCTCTCAATACGACCTCTCTCAATAGGATCTCTCTCTCTCTCAATAGGATCTCTCTCTCTCTCAATAGGATCTCTCTCTCTCTCAATAGGATCTCTCTCTCTCTCAATAGGATCTCTCTCTCTCTCTCTCTCTCTCTCAATAGGATCTCTCTCTCTCTCTCAATAGGATCTCTCTCTTTCTCTCAATAGGATCTCTCTCTCTCTCTCTCAATAGGATCTCTCTCTCTCTCTCTAAATAGGATCTCTCTCTCTCTCTCTAAATAGGATCTCTCTCTCTCTCAATAGGATCTCTCTCTCTCAATAGGAGATCTCTCTCTCTCTCAATAGGATCTCTCTCTCTCTCAATAGGATCTCTCTGTTCAATACGATCTCTCTCTCTACGATCTCCTTCTCTCTCTCTCTCTCTATATATATATATATATATATAGATATATACGATCTCTCGCTCGCTCTCTACACGATCTCTCGCTCGCTCTCTACACGATCTCTCGCTCGCTCTCTACACGATCTCTCGCTCGCTCTCTACACGATCTCTCGCTCGCTCTCTCTACACGATCTCTCGCTCTCTCTCTCTACACGATCTCTCGCTCGCTCTCTCTACACGGTCTCTCGCTCGCTCTCTACACGGTCTCTCGCTCGCTCTCTACACGGTCTCTCGCTCGCTCTCTACACGGTCTCTCGCTCGCTCTCTCTACACGATCTCTCGCTCGCTCTCTCTACACGATCTCTCGCTCGCTCTCTCTACACGATCTCTCGCTCGCTCTCTCTACACGATCTCTCGCTCGCTCTCTCTACACGATCTCTCGCTCGCTCTCTCTACACGATCTCTCGCTCGCTCTCTCTACACGATCTCTCGCTCGCTCTCTCTACACGATCTCTCGCTCGCTCTCTCTACACGATCTCTCGCTCGCTCTCTCTACACGATCTCTCGCTCGCTCTCTCTACACGATCTCTCGCTCGCTCTCTCTACACGATCTCTCGCTCGCTCTCTCTACACGATCTCTCGCTCGCTCTCTCTACACGATCTCTCGCTCGCTCTCTCTACACGATCTCTCGCTCGCTCTCTCTACACGATCTCTCGCTCGCTCTCTCTACACGATCTCTCGCTCGCTCTCTCTACACGATCTCTCGCTCGCTCTCTCTACACGATCTCTCGCTCGCTCTCTCTACACGATCTCTCGCTCGCTCTCTCTACACGATCTCTCGCTCGCTCTCTCTACACGATCTCTCGCTCGCTCTCTCTACACGATCTCTCGCTCGCTCTCTCTACACGATCTCTCGCTCGCTCTCTCTACACGATCTCTCGCTCGCTCTCTCTCGATGCGATCTCTCGCTCGCTCTCTCTACACGATCTCTCGCTCGCTCTCTCTCGATGCGATCTCTCTCTCCCTCTCTCTCGATGCGATCTCTCTCTCCCTCTCTCTCGATGCGATCTCTCTCTCCCTCTCTCTCGATGCGATCTCTCTCTCCCTCTCTCTTTCAATGCGACCTCTCTCTCCCTCTCTCTCTCAATGCGACCTCTCTCTCCCTCTCTCTCTCAATGCGACCTCTCTCTCCCTCTCTCTCTCAATGCGACCTCTCTCTCCCTCTCTCTCTCAATGCGACCTCTCTCTCCCTCTCTCTCTCTCAATGCGACCTCTCTCTCCCTCTCTCTCTCTCAATGCGACCTCTCTCTCGCGACCTCTCGCGACCTCTCAATGCGACCTCTCGCGACCTCTCTCTCTCTCAATGCGACCTCTCGCGACCTCTCTCTCTCAATGTGACCTCTCGCGACCTCTCTCTCTCAATGCGACCTCTCGCGACCTCTCTCTCTCAATGCGACCTCTCTCTCTCTCAATGCGACCTCTCGCGACCTCTCTCTCTCAATGCGACCTCTCGCGACCTCTCTCTCTCAATGCGACCTCTCGCGACCTCTCTCTCTCAATGCGACCTCTCGCGACCTCTCTCTCTCTCAATGCGACCTCTCGCGACCTCTCTCTCTCTCAATGCGACCTCTCGCGACCTCTCTCTCTCTCAATGCGACCTCTCGCGACCTCTCTCTCTCTCAATGCGACCTCTCGCGACCTCTCTCTCTCAATGCGACCTCTCGCGACCTCTTTCTCGATAGATCTCTCTTTCTCGATAGATCTCTCTTTCTCGATAGATCTCTCTTTCTCGATAGATCTCTCTTTCTCGATAGATCTCTCTTTCTCGATAGATCTCTCTTTCTCGATAGATCTCTCTTTCTCGATAGATCTCTCTTTCTCGATAGATCTCTCTTTCTCGATAGATCTCTCTTTCTCGATAGATCTCTCTTTCTCGATAGATCTCTCTTTCTCGATAGATCTCTCTTTCTCGATAGATCTCTCTTTCTCGATAGATCTCTCTTTCTCGATAGATCTCTCTTTCTCGATAGATCTCTCTTTCTCGATAGATCTCTCTTTCTCGATAGATCTCTCTTTCTCGATAGATCTCTCTTTCTCTATAGATCTCTCTTTCTCGATAGATCTCTCTTTCTCGATAGATCTCTCTTTCTCGATAGATCTCTCTTTCTCGATAGATCTCTCTTTCTCGATAGATCTCTCTTTCTCGATAGATCTCTCTTTCTCGATAGATCTCTCTTTCTCGATAGATCTCTCTTTCTCGATAGATCTCTCTTTCTCGATAGATCTCTCTTTCTCGATAGATCTCTCTTTCTCGATCGATCTCTCTTTCTCGATCGATCTCTCTTTCTCGATCGATCTCTCTTTCTCGATCGATCTCTCTTTCTCGATCGATCTCTCTTTCTCGATCGATCTCTCTTTCTCGATCGATCTCTCTTTCTCGATCGATCTCTCTTTCTCGATCGATCTCTCTTTCTCGATCGATCTCTCTTTCTCGATCGATCTCTCTTTCTCGATCGATCTCTCTTTCTCGATCGATCTCTCTTTCTCGATCGATCTCTCTTTCTCGATCGATCTCTCTTTCTCGATCGATCTCTCTTTCTCGATCGATCTCTCTTTCTCGATCGATCTCTCTTTCTCGATCGATCTCTCTTTCTCGATCGATCTCTCTTTCTCGATCGATCTCTCTTTCTCGATCGATCTCTCTTTCTCGATCGATCTCTCTTTCTCGATCGATCTCTCTTTCTCGATCGATCTCTCTTTCTCGATCGATCTCTCTTTCTCGATCGATCTCTCTTTCTCGATCGATCTCTCTTTCTCGATCGATCTCTCTTTCTCGATCGATCTCTCTTTCTCGATCGATCTCTCTTTCTCGATCGATCTCTCTTTCTCGATCGATCTCTCTTTCTCGATCGATCTCTCTTTCTCGATCGATCTCTCTTTCTCGATCGATCTCTCTTTCTCGATCGATCTCTCTTTCTCAATAGATCTCTCTCTCAATAGATCTCTCTCTCTCTCTCTCTTTCAATAGATCTCTCTCTCTCTCTCTCTCTCAATAGATCTCTCTCTCTCTCTCTCTCTCAATAGATCTCTCTCTCTCTCTCTCTCTCAATAGATCTCTCTCTCTCTCTCTCTCTCAATAGATCTCTCTCTCTCTCTCTCTCAATAGATCTCTCTCTCTCTCTCAATAGATCTCTCTCTCTCTCTCTCTCTCAATAGATCTCTCTCTCTCTCTCTCAATAGATCTCTCTCTCTCTCTCTCTCTCTATATATATATATATATATATATATATATATATATATATATATATATATATACTCTTGCTCTCTCTCCCTCTCACTATAATCTCGCGCTCTACCATCTCTTTCTTACTACCCTGTAATTATTTGTTTAAAACAATATTTCTCGGAAATCTTTAATATTTACTCATTATTTGCATAAAAATATTATCTTTCAATTGTATGTCCATTATTTTTTGATAATTCTGTGTGATAGAATTAATTTCGATTACATTCAATTACGCATAATCGACTTTAAAAAATGTAGCAGAATTCACCAAAATTATCAGAAAAAGCAAATCGGTAACTTTTTTGTGTTTTTTCTGATATTTTCAATCGAAAATTTACTCTGCGTTCACTTTTTTTTTTTTTTTTGGACTGACACCGAAAATTCAAACTTGACGTCTTTTCAAATAACTTTTTTTCATAGTTTATCTCTCTTACATAAAACTGTTTAAAACGAAGAACGTGAACAATTGTCACAATTATTTGCTTCTAAATTTTAATAATCTATTTCATTTGTTAAAATTCTCGTCTTTTTAATTTTCAATAAAATAATACATTATAGAATACTAGCCCCCCTCCCCCCGGCGTTGTCTGGTCTTAAAATAAGCATAATTTTTATATTTTAATTAATACAGAAACTCGTACATGTGCTTATGATTTATTGGTAGACTAGCAGGGTTACCTGGCGTTGCTCGGGGCAAAAGTGCAACATAACTTCTATTTGTTTTTCTTCCTCCTCCCTTTTTCCTTTACCCAAACCATTCCATTCTCTGGACACTCATACAGTAGAACCCCTGGATACGGTGAGCCTAAGCTACGTTTTTTTTCAGGTTACGATGTGGAATACAATGTTTCTCCGGCCCCTGGTTACGGTGTTATTTATAATATTTAATTATATACATGTATATTATATACTGTACTGTATTTTGTTACGAATTTTTAATGTCGTATCTGGGATTCTACTGTGTATGTGTGTGTTTGTATACAGTACTATATGTGGATGACTATATATATATATATATATATATATATATATATATATATATATATATATATATACACACACACACTAGCTGTATATACCTGGCGTTGCAAGGTCGAAATATGTCATGTGACGTCATATATGGCCTATATTGCACATTTCATATATAATGTCGTTAACAATCTCCACTGATGCGGTACCCATGTCACATCATTATCCCTTCCCCCTTCGTTAACAAAATTACTATTCCATGGATTTTTCAGTGCATTCATTTTACCTCTATTTTTATCCGAAGATATGCTTCATAGATTCACAAATAGAAGCAACTGGCAATTATCATTTCTGTACTGAACACCTCCTTCTCCTTCTCCATTCCGGAACCAGTTTACTAATTCTTCTTACCAAAGACTTTTGGCAACAATTCAATATTATTTCCTGCTTACGGTTTATGTTTGCTATTTAATGACTAATTGTACTTAATGATTGTTATTATCGTTCTCTTTTGTTGGTGCGAGGAAGGCTTGTATAATGATTATCAGCATCTCTGTTAAACTGGTCTTTTTTTTCTTTTTTTATTTTAAAGTTGGTGCATTGACATCCTTTTTTTTTTTCTTTTTTTTTTTACTTCCATGTGATGCAAGTACGTCAATTTCATCTGATTAAACCGTTGCATCCCTGATTAAGCACGCTCATTTTCAGATCAGTCCGATAAAAAACACTGGGCATTTGTGCATTTATAGTTTTTGTATCAAGTTTTTGTTTTTTGTTTTTAGAACAGGGGGAGATAATTCAATAATTTCTCTGAAACTTCACTTCACTTTTTGACAAAAGTGAAATAAACATACGGAATTAACACAATAACACAAATAAAACATCATCTGAATATTTATTCAATTAAAATTCTTTTTAGGTCTTATAAAATAATTAGAAATATTTGTTTAATCGAGTCACCATTTATCAAGGACCGAAAGCCAATCGAGGATAATTAATGAATGTAAGGTGGTAGTGTAGTAATCGTTAATGGTGTAAATTAGGTAGAATTTGATTATTTATGAGGACGGCTCAACAAAAATTTGTTTACATTGGATTTGAAGGTTACCATGTTGTATCCAACCGGAAAGCAGGCCAGCGTGGAACAGTGTTTCAAAGGCGGGCAGTTCTAGGAAAAAAGCTTTGTTCATAGAATCTGCGTTTAAATTGCAACAGATTTTTTTTTTTTTTTTTTTTTTTAATGAATGAATGTGGTTATTATGAAGTGTAGTGTAGTGGGATACATATCCAGACAACATATCAGAGTTTAACGAGGACGTATATATCGGAGGATAAGACATTTATGTGACACTGTTACACAGCGACGACGTCGTTTGTATGAGTGTAAACGGCGACAATGCTTATTTGTTCATTATTATTATTATTATTATTATTAATAATACGGTGCTGAGAGAGATGATGACACCGTTCTTGTTAAAACAGAGAGTCATTACTGATGATGGTGGCGAGGACACATAATACTAAGAGGGAGTTATATAAAGTTCATTCACAGATGATAGACAAAAACTTATTACTTACCATTTTCCAAAGACAACGAAGACAAGTTTACAAATATAAATGATCTGTTTATCCTTCATCCGGATGAGATGATGTCAGGAATTCCAGTTTTAACGATTTCATTGTTATATCTTTCCCTCTTCGCTTCAAGAGGGTTTCAGCTACCTCGACTCGATCCTCTTCGACTCTGCCTTGACTCTCACTAAGTCGTTTTCTGACTCGAACCCATCTCTATATATTAGGAATTCCCTTTCTTTATGATGCCAAAACGTGCCCCACCATGTGATTCATTCACGTGGATTTCACCTGTGTATGTCCAAACACGCTTTTGGTAAACAAAGAAATTCCTAAATGAATTGTTTCATTTATAACCTATTTATTTCATCATTATCTAACTTGTATTGTCCATTCTTTTAACTGACATATTTAATATCCAGTTATTTCTAAAAGAATGAACGATCGACTGCATTCCTAAATTGAATATTTATTCTCTTTTTAACACTTAGTTACTGGGTTCGATTCTATCCTTTTCCAAATATCATTTTCACACGTATCTATTTAATTACTGGGGTTTGTTTTCTTATGTAACATGAAGTACGTAGCTACAACTTCAACTGACTACAAAACTGTATGTGTAAAACGAGCACAACTCGTTAAATCAGCATCTTCCGGTCAATAAAGAGTCAATATAACTCGGCCTTTTGTTCTCTCTTTATAATTCGCCTTATTACAGTGATCATTATCTGAACGTGTATAACTTAACAAAAAAAAAAGATTTTTTCATGCAAAATTAAACTTTCATAATAAAAAAATAATCGTTAAAATTTAGTTTTGAACAATCATTCAAGGAAAGTGTGTGCTTTTTTGCTAACGAACTTCTGTTTTTTACACAATTTAAACTTTAAGAATTTCTGTTCTGAATGGACGTCTCCAAAAAATGAAAACAAAAAAATTCTCTTCCAAACTTTTCTGTATTTTTATTTATTTATTTATTTATTTTTTAAATATTTCGCACTATACTGATTTATGTGCGGAACATGCTAAGTAACCTATATGCACAAAATTTATACTAAAATTCTTGCAAAAAAATGTGTATAGTCTCTACAAACAAACTTCTCTTTAGTTGACCTTTGACAACTAAATATTTTTGTTTGCTAGCCAAATAAAAAAGTTACTAGCCAAACCCACATGATTTTTAGAATATGACATGTTCGTTCTGTGACGAGTTTGTACATCATAAAGATTTTTCTGTTTTTTTTTTTAATAAGTGTAATTCTAAATATCCAACAAATTTTATGTTGATACTTGAAGGTATAAACATTCTGATTTCTTCAGATATTTTTTAAACGGCTATCTTAAAAAAAAGGTATATTATTCTATTAAACTTTTATTGTTTAAATAATTTAACTTTGTTCGTTTTATTAAAACAAAAGTTGAAAAGATATTTTTCACTCAGTAGTGAGCTTTGAAAGATTGTCAGCATATAACCACTTTAAAAAAAATGAGATGAATAAATTGTAAGCGGAAAAACAGCAATTGTTTCTTTGTCAAGAATATCACTCTTGCAATGTGAAAACTTGCTATTTTATGAATCAACTGTTTGAGTCGGTGGTATATGGAGAACTTCAATCTCCTCATAGTATAGTTTATGTGGGTTCCCATGCTGCTTGTGAAGCTTGGTGACGAATGCTGGGACCCATATTGAATCTCAAATAAAACCCTATTGCTATGCATTTTGTCATATTCATTTCGTGTAAGAATTGTCTTTCGGTAAAAAACTACAAGCACGTATGTAACACTGTTGCATGCCATGGTCAATACCAACTCCCCTTGCTTATGGGCTAAGGGCTAGGTAGGGTGCTTAATACAAGGTTTAAGATAGGTTAAATTGTGGAGAAAAGAATGTTTTTATGACTGATATGGTAGACAAAAATAATTTCTCAGCAAAATAAAGCTGACATTGGCTACAAGGAATCTAGCTGACATGCATTAAGATATAGGCAGTGGACTATGTATTTTATGTTAAGGGACAAGACCACCTTGTAGGTGACAAGAATTAACTTGATAGATGGAAAATCATAGCTGATAATAAAGTTTCTTCGGAGCAAAGGAGTTTGAGAGAGAGTGAGAAAGGAAGAAAAACGAAAGAGAATTAGAGATATGGTTTAAGAGAGAAAGAGATTCAGAGGAGGAAATAAAAGAGAAAGACAATACAATACAATTGAAGGACAGGGGTGATCTCCAAACAATAGAGAAGGAAGTGTTAATTTCAAAGAAATGGTGGTCAGAATTGAGATTCCATAAAAAACCAGATTCCATAAAAAACCATGGTGTTTGGCAAACGAAGAGCCTTATTTGCCATCAAAGAGTACACACCTCAGCTTTGGGCTTTTGCCCATGGTTATATAATGTCCCCAAAAAAGGCTAAGTTGAATAGCTCTTCCTCCTCTGACTGAGAAGCTGTCTAAACCACC
Source organism: Euprymna scolopes (assembly GCF_053919585.1). Taxonomy (NCBI): domain Eukaryota; kingdom Metazoa; phylum Mollusca; class Cephalopoda; order Sepiida; family Sepiolidae; genus Euprymna; species Euprymna scolopes. Next base: position 39,249,413 of record NC_136490.1, on the reverse strand, counting down.
AGTTGAAAAGATCCTGCATTTTTAAACCATTAATAACCCGAAGAATTTAATTCAACTTTGCAAAGTGTACCCTGAAATATCTTAGGAATAATTCTTGTTTATAAGAAAAGGATCTCTGAGTTATTATTGAATTGCTTTGATTTGAAAATACAGTTATTTCCAGCACCGACACCACAGCCAGCCATTCACCAAAGCCCCTACAAAATCTCAAACCACAGCATCTGATAACGAATGGTAAGCCAATGTGCGAAATGTGGACTTAGGGTCATGCTCTCTGAGTATCAGAGCAGAAGTTCCAGTGACGAGTAAGTGTCTAGTTACGTTTTGAAGAGTCTATAAGATAAAAAGTGTAGCCACAGGGACTTAGGGTTAGCCACTGTGTTTAGGAACTGGACATGGCCTTGTTCCACCAACTGGTCATGTAAAGCAGGATTCGGCAAATGGACTACGCTGCTGGAGTATGTGTCCATGTGTTTATGGGCCGTGATCAAGAGAAAATCTACACATAATCATTTTCCACACACTGTGTAGATTTGGATTTTTGATGCAAAAGTTTCAAACTATATGCATTTATTATTATACTAGCAAAAAAAAAAACAGCCTACAGAAAATGGACTCTGATTTATGAAAGTATGATAGGTTATGAAAAGGAAGGGTTGTAAAGAGATAGCTTCGAATTTGGGGGTATCAAAACCAAAACAAAATATCATGAAAGTAAAAATAAAATAGATAAACCTCATAATTTATTATACCATACCTGTTCACACTGAAACACTTATCACAATATTCTGTGGATCTATATTAAAAAAACCTTGTTAAAATTTGTGACATATTTCCATTCTATGGAGGTCAAGTGCGAACAAACACCCCATAATTTTATTATACCATATTTCTTCAAGCTGAAACATAATTATCAAAGTATACTTACGCAGATAGGCACAAAATTTAATAAAGACTTTTCATATTTCCATTCTATGGAGGCCAGGCGTGAACGCAGACCCTACAATTTTATTATACCATCCCTATTTAAGTTAAAACATACTTATCAAAGTATTATTATATACATCTATATCAAAAACACTTGTAAACGTTTTTTTTTTTTTTAATTTTTAAATTTTTTATTTCCATACTTTGTGGACCAGGCGCGTACACAGACCCCACAATTTTAATGAATCCTCATTATGCCAGATCAAACATACCCATTCGTGTGTCTCGATACATCCTCTATCATTATATGTGATCAGTTTTCTATAATAGTCAACCATATAGGAGCCTATTCGTGACCAGACACACACACACAGACGTTCAGCTTTATATTATAGATTTACAAACAATAACTTAAAGATATCTATAATCGTTAGTCTTAAATTCGGCTAAATTAGAAGCAATATCCTTTTGTTTGCCAAATTCTTAACATAAGACAAATATTTATTTTAAATCAGATCTAAAGATTTACGTATGAATTAGGATAAAAAGAACTAAACTTTGAAAAAACAAAAAAACAAGACGTTTTGGACAGGGTTCAAAAACGAATTTTTAACCTATTAGTGTTCTGTACGAGTAGAAAGTTGAAAACTTTAGACACTCTGTGGAAGTTATATAAATCATGTGACATTCGGTGGAACTTTTCTCACCCTCTTAACTAGTGAGACTTGAACAAAGACGTGGTTTTGTGTGCTGCCCCAAAATGGGAACAACAATTGTTGGACAGCTAATGTAGTGAAGTCTCTTTCTTTCTTTCATTCACATGCACATATGCAAAGCTTTTGTTGGTCTCCTGATTTATCAGAGAGGAATCTATGTTTTCAGTGACATCCGTGCATCCGTTATTCCGGACGATTGCCAGATAACCGTCCATTAGTTTTTCCTGAAGTTTTGCCACAAATTGTATTTCATTAAATACATGTGCACAGTAAAAAGTTTTTTGCGGAAATTCCTGTTGCGTCCCCAGGGTCTCAAAAGTGGTAAAAAATGCCCCCAAATGACCAAAAATTATACGTTTTTCCCCATAACGTTTGATCTGATCGATTAGATTTTTCTGAAACTTGGCCAAAATGTGGAGCCCATTGTTTTTATTATAAATCCAGTATGAATGTCCCTGGCCAAATTCTGGTTTGCATCCCTGGGGACTTTCAGTGTTAAAAACGCCCCTTTTTGTGGCTCTTTTTTTTTCATATTTCTCAACAAAAACTTGATATGTCTGACTATATAGCGGTTTTTCACGGTGGTCAACTCAAATATACATGTGTTAAGACCTGAAACAGCACCATAATCTACTTACACTGGGATTCGACGTCCCCAGCAGCTCAAGAAGTCAAAAATGTCCCAAAATGGCCAAAAATGACACCTTTTGCCTCATAGCGTTTTATCCATCCATTAGATTTTCCTGAAACTTGGCCAAAATGTGGAGCTCATTATTCTTAATATAAATTCAGTATGCGTGGCCCTGGCAAAATTGTGGTTCGCATCGCTCTGAGACTTTTAAGGCTAAAAAAAACATGCCTTTCTGGAGCTCTTTTTTCATATTACTCAAAAACTTATGTATGTCTATATAGTAGTTTTCCATGGTGCTGAATTCAAATATACATGTCTTAAGGCATGAAACCGCACTGTTTGTCTATTTTTCACTGAGATTCAGCATTCCAAGGAGCTCAAAAGGGGCCATAAATGCCCCCAAATTGCAAAAAATGACACTTAACTTTTACCCCATCCATTAGATTTTTCTGAAACTTGGCAAAAATGTGGAGGCAACGTTGGCCCTTCACACTTCTCGCATTCATCAATTTTTCACTTTTTTTGTGGCGTCATCTCATATGCAGCACCAGAGGGAGACCACTCATGCGCGGCTTGTTTGTTTCCTTTTGAATAAACCTTTTATAAACTAAACAACGGATGTCAGCATGTATTTTATCAACAGACGAAAAAGCAACATGTGTTCACAATGATGATGGTGGTGATGATGTAAACTGGCGATGATGATAATGAAAGCATTGACACGAGGTATAAAGGATTTATACACTCATCTGTGAGAGTATATATAACTATAGGTTCCGTACTACTTGCACGGCACCAGTTCTTGTTACATTCCCACAGTTGCAAACATGTGCTTTTTTACAAATACTTTCACAGAATATACCTCAAACTTATTGCACTTATACCTCTTCCCTGTAAAGATTCTACACGTTAGAAGACTCTAATTGCTTTTTTTTTTTCCCTCAGACTGCTCGTTTTTTGGAATTCCCTCCCTGCTCTGTTTTCCCAGCCATTCCGACATGCATAAATTTAAATGTAATATGAACAAGCGTCTTATTGTCCAACTTTCCACTCAAGTTCCTCCTATAAATCTTGCCCTTATCACAGTACTTCTTTATGCTTTTGTGGTAATATGTAATGTTTACGTTTACGGGCTTTGAAGTCAATTTTTGAAAGAAAACTGTTCCTCGTAGTAAATTGTATTCAAATCTTAGTAACGTTTTAAAGGTTACATGTCGTGGGGGTTAGGAAAACGTTTAAAAATGCTTTTAAAAATTTACAAAAAAAATTCTGCCTACTATTCTTAAAGAAATTGTTAATTTTTATTTCTTCTGTGTACCCCCCCCCTTTTTTTTTTCCTTTCTGTGTACCTTTTTTTTTTTTTTTTTTGTGTACGCCTTTTTTCTTTCCATCCTTCTGTATACGCCCTTTTTCTTTCCTTCCTTTTGTGTGAGCTTTTTTTTCTTTCCTTCCTTTTCTTCCTTTTGTGGACCCTTTTCTTTTCTTCCTTTTGTGGACCTTTTTCTTTTCTTCCTTTTGTGGACCCTTTTTCTTTTCTTCCTTTTGTGGACCCTTTTTCTTTTCTTCCTTTTGTGGACCCTTTTTCTTTTCTTCCTTCTGTGGACCCTTTTTCTTTTCTTCCTTTTGTGGACCCTTTTTCTTTTCTTCCTTTTGTGGACCCTTTTTCTTTTCTTCCTTTTGTGGACCTTTTTCTTTTCTTCCTTTTGTGGACCCTTTTTCTTTTCTTCCTTTTGTGGACCCTTTTTCTTTTCTTCCTTTTGTGGACCCTTTTTCTTTTCTTCCTTTTGTGGACCCTTTTTCTTTTCTTCCTTCTGTGGACCCTTTTCTTTCCTTCCTTCTGTGGACCCTTTTCTTTCCTTCCTTCTGTGGACCCTTTTCTTTCCTTCCTTCTGTGGACCCTTTTCTTTCCTTCCTTCTGTGGACCCTTTTCTTTCCTTCCTTCTGTGGACCCTTTTCTTTCCTTCCTTCTGTGGACCCTTTTCTTTCCTTCCTTCTGTGGACCCTTTTCTTTCCTTCCTTCTGTGGACCCTTTTCTTTCCTTCCTTCTGTGGACCCTTTTCTTTCCTTCCTTCTGTGGACGCTTTTCTTTCCTTCCTTCTGTGGACGCTTTTTTCTTACTTTCTATCTTATTTTTTACATACTGTGTATTTTATTTCTACTACTGTACTTTTTCCTTTTCTCTAATTTTTCTCCCTTTTCCTTTTCGACTGGATCATTCTAAATACTATGAAATACAATATTTGACATTTAAATTTTATCAACGGAATTCATATGTGAAAATCTGAACTGGTTAATAACAATCAATTCATTACTGGCAGATGACAAAGGTGAAAGTGGTTTTGGCATTTGCAGATAGCATTAGCTTATGTTATTTTTGAATGCCTTTAAATGTGCCTATATATAATTTCGTAGCTTCATTAGGGAATATGTGTACATCTTGAAAATTTGTCTATAAATATCCGGTCATCCACAGATGAACAGCTTCATTTCTTCTACAAAATAAAATATCTTGACAAACTGCAGCATCTGAAAAAGTTGAATTTGCAATCTGGCTGACAGAACGAGAGCATTCTCCCTGCTTGGATTAAATGAAAACTTCCAGGTAGATTCCCAAGTTTGACAGAAAGATTTGCCAGTTAGACAAGATAAACCTGGAATCTGCACAGTTTCAATGGATCCCTTTATTTAATCCACAAGGGCAGCATGTTCTCATTCTGTCAGCCAGTCTCAAGTAATTTCCAATTGTATTCTGAGTATCACTTGCATTGAAGGTTCAATCCTCAATGCGGGCGATACTTAGAATATGATTTAGGTCTTCTACTTGGTCATGGTTGATGGATCAAGAGCACGTTACCCCTGTGGATTAAATAAAGGGTTCCATTCAAAATTACATGGAGATTCCGGAGTTCAACGAGATACACTTGAAAAAGATTGGAGGTTACATCTGGTGAAACATTGTGAAAACAACACTCAAGATGAGAAGAGTAGTACGAAGAATCGATACGAGTTATCGATTCTCATCTCAAAACTCGTAATTCCGTGTAGATTCCCAAGTTTGACAGAAAGATTTGCCAGTTGGACAAGATAAACCTGAAGAAGGTTGTAGGTTACATCGGCTGAAACGTTCTGAAAATAACTCGAGATGAGGAGTTATCTGAATAATCCAAATATGAAAATTAGATTTGTTTCTATTTTATTCTTTATTGATCAGACTTGTACTACTCACTGTTACTGCCGATTTCTATTACTATTTCAAAGTGACCTTCTCTTGTAATTTGTGATCTTGGTTGCCCAATCAGAGCTGTTGATATAACTGAAGATACTATAATGGAAGTAAAAATTTTGAGGATAAGACGTCATCAAAAGTAATGACATTTAATCCATACAAAATAAATACGATTTTTATGGACAACTCATTAAGACAATGAAAGATGAAGATTCTGTAAAGAATGAGAGTTCAAAGTGTCAGAACCTTGTAGGTGATAGAAGGTATTTTATCTTAAAGGTGGAGTATTGTTGCCTCATCTGGAGAGGAGCTGCTAAAAGTACCGTCTCCTATCTTGATAAGTTACAAAACCAGCTTCGAAATTTAGTGGGTGAGGACCTTCTCCTCTCTGCTTCTCCTTTCTTACAGAAAAGACGTGAGTCGATCTCTGCTTTATTTTGTTATCTTTATGGCAGGTGCTTGACTGAACTTCTATTTATGTCCTGTAAAACATTTACAGCAAGCACTCATCTAGCTACAACTGTCAACAATTTTTCTTATTCTCAATCTGTGCCTAAAACTAAGTGAAAATTCCATCAGCAAAGTTTCTTTCCTAGAACTGTCCATCTGTGGAACACAGTACCATCGGGCTACTTCCCAGGTGACTATAGCATAGTTGTTTTTAAGTCTAATGTGAACAAGTTCTGTCGTTTTAAATAATTAATACCTATGTTCCGCCTTGACCAATCATCATGGTGTTGTCTTACTAGCCACCTGACACTCATTAACCTTTATCCTCGAGTGGCTTTTGGATTTTGAAAAACAGTGATCCTCACTATTAAAAAAAGAAAAAAAAGAAAATCATTGAGTACACAAATTCATTTTGGTTGTTGCCGTGTGCATTTACATACGATCATGAGTGTATAAATGGTTTAGGCGTTGTAGATGTGTCGTTTTTGAGCATTATTCATTCATTTGAATAAATCAAATGATTATTTCCTCAATAGCTTTCTAGTTTGAATTCTTTCTAGAAAGGCATCGGATAATTACAAGAGGGACCACATCTCGAAGTGATAGTGTTTTTGTGCAGTAGATGTTTGTTCTTGCGTATTAGCAAAAACCCATGATGTAACAGATAAAGTTAAATTGAGTTATGACATTCTTCTTGGCCAGATCAAGCCCACCAAAATCTATAATCTCTTATAGAAAACATAAAAATATCCAGGAAAAATCTTTGAAATGAAAATGTGAAAATAGTGGAATGGTTTTAACTTTTTCAGAAAATGATTAAAAGAATGAGGTTTTGGAGAATCATATGCATTAAAAAGTAAAGCTAACGAGCAAAAACGGTGTAAAATATTTCCAGGCCATTTTTTTTTTTTTTTCCAATTTTTTATTTTTTATTTCGGGCTCTGTAGTTACAAAAAGTCGGCAATATGGCCCCTCCTCCAAAACTTTTGGAGACTCCTGACCTAAAGAAAAAAAAAATCACTCATTATTGACTTTTTCTTATAGAATTGAGTATTTCTTTCCAAATTCATTTCAGGTGATGAGGTAAATCTGAGTTGACTGTCTGACTTGCTATTTGCTTCCCTACTTCTTACCATTTGAAATGGTTTTGTGTGAAGGCGATAAAAGGGCACATGTTTTATTCACTAACTTTTGCATGATTGCATGGAAGTACATGCATTCATGTTTTAAGTGCATCACTTAATTATTGAACTGAAACAGAACACATACATCAAATCCGTAAGCAAGGTCGCAGAAAAGATGGCTGGATCATTCTACTGCTCCAGTAGGTATCTCACTGCCAATGCAATCTTCTATCAGTATAAGAGCCAAGTATGTCCTAGGATGGAGTACTGTTGCCACATCTGGAAATGAGCTGCTCAGAGTATCCTTTCCTGCCTCGACAGAGTACAAAACCGACTCCAAAATCTTATGGGCAATACCCTTTTCTCCTCTCTGCTGCCTCATAGAAAAACTCTATCGTACCCCCTTCCTCCCGTAAGTCCTTTGTGACAAATACCCAACTAGCTACCACTAACAGCAATTTCTCTAACTTTCTATCTGTGCCTAAATCAAAATAAGTTGTCCTCTGAAATAGATTATCAAATTTACATCATGGCACCTATTAATCTTTATCCTTGAGTGGCTTCTGGGCCATGAGTGCTGACTATATGAAGTAATAAAAAAAATTAGAATTAACGTTTTGTTAAACCATCTTAAATTGATATTCTTAGTATAATCATTTCTGTTGAACAAGCCATCTTCTCTCATAATAATGTTTTCCTCCTTGAAGTGCTAAGTAAATTTGTCTAAAATATTTGCCGTTTCCCAACATATATCTCAACTAAACTTGAAAATGATCATAATACATAATGTTCATCTATATAATAAAACAATCTTGATCCCCCCCCCCCGTCTTTATAGTCTCAATAGGAAAATAAACAAATACTTCCTTAACAAATCTTTGACAATTAGCATATGCAGCAATTTACATCGAGTTTGGTGAAACTACTAATACACTTTTTTCCCATATGGAAATTATTAAATTTATTCTGATCAAAATGCCTCTCTCAAATATGTATAACCACAAATAGGGTAGCAAACGCTTTCACTCTCTATACATAAAATCATCTCACTCTTCCTATTTCACCACTAGAACTTTAACAGATATCATTCTTTTCATAGCACCATTTATCTCTGGAATATGGCAGATCAGAACTTTTACAAACAGATTTATCAAAACCTTTATATTACCTTAAAATATAACCACATCTTTTTTACATATACGGTTTTTGAATTAAACAGGCCATAATCATTGTTTCTTTTTAATATTACATAACCATCTATAATATAAATCTCACCTGTCTGTTTAAATGTATGTATGTATGTATGTATGTATGTATGCCTAAAATTTTCGATACAGGCGGCGGATTTTCATGAGATCATTATTGTTTTGAAGCTCAACCCTTCGGATGACAAATATAAAAAACTTGGCCAAAAACATTAATTCTTTCACCCTCAACTGGGCACTTTTCTGCAAGGAGGGGTCGTTTCTTCCGCCAATATTTTTGAAAGTCCTCCCCTTTTTATCGATTGACTAGCCTTAATTTAAACATTCGCCATTTCTGGTTTAGCCATGGAAGCAACAGCAAAGACGTCACTTTTTTTACATTCTTTTCCTCCTTTGCAGTACAGGTTCGAACCTGCCTGCCTACTACTGCTTTTTTTTTTTTTTTTTTTTTTTTTTTTTTTTTGCTCTACACACATTTCCAAACACTCGGGCAACGCCGGGCACCCAAGCGTGTTCATATATAAAAACTTCAAAATGACATAATGATGTACTGTTGCACTTAAAGTATTACATAGCATAATGATTCCTCAACATTTCTCTACAAAGGACCCTATTTGCAATTAACAAACATATCAAATACTTTAAATTTCATTCTATTATTACATCTCCAGTATTATTTAACAAGCAAGATCCGTGGAAATTACACAGAATGAGAAATATATTGAATTAACAAATATGATTTGCTAAAGCTGATATTATTTTATCTTTTATTTTTTTAAATGTTTTTAATTTAATTTTTTATTTCATTTATTTTATTTTATTTATTTCATTTTATTTTTTATTTTATTTTTTATTTAAATTTTTTATTTTATTTTTTATTTTATTTTATTTTTTTTAAATGTTTTTAATTTAATTTTTTTATTTCATTTATTTTATTTTATTTATTTCATTTTATTTTTTATTTTATTTTTTATTTAAATTTTTTATTTTATTTTTTATTTTATTATTTTATTTTATTTTTTGGATAGCACAAAAAATTAGATTTTGGATAAAGAAAACTAATAACACACAGCAAATATGATTATATTAACATTTTTATGAAAATCGTATCCATTGTATTTCAAGTATACAACTGACCCAAATAAAGTAAATTGATAAGTACTAATAAATACTCAGAAAGTAATATTGTGCTACATAGTTCAATACAAATAATAAAATCACATTGTAAGAGACAATCTTTAATTTACTCCTTCAGTCCAGCACCTCATTGCAGACAATGTTTATTTTTTTCCCCTGTTTCTTCGCTGATTTCTTTTTTTGTTGAAGAACTGCATGTTGAATTACGAGTTCCTTTCTCACACCGTAACAACAATAATCATATATTATTATGATGATATTCAAGAACGATGTTACATCAAAAGGAAATCACTCTTATTCTTGTCTAGGGTTGTCATATTGTTTTTTTTTTTTTAGATAAATTTTCTGATTTTTTTTTTTTTTTATGCAATTAAGCCTTCCAAAATTGTATTTGGTCTTTTTTTTTTTTAAGCGTAACGTATAGACTAACAAAGGAAGGAACAAGCAGAATATTATATACGTTACTACAATTTCTGAAACTGTTACATATCCATTCAGACATGAAATGTTACACATAATAAATCGAAACAGACTATTATTGTTCATCTACATAATAAAGTAATCTTGATTTTTTTTTTTCCTCCTGAGTCTATAGTTCCAATAGAAAAATAAACGAACACTTCCTAAATAAATCTTTCACGGTAAATACATCATTTCTCAAACCGTGTTTTTATGAATCTCTGTATTCATTGTCTGAAACATTTGTTATTTTCCAACAAATAACAAAATCAGTTGTCTGGAGATATCGGTATCCTAACTTAATTACTCCAAACATCATCATCATCATCATTATTATTATTATTGTAGTGATGGCACACATTTATTTGCATATGTGGATAGTAATTACACATAAATAGGAAGACTCAGTCTGCGTGTGTGTTCACCAGAAGCCACCGAAGGCCGCCGAGAACAGATATGTTTCTCCAGCAAAGACTCTCTTATTTGACACCATTATGTAAATATCCTGTAAATATACATTTTCCTAATACACTTCTTATTTGATCTACCTTTGTTTGTCGAGTCGTTATTTGTATTGCTTTCTACGTTACTTGTTTCAACCTGCAAACTTAACAGTGACGACGAGGATGAACGTCAAGTATAACAGTTTGACGAAAAAAAAAATTACAACGCAACCGTTGAACTTTCTAAGGAATACAAGTTTTGACGAACGAAATAGTCGTAAAAACGGATTTTACGCTAAAGAGAAGTTCGACTCAAGCAGAAAAAATGAATAATTCAGCGAATATTGAAAAACTATAAAATATTTTCCTCGCGAAGTACAACACTAAAAGAAAGAAACGGTTGTTTCCCAGATTCCAAGAACAAAAACTACATTCAGGTTAAAAAAAAAAAAAAAGTAACCTCGATTAATAGTATTTTATTTACTAAAATACTAGTCGGAAAAAAAGAGACAAACCAAAACCTTTAATTGCAATCTCAAAAAAAAAACAAAAAAAAACTCGCACGTGGCAAAAAAAAAGCGACGATTTACGCCGTTTCCCGTGGAATCCATCTTAAAAAAAAAAAAAAACAACAACAAACTGTAAAAGTGAATTTTTGTAAAACGACAAACAGATTCGTATTACTAAATTACGAAGAACAGATTCGTATTACTAAATTACAAGGAAGTAACATGCAAAGAAAAAAAAAGTTCACCAGTGGATTTCCTAAATTGCTGTAAGTACCAACTAAAGACTTTTTGGTAAACCAAATTTTTCTCTTCGGTATTTAAAAAAAAAAAAAAAAAAAAAATACCACAGTTGAACTAAAATCAAGGAAAGATTTTTTTTAAACTAAAGTTGTCACTGGATAACGGATATAAGACAGTAAAACGTCACGCAAAAAAAAAAAAAAAAAAAAAAAAAATTTAAATTTAGTCCATACATTTTATTTTTTTCAATTGTGACTCGAGTTGAAAAACTTTTTTTTTTTCTATGGAAAGAGTTGTACTTAAGTTCGGCTGTTATTTATTAGGAAATGCCTAAAACGGAAAAGTAAATCGTATTTTGTGGTTTCAGCAAAAGCCTCAGTTCTTATATTGTGGTTGGATGAGCTTGACTCACTAGCGAAGTGAGAAAATATTATTCGAGCAGGGATATTACTATTGAAAACAGGAACTATGAACAATTTTTTTTTTTTGTAACACAAGCCATTTTATATGGTACGGATATTGTGTTGCATGTGAAATTGTACAATTTTTCTTCGTAACTGCATTACTGCTACTGAAGGATACAAAAAAATAAAAAAAATGGAAGAGTTATCTAGAATGTTAATGCAATTTTTGCAGACGCAACAAAAGGTGCAATCCAAGCTAGATGCACGTAGAGAGGAGAAATTATTGAAATGGCAAATGGAACAAGAAGAAAGGCAGAAGAAATTACAATTTGAATAAGAAGAAAGGCAGAAGAAATTACAACTTGAACAAGAAAGGCAGAAGAAATTACAATTTGAATATGAAGAAAGGCAAAATGAACGTCTTGCTAAAACACTGGAACTATTAAAGACTAATCAAGACAATGTCGGCAGTACTAATTTCTCGCATACAACTATATTTAATAGCATGGACACATTTAATTATGTGCCGGAGGAAGAAAAGACTTTTGAAGCATACTATACAAGATACGAGGATGTCTTTCAACTGGACTGCAAAAGTTGGCCAAATAGGCAGAAAGTGAGCCTTTTACTCAGGAAGTTGGGTGTAAGAGAACACAGCAAGTTCATAGATTATATACTACCTAAAAAAACTACGGAATTAGATTTCATGGAAGCTGTAAAATTACTAAAAGAATTATTTAATCCGAATATATCTATTTTTCATAAGAGATGGTTGTGTATGAGCGAAATTAAGTATCTTGGACATATAATAGATAAACATGGGCGACGTCCAGATCCAGAAAGATCTGCGGCAATAAAAAACATGCCAGCACCTAATAACGTAACAACCTTGCAGAGTTTCTTAGGACTCGCAAATTATTACCAATCTTTTATTGAAGGGATGCATAATTTGCGAGCTCCCTTAAATGAACCATTAATGTTAAATCCCAAGAGAAAAAGATATTGAAATCTGTGCGACTTCAAATCTTGGGAGGAGGGTGTTGTGGTGGCACACATTCATTTGCATATGTGGATAGTAATTACACATAAATAGGAAGACTCAGTAAGTCTGAGTGTGTGTTCACCAAAAGCCACCGAAGGCCGCCGAGAACAGATATGTTTCTCCAGCAAAGACTCTCTTATTTGACACCATTATGTAAATACCCTGTAAATATACCTTTTCCTAATACACTTCTTATTTGATCTACCTTTGTTTGTTGAGTCGTCATTTGTATTGCTTTCTCCGTTACTTGTTTCAACCTGCAAACTTAACAATTATTATTATTTTACTTTTTCAACATTAAATCACATTCTGTAATGCTAAAAAAACAATTTTCTCTACAAAACAACCAAACTATACACCATGAATACATATTTGAAGTAATTTAAAGCTTTAATACCCTTTGCCAAAATAACTGAACCCAGAAAAGGTTGATATGCCGTACAACAAAGCAACCAAACGAAACACCATGAATAAAAATATATGAAAATATAAAAAACTTAAAGCATGTTTTTATTGTTAAAATCACTGGATGCAGCATTAAATAACCTGGAAAGGGTTGATACGCCGTAAAACAAAATAACCAGTTGAAATATACATCTCAACAAAAATGTGAAAGTGATCATACTACATATTGCTCATGTTCTAAGAAGAAATGTGTACCATCGTTTCAAATGTAATTAAAACTTTGTGAGTAAAAACGTGTCAGTTTTGAATTTCATTATCCTCATTCATATATATATATATACGAGGGGCGTGCAATAAGTAATGCCCCTGACCCACTTCCTATAGAAGTAGAGCAACGAAACTTGACACAGTTATTAGTCTACAAAGGAACCACCCAGAGTTATGCATTTCTCCCATCGTTTGATGCAGCTCTGGAGACCGTTTTTGTAGAACACCCCAGATTAGTCCTCCAACCACGACATAACTTCAGAAATCAAGGCTGCATCATCTGGGAAACGCTTTCCTTTCAAAAACAACTTCAACAAGGGTGCAAGGTCAGGAGAGTAGGGAGGATGGAGAAGGATTCATAACCACACGACTGTGCTTCTGATCTGGCGACATGCGAATTGTGGATCGGAGCGTTGTTCTGCAGGAGGAGGGTACCTTTGCTGATCTTACCCCGTCTCTTGATCTTGATAGCTTCCCTTAATTTCCTCAAAAGTGAAGCATAATAGGCTCCTGTAATTGTGGTACCCTTTGCCAGGAAATCTGTCATCACTACTCCATCCTGGTCCCAGAAGACTGTGAGCATGACCTTGCCAGCGGAGGGCTACACCCTTGTCTTCTTTGGAGGTGGTGAGTCCAAGTGCTTCCACTACATTGACTGGGCTTTGGTCTCTGGATCATAGTGATGGACCCAGGTTTCATCCTGTGTAATCAGTCTTTTGAAAAAGTTTGACTCATCTTCTTGGCACATCTCCAAATTCATCCTCAAGCACTCGATGCATTCTCGCTTGTGGAATGGTGTGAGCAACCTGGGAATCCATCTGGCAGACACCTTATGCATATGCAAATGGTCATGAATGATAGTTTCCACAGACTCTCTACTAATCTTGACATCTTGGGCTATTTGGCGAATAGTAATGCGCCGATCTTCCAAAATGGCAGCCTCAACTTGGAGAGATGCTTCATCAATGGCAGAAGAGCCAGGTCTGGGAGCTGTTTTCACAGACTTCCGGTCATGTTTTAATTCATGATGCCAACGTTTTACAAGGTCATATGATGGGGCATTATCACCATAAGTTTCTTTCATTTCATCAAAAGTCTCGGATCACTGCTCGACATTCAGCAGGCTCAATTTCACACCTTACTCAGTTCAAACACCTGTAAAACAGAAACCACAATTAGTTCAGAGCTGTAATTTGCCACATAGCCCGTAGAGATATAAATCATTGCACATGCAAAATTTCAGCTAGATCAGACAACTGGAAGTGGGTCAGGGGCATTAGTTATTGCACGCCCCTCATATATATATATATATATATATATATATATATATAGTTGTTATTGTTGCTGAAAATATTATGCTGGGCACTCGTATATTGGTTTCTATCGTGTACCTTTTAATTTCATTTAACCATTGAAATTGATTTCACAGAAATCTGTTACAATGGATTTTAAAATGTTTTTTTTTTTTTTTTATAGGAAAATTAAAATCGGAGTGGCTTGTCATTACGCAGGAGAAATGATTTTAGAAACGATATAGCATCAATTTAATAATGCCATGTTAACAGGATACTTAATGGGAATTCGTTAGATGCGTCTGTCCATCTTCAAAAGAGGGTTGGTTTGTTTGTCTGTCACGTGTTGATTGAATGGGCACATTTTATCTTATCTGCAGGGCATAAGAATCTGTTAGTTGGTCTGTCATACTCAAGTTAAATATGCCATTTTCACTGGTCAGTGTGTCATACTTAAATTTGAAATAGCATTTTTTTTGTTTTTATTTTAAGGCATCCACTCATCTCGATAAGAGACCCCGTTTATCAATGCCATAAATTAGTCTGTCAAGTGTTATACTTAAGTAGCATTTTTATCTATAAATTCACAGGCTGATTGAACGCATTTTATTTTAGCCAGGGAATCGCATACTGTTCGCTGGATGTGGACTGGTTTCTGCATTCAAAGATTTTACTTCATAATAATAATTAGTAGTATTACTAGTAAAAAGTAGTAGTAGTAGTAGTAGTAGTAGTAGTAGTATTACTAGTAATAAAAATAGTAGTAAACTTACACAACTCTCTTCCCACTTCTCCCAAATCATTCAACTTGCCAAAGTTGGTGTGATTCTGCCAAATATTTTTGGAGCCTACCAACAGACCTGCAGAAAATGCTTAATTATGATTTTGATAATCTCTCAGAACAGGCGTATACTTTTGACTGAGAGATTATTTAACATTTTTTTCTTGTTTGATGTTGGAGAAATGTACATGAAAAGAAATTTGATGAATTTGTTTTTCTTTCTCACGATTTCCTATTGATTTATTTAATGATTTCATCTGTGTTTACAGAACCAGCAGCAAAATATCTTGTTCACTCAAGAAAAACGAAAACGGACAAAAAAACAAAAATACTTTTTTTATATAAAGACCACAGAGTAGGTAGTCAAAATGCTTGACTCCGATTCTAAGTCTTGAAATGCTAAAGGGTAAAATTCTGGCACCGATTCCTAAAATGTTAAGGGTCAAATTATGGTCCCCGACTTCTGAAATATTTAAGGATTAAATTCTGACTCGTGAAGTATTTAAGGATCAAATTCTGACTCGTGAAGTATTTAAGGATCAAATTCTGACTCGTGAAGTATTTAAGGATCAAATTCTGACTCGTGAAGTATTTAAGGGTCAAATTCTGACTCGTGAAGTATTTAAGGATCAAATTCTGACTCGTGAAGTATTTAAGGATCAAATTCTGACTCGTGAAGTATTTAAGGATCAAATTCTGACTCGTGAAGTATTTAAGGATCAAATTCTGACTCGTGAAATATTTAAGGATCAAATTCTGACTCGTGAAATATTTAAGGATCAAATTCTGACTCGTGAAATATTTAAGGATCAAATTCTGACTCGTGAAATATTTAAGGATCAAATTCTGACTCGTGAAATATTTAAGGATCAAATTCTGACTCGTGAAATATTTAAGGATCAAATTCTGACTCGTGAAATATTTAAGGATCAAATTCTGACTCGTGAAATATTTAAGGATCAAATTCTGACTCGTGAAATATTTAAGGATCAAATTCTGACTCGTGAAATATTTAAGGATCAAATTCTGACTCGTGAAATATTTAAGGATCAAATTCTGACTCGTGAAATATTTAAGGATCAAATTCTGACTCGTGAAATATTTAAGGATCAAATTCTGACTCGTGAAATATTTAAGGATCAAATTCTGACTCGTTAAATATTTAAGGATCAAATTCTGACTCGTTAAATATTTAAGGATCAAATTCTGACTCTGACCCATGAAAATTTTAATGGGTCAAATTATGGTCTCCATGTGTTATATTAAGTATCCCATTAAATACAATTATTTATACTGAAGTAAAAAGAAATTTCTATGAAGTGACATTTCTAAGGACATTTGTGTATAGTTGAATACAATAGATCCATTATCACTGCCGACTAAAAGAGTCTATCTGACATGTGATGTATAGTAGTGAAACCTGGCCAGTGAGAGTTGAGAATATGCGTTGCATGAAAAGAAATCCTACAATAAATGTGTAAAGTCGATTTTTCCTCCATGGTTTTGGCCATCATAGATTTTGAACCAAAACTTGATATGTTAAGCTTTTCTACCATTCAATTAAAGTACTTCATAATAGATATTTCTTTCATAATTTCTTACATTTTTTTTCCCCGGAATAGCTGCTTCTCTTACTTGCATATTCCACAAAGAAGGTAACAGATTTTAACTTTCTTGCAATTATCTACTCCCAGGTCCTGCAAATTTTATTAACATACTTGATTAAAGCGATTCTTATTCCAATTTTTAATTTTTATTGTTTCCTACACGTAACACTAAATTTTAAATAAAATAACGAAGTTTCCTTGAATTTTATTCATTTATTCTTTCAGTCGTTTCTACTGTATTGGCGGAATAAAAGATATAGATGCACAGATCTGCTATTTCTGTGTTATTTTATTTATATTTTACTAACCTGGGTGGGCCGGCATTGCTCTGGTGTTTGGAAGTGTGTATTGAGCAAAAAACAAACAAACAAAGGAAGTGGTAGTAGGTAGGCAGGCAGGCTCGAACTCATACCACAGAGGAAGAAAAGAATGTGAAAAAGAAAGAAAAAACGTGATGTCTTTGCTGTTGAACCTATCGCCAAACCAGAAGTGACGAATGTTTAAATTAAGGCTAGTCAATCAAAAAGAGGGGATGACTTTTGAAAATATCGGCTAAAAGAGCGACCCCTCCCTATAGAAAAGTGCCCAGTTGAGGGTGAAGGAATTAATGTTTTTAGTCAATTTTTCGTTATTTGTCGTCTGAAGGGTCGCGCTTCAAAACGATGTTAATTTCGTGAAAACCTGTCGCCTCTGTCGAAAGTTTTAGGCAGACGTACATACATTTAAACAGACAGGTGAGATTTATATTGCAGATAACATTTTTTCCTTTTTCACATTAAACAAATTCACCATGTATATAATAAAGAAAACTTAGATCTGATGACCTCAGAGGAAGATTAAATCTGAATAGTATACGACGATGTATAACAAATGCTTTGTTCATTGAAAGAAAGCTCAGGTCTTTTATAATAAACAAAAAACGATTTTACTCAAAGATAAGTGCAGAAAGTTGAATCAGAGCAACAGCTTTTGAAGAAAGGAACAAGAACTGTAAATTTTAATTGGACAATATATAACATGGGCAAGTAATCTATAATATAAATCTCATCTATCTGTTTAAATGTATGTGCGTTTGTATGTCTGCCTAAAACTTTCGACAGAGGCAACAGATTTTCATGAGATCAGTATTGTTTTGAAGCTCGACCCTTCAAACGACAAATATTGATAAACTGGCTAAAATCGTTAATTCCTTCACTTTCAACTGGGCATTTTTCTACAAGGAGGGGTCGCTTTTTTCGCTGATATTTTCAAGTCATCCAACTTCTTGATTGAATAGCCCTAGTTTGCCGATGGACGCAACGGCAAAGACGTCAATTTTTTTTTTTTTTTTTACCATATTATTTTCCTCCTTCACGGTATGGGTTCGAGCCTGTTTGCCTACTACCACTTTTGAAAAAATTTATTTATTTTTATTTATTTATTTTTTTGCTCAATACACACCTCCAAACACCCGGGTAACGCCGGGCACCCAGGCTAGTAAAGAATAATATTAACATTCAACATAGAGAAAGGTAACGACAAGAAGTTGAAGTGGAAGATTTTTTAGAAGAACAACAATTGTTCAGTTCATATATAAATATTAATTGAACAATTTTTAATATGTGACTCGATGAAATTTTGACCTAACTAATAAAGCAACAACTTTCAAGCAAATTTCGACTTTATTCATCCACATATTCTCCTTCTAGGGTTATACAATAACATTAGTGCTTTTCTAACAATTTGATGCCATTTTTATAGAAGGATTTGTCTGGTTAGTGTCAAAAATATGCTTCCAGTGCTGTTTGAAGATAATGGCTTCTTGATTTAAAATGCACCAAACATTGATGTTCTTGGTTATTTTTTTTTTGCCACTTGAACGTAAGGGGCTACTATTTGGGACCATGCTTAGGGAAGATGAACAAGATGTTTATTTACTTTACATTTAGACAAGCATATCAGTACAGTTAGGAAAGCAGGAAGGGAATTCCAAAGTCTAGCTGTTCGAGGGAAGAAACTATTAGACTAGAAGGCTTTCTGGCATTTAAGAACCCCAACAGTGAATTTGTTGCTAAGCAGGTTTGTCACAAGTATAACGAGTTCATCAGAGCACATTCTATTAAAATACGTCTAAAACAGGCACAGTGATGCAACATTGTGGTGATAGGACAGGGGTTGGAGATTAGTTGAGAAAATGGGACCTTTTGCTTTCCCTTTGCAAAACTCAATCATGTTCTACAGAACCAAAAACAAAAAGGGAGCAGTGATTATTTCTTTTAGCCAATCCAGTTTAAGCTAAGACTAAGATAGTTCCAGAATGATTGGTTTTAGTTCATGGTACCTGAACTTAATTGATCAATTTACAGTTCAAATGCAAGACTAAAGCATGTTGGTAAATAAATATTTCACGATTGAAAATTATTGAAATCTTTCAATATTGTCATTATTCCTTTTACTTACCTTGTATCATACCCAGCAGTGTTCTTCTACAAGACTGCATTGTCATAGCCTTCAAGCAAAATTCCTTTCACACTACACACAATGCTTCAAGCAGCCTACAACATCCTCCTCATATTCAATTTCATTTATCATCAATTTGATATGTATACTAGCAGGCGACCAGGCGTTGCCTGATCATAAGATACACTTAAATATGATATTTTAATTCATGCAGGTTGCATATTTATTATTATAGGGACAATTCTCTATCGATTATTATATTGAACCTAATATAATAACGCTGAGTCATAGATATTTCCAGGTTGGTATCTGGGGACGTGTTTAACTCACGGGAGGAGATGCACCCCCCCCCCCCGAATCAAGATGGAAGCAACTGGAAATTACTGTGTTTACTTATCTTCCCGAGATTACCATGGCTCTCGAATTTGGACAGCCGTGGTTGCTGACGCTGTTAAAACAGGGCCGCTGCATGCATATAGTTGTGAGATCAAAACTAAAAACATATGTATATGACTTGGGTGCCATTAGCTAGAATCGGAACTAAAACATGCAACTCTCCACCCTCATTCCTTAGCCTCTGAGCCACGCCCATATGTGTGTTATATATACAAGAACCCAAGTTTGCCCAGCTGGGCAAACTTGGGTCCTTGTACCGGAAAATATCCAGTAAATAAAACGTTGTTTATTAAACCGTAATTTTTTGAATTTTTTTTTTTTTTTTTTTTTTTTTTTTTTGCATTTCCATACACCAAACGTGGACATAAATATCACTAAAACATCCGCTGGGTCATAAGCTTCATTTCGGTACCTTATTTGCCTGTGTGGGTTGCCTGTAGGCGGAGTTAAACCACGTCACACACACACACACACACACAGTACGAAAATTTATAACAAGATATATATATATATATATATATATATATATATATATATATATATATATATATATAAGGTATAAACACCCTTTCCATCTATTAGTAATTTCAGCATTAAAGACTCCAAAGGAATTGATATGCTATAAAAAAGAAAAGCCAAATAGTTTTGTGACGTCACACCTATTTCAGGTTCCAATCTAACTTTCAGAATGATAAAGATCATTCTAAAAAAATTTCACTTGGCTCGGATTATGTTTTTATTTTACCGAAAATGAAAATATTTGGTACAAATAAATAAATTTAAAATCTGAAGCCATGTTTACAAGGGAGGAAATCGTACAATCCCCAAAGAATCGCTATTTCAATTTCAACTGCTTTAATAGGAAAAATGATTTATCTGTTTAAATTTATTTTTCTATTTAGCTGAAAAAAAAATGTGTTGTAATATTTTATTTTATATTTTACTAGTAAGGGGTATCCGGCGTTGCCCGGGTGTTTGTAGGTGTGTGTGAAAAAAAAACAGGTGCCCGTGAAAAAAAAAAGCCTTGACGACGCGCAGTTGGAAAATAGTAAAGTGAAAAACAAAACAGGTGCGCGTTTTTGATTGACGTGACGGCGATAGCTATTCAGCGGTTAGCATTTTGTGCGGGACAATTTTTAATGAGGTGAATAAATGGGTTTGTTTGTTTTTAAAAACCCGCTCCCTCATCTCAAAATGAAAGCTACCGTCTGATATGACGAACTCGACATTGACCAAACGTTACTTAGCTCTCTAGAGACCACTGGCTCTGGGCCTGTGATTAGAGTTGAGTTTCGCTTTTTGTTTATACCGAAAACCGAATGTAACGCGTGGGAAATGTTGATTAATTAACGTTTGAAAGTCAATAAAATTAAATAGACAGGCGAGCTCCGTAGTTAACTGCGAGATATTACAATTTATAGATGATATAAAAAGTTTTAAGAAGTTGTGAACCGAGCGAGCGCTTCTCTGAAAGAAGCCTTTTGTGGACATCGAGGAAAAGCGTACATACATACATACATACATACATACATTTTCGCTTTTATATTTATAGACTAGCCTTCCCTACCTGCAGTTACCCGGGTGTCAGAATTTATGAAAATGGATAAATAGTAAAACAAAACAAAAAAAATACAGACGGAATTATCTGTTATTTAAAGTAAGCGTCTATTGAAATTATTCTTTTTTTAATTTCATAAATATTTAATTTTTATGACATTAAATCTCATAATAACTGTATAATTAAGTCTAAGAGTCGATCTTCACTAAATCTAAAGTTAAAAATATAAGCTTAATGTAACCATCATTAAAAATCTTATTACTATTGTCTATGTATGTGTTATATATATAAATTCAGGTTTGAGATGTTCAAAAGTAGGGACTAATGAATACAAGGAGGTTGTTAGATAGTGTTCGATAACAAGAAGAAAATATTTTATTTATTCAATGCTAAACAGTTACATTTGGTCACTACATTGACTGAAACAGACGGCTGTTTGTAGTGACCAAATGTAACTGTTTACCCTCGAATAAATAATAAAAATTATATATATATATATACTCAATTTGTCTGAATTGAAATAAATGTCTTTGACCTTGAGGCAGCCTCCTGCTTTGTTATGCTTATAGGACTAATCTTCACACCAGATCTGAAATGGGAAACTTGCCTCAAATCCGTTTGTAAGTTCGCTAGAAAAATGTTGGATCATTCTACCGCTCCAAAAAAATCTTTGCACAATCTTCTACCTTATATATATCTAAATTCGTCGTAAGACCGAGTACTGTTGCCACATCTGGGTAGTTGCAGCTCCTACAACCCTTTCTTGCCTTGACAGAATAAAAAGAAAAAAAAACGACTTTGAAATCTAATGGACGATGTCCCCTTCGCCAACTTGCAGCCTCTTTCTCTACTGTATCATTAATTTTATGTCAGGTTTTTAACTGAGCTTCATTCTATGGTATAACTTAAATTCATCTTACTAGAAACCATTGTCAATAAATTCCACGTTTTCCTCTGCATATCTGAAACTAAACAGAACTTCCATGAGCAAAGTTTCTTTCTTAGAACTGCGCATCTGTAGAACACAATACTACAGGGCTGTTTCCCATCTGACTATAATGTTACCGTTTTCAAGTCCAATGTAAACAAATTCTTGTTGCGCCGTCGTTTTAAAAAGTAATTTCTTTACCAGTTATAGCCATCGTTACATATCTCAATGTCCCACCTATTTAACCCAATAACCCCTAGCCTTAAATGGCTTTTGGCCTTGATAAGTGATTTGTTTGTAATATATATATATATATATATATATATATGGTAGATTCCTTCAATTTTGACAGAGTATGGATACCCACTGTAAGAGTATCTGTGTGTGAAATTTTTGTGCCAAGAGTAGTGCAATATCCAACTGCACCTCTCCTGAGTTATATACCAGTGGCAAGTGGAGGTTCAAGACGACTGGAAACAATTGCAAGATAAGCAGAGAGCACATACAGTGCTTAGAATTCCCAAATGATTACCCATTTGGTACTAGCCAAACTCAGTGTTGCTTAACTTCGGTGGTCTGACAAGAACTGGTGTGTCAATGTGATTATGCCATATATATATATATATATATATATATATATATATATATATACACACACACACATGCACGCACACACACATTATGAAAATATATTCATGGCAATTAAGCTCCGCAAAGGCTTTTGTATTTTATCTCCATAGAGAATTGTCAAGCTAAAATGCATGTAATTCGTGTCACTGGGTGTTTAGCCTAGCTAGCTAACCAATCAGATTCTTTGTTATTCCCGCTCATGTGTAGATGTTTCCATTAGCCAATCAGTGTTTTGCTATCTCCAACCTAATGACTATAAAAACAATCTCCAAACTATTCTTGAATTGAAGAAAAACCTCACAGCCTAAATCCGAGTAGTACGTAGAGAAGAACGTGTTAAAATGATTGATATTTGCATGTCACATTCAGGTGTGTTTATCATGAATTGGCAATAAAACAAAGTCTGTTAGGCATTCATGACTGAGCCTTCGAGGTTTGTTTTCAAATAAAATAGTTCTTTTGTTTGTTTTTTTTTACTCTATATTGAATCTAAATATTAATTTATTTGTCCAGTGTCACAAAAAAATAAAAATAAAAATCATCATCACAATTATTAATTAATGCGGAACGAATTACCTCCCTTTATAGTCGCACACAATTAAAAATCATTAAAGCCATGATTTTTTGATTGTGATAAGTTTCTTACTAATGTGGGTTTTTTTTTTTTTTTTTTTAAATTTTCAACTACCATGGAAGTTCCAGGGGTTCTGCTAGTTAATTTTATTGCAATATGGAGTTAGATTTAGTACTAGTGTTTTTTTTTTTTTGTTTTGTTTTTTTAATTCCGTCTGAATTGATCAGAGAATTGCAACTTGCATTGTTATGATGACTGAACTCTTGCATTCATGGCATGAAAGTTTCATCTCTCAGTGGCAGATATTGACGATGTGAGACTCTAGGAAAACAATTTTTTCAAGACAAAGGATGTGGATGAAAACTCTGATGTCAAGAAAATATATTTGGATGGCAAAGTTATTAAGGTTGAGAAGTTTTGTTACCTTGGTGATAATATTGGAACATAGGGTAAAGCAAGCGCTCACATGATTGCAATACTTAAGAATGAATGAAATAAGTTCAAGGAACTTCTGCCATTATCAACCAGCAGAGCATTGCCACTGTTGACCAAGAGAAGATACTATCAAACTTGTGTATGCAGTGTGATAATGTAAGAAAGTAAAACCTGTTCAGTGAAGGTTGAGGTCATGCGTTGCACGAGGAGAAATGATATAAGAATGATATAATCGATGCAAGAGTCTAAATACAGGCTTAGATCTGATTGCATCAAAGGAAGATTAAATCTGGAAGGCATAGAGAGAGGTGTGCAGAACAGGTGACTTTGAGGTTATGGCCATATTGAAAGAATGAGAGTTCTAGGGTGAATAAATGCACGAGGGGCGTTCCAAAAGTAATGCCTCCTATTTTTATTCCATTCGAATGGATTAGAGGGGATTGCAAATTGCATTGTTATGATGACTGAACTTATGCATTCATGACCTTAAAGTTTAATCTTTGTTGCAAATATTGACGATCTGAGACTCTTGGAAAACAAACCCTGCTATGGACGTGCGCCAGAAGCAGAGATGCATCATTGAATTCCTGGTAAAAGTGCATTGAGAATGGTGGTGACTATGTAGAAAAAAAATTCTGGGGCAAAAAATGTTGCTCGTTTTAATGGTACCACTCGTAGCTCTTCAACTTTTTTAAGTTAAAAAATAGGAGGCTTTATTTTGGAATAACCCTTGTCTGGGTCTCTCTTGCCCGTGTTAGCATTTTGAGACAAAATAATTTGTTCTTATAAAAAATATATTCTTCAAAGAATTTCTTTATTGCAGCTGGGTATATTTTTAATCGAACCATTCTTTCTGTTTAATTTACATTTTTTTTTTTTTCAATTTATGTTCACAGTTCTCATAAGAGCTCCTTTATATATCTATAAATGTGAGAATGTGTGAGAGGACAATTCTCAACCTATATACTCAACGAATTTTTAGATTTACAGACTTGAAATTTGGTAAATAAGGTGTTCAGACACATGGAAAACTTTTTAATCTGTTTTCATCCGGAAAAACCGGCTGCTAAGGATTCAAAATTGAAAAGAAATTGGTATGTGTGTGTGTGGGGGGGTAATCGAATTTTTTTATCTGTTAACTGTTTCTCGAATGCACATGCATGAATCGTCCACATGACAGATTCCTTATGTTAAGAATAAGTTGGAAAACTCTTATTAAAGACCATGTCAAACTGGCCTAATGGCTATCGTACTTGACTCGCTGTCTTTAGTTGTGGCTTCGATCTCAGACTAGTATTTTTTTTCTTTTACTTACAAGACGTGATCTGTTTAGAAAAAAAACATAATACTCGTCTCAGTTTCTATATGAATTGAAATAATATTTTTTGCGTATTTTACGACCGGGCAACGCCGGACGGTCTGCTAGTTTATAATAAGAGTTTCTTTTTATTAAAAAGAATGGTGTTACTGGTGAGGAATTGAAATTAAACGAATTTACTTTTAAAATAATTAAAAAAAAATTTTTTTTAACATTTTCTTTGTTTTCATAACAGAAAAATTTCTTTACTGTAACTGGATGTACTTTTAATAAAACCGTGACTTCTAATTTCCATTTTTTTTTTTTTTTTTTTTTTTTTACTAGGCTGCAAGTATGCTTTTGCTTGCTTTGGAGTTTTTCTTTTTTGTTGTTTCTAGCATTTATCAAAAAGTCCAAGGATGTACCAGTACGTCACTAAACAGTAGTTTTCAGCCTTAAAAACCATATATGTCATGATGTATTGTGCTTTCAGAACATTTTCAGAAATTTTTTTTTTTTTTCCCCTTTTGTTTTTCAGTTGTTTAAAAGACTGGACCAACCAGAAACTCCCAGCAACTTCTGTGATTATTACATTTCATAACGAGGCTCGTTCTGCCTTGCTACGGACAATTATCAGGTAAGGATATTTTCAAATTTGTAAAAAAAAAAAAAAAAAAAAAAAAAATGTAACTTCCTTTTAAATATAAAAAAAAATCATTTTTTTTATATTTAATCATATTTCCAGATTTTTGAGGGGTACAAAATTTTTATATTGGAATTATGAGGGAAAGACAAGTTTTGATATTTATGATAAAGAACAAAAAAATAGGAGGCCAGCTGACCGGTTTTGCCCTCACTCTTTTTGATCTGGATCAAGGGATTTTATTTTTAAAAGGCGAGATGAGCCTAAGAGAGAAAATATACGTTTATAATAAAGCATGCTAATGGGGAGAAAATCAAAACAGAACAGGATAACGCTATACATCTAAAATAAACCTATGTATGATAAATGTACAACGGTAGAATCTCTTAGAGATTAATCACCTTCAAACCTGAGAGATTTCTTCTGTTTACAAAGAGGTCTCCAAGACCTTTGGATGAAAATCGGAATGAGCACGACTCAAAATGGTAAACAAGTCCATGCTGATTTAATAATATACATATTGTTTCTTTACATTATACATAACCTTCCGATTTCTCTTTCTATTTCTAAATGAATATGGTGTGTGTACGTGAATTTTCTTCCCATTCATTAGCCAAGCTCTCTAGTAAACATATAAATGGTTACAAATTAGCATTAAGCATATATCTCCATAAAAGAATTGCGCATGCTTACTAGTTGATAATGTAAAGTGTTAGAATGTTACTTAATCTTTAGTGATAGTAATAGCATATGGGCAAGGACAGTGATTGTTTACCAAGCAGTTGGGTTTCAAATCTCAACATGAAATAAGCGCCACATTTAGCTACTCTAAAGAGCCGTAAACTATTTTCAAATTATATATATATATATAAAATTTGAAAACATTATATATATATATATATATATATATATAATGTAGAGAGAGAGAGACGGGTCAATGCACCAACTGACACCAAAAAAACTGCATTATTTTGTTTTTTATGATTTTATGTCGGCTTGGGTCGACTCTACATCATACTAAAAGTTGGACAAGATTTGAATATGAAAAAGTTTCAAAGTTGAACATTTCCGACCTCCAAGTCATTTTCTATTACGTTTTAAAATGCGAAGTCTGTCAGTTTTCATGATAAACCAATAAATCTTGCATTTTTACCCAATAGTAGGTTCTTTCATAAGACAATGGTGCGTTCGAAACGAATGTTTCTGTTTAGAACACAATTGAGCCATGATACTTGACTTTTGCATTTTAAACTTTAATTGAAGCCATTATGTATTAAAAAAATAAATTTATAAAATCAACTGTAGATTCTCTACAGTGCAATATAAAGACTACAATGAACTAAATCACTGTGGGGAGTTATGTGAAGCTTCCTTCCGGTGCACTGTAATGGGTCCTCAACTAGAGCGAATTGATTGAAGAAATGGTCGATTTCACAGATTCTAATGACAAACGTATGACGTGGAACTTTCATTGATCCTCATTCAATTCTGGGCAACGTCGGGTCTCCCTGCTAATATATAATCAAATGGGAATAAGAATTCAGCTGAATCCTTTATATGGGTATCTATCATGGTGTAAGAAGCTCAACACTTGTGGGTGGAGCATATATAGATTTGTCAGTCCAATAAAAATCCTTTTTAAAAAACCCTTTGTTTTTTCCTTGTTGAACTGATAAGCAAATCTCTCTCTCTCTCTCTCTCTCTCTCTCTCTCTCATATATATATATATATATATATATATATATATATATATATATATTATTTTGTCTTGAATTTATATATATAATGGATTCTCCCATCGATTCCAACATGAAGTTCACGCAATAATTAAGTTGTTTGAAATCCAAACAGATGAATTTTTTATAGTGGTGAAGGCTTGTGTAGAACCATCCACACTTTTTGGAACAACTGCTTATCTCAGTCGGTGTAATGGAATGACATGGACAGAGCAGACAGTAAACCTCAGATTTTATGTTTTTCTTCTCCTCGATCCGTGTCTTAAAGATTGAGAGCACATCTCTCTCAGTGGTTATAACGTGCCCCCAGATACAAAAGTGGGATTTTCTATGCCCCTGTGCATTCTCAAATAGTCGCCCACATGGTACTAGTCAGACTTATTTGTTACTTAACTTCAGTGATATAACTAGAATCGGTGTCATTGTGATTATACCTTGTGTGTGTATATATATATATATATATATATATATATATATATATATACTAGTAGGGTGCCCAGTGTTGCCCGGTTATAAGATACGTTAAAATATGATATTCTAATTTATGCAGATTATGTTTTTATTATTATATAGACAATTCTCTATCGATTATTATATTGAACTTAATATATAGTAGTGAGATCAAAAAAAAAAAAACATGACTTTGGTGCCATCAGCTAGAATTAAAACCTCCATCCTTATTCCTATAGCCTCAGACCCACGCCCATACGTGCACACATATATATATATATAATTTTAGTCATTCAATGAATTTAAAAATTTATGACGTGAAATGTTTGAATTTCAAATCAAAAAGTTTTTATTATTCTATGTAAGACAAAGAATACATATCTTGTAAAACTTATGATCACAGGTTTCCATACCAGTTGATTGTTAGATAATTTTATTCTGAAGTGTATATATATATATTCACCTGTCACCCTTTTTTTTTTGGAAGGATATAATCGCCCGATCGTCGAAGACCAGATTCAAGCAAGCAAGGCCAGTTTTATAAATAGACTAGCAGGTCTAGTAAAGTAATAGGATAATATAGTAAATATTATCCTAAATTTTTAAGAATGGCTTCCACCTCTTTCTGAAGGCTAGAGGGTTTACAAAAGTGACTTTATGTATATATATATATATATCCATCGTTATTTAATGTATTGCTTTTATCTGGTAAACTTTCGAGAAAGTGTGTGTTAGAGAGGTTGAGGAATAGGGATATTGGATGAACATGATTTTCTTTTTTGTTTTTCAAGTTCAAAGGTAACACAAATAGTATAAGAAAGAAGAAAAGAAAATGAAACACATGAATTGATAATTAAAAATTAGAAGAACTGTTATCGTTATGTATTGTTATCAGATGCAACAGAAACTGAGATGCTCAACTGAACACATGCACACAAACACACCCATGCACGAACTAAAATAAGCGAAGGAAAATACGCACAGAGAGAGGGGTGAGAGTAACCCCTTTACATACACTGTGGACTCCGTGAAACTGAAGGGAACAGCAGTCCAACAATTACAAAGCCATTAATAGTGATTTGTATTGTATACACACACACACACACACACAAACTTGTCGACAAAAAAAAAATAGAAAGAAACGTGTTGTAGAGGATAGTGTGTGTGTTAAAGCAAGCAGAATGTTAAAATTTGCGAAAGACAATATGCAAACTGGAGTACAAAAACAAATAAAGGGAACAAAAAACCAGTCTGTTTTTCAAAGTGTGTTCAATGGTAAAAAAAAAAAAAACTCAGTCGCAAAAGCTATGTAAATTTTTTGTGGTTGGTTTGACGACGACGAAGGAGATTCTTATAGTAGATAGCGTGTTTTAAAGTTTGTAAAAGAAAGCTAGTGAACTGGTTAACAAACGTTTGTATAATGATTTTCTTTCTTGTATTTTTCGATCTTACATGACTGAAATGACTTATGCATTAAATGAACTTGACGCCGGGTGAAATAATACGTCTCTTAGTGACACCATATTTTAGTGTTAGTAGCCGTTTGTTTATATAATGAAGAACTGGATTCCGGAATATGAGAATGTTCAGAGCTCAGCCAATCAGAATGGATGGACTTTGGCGAGGGAAGCTTTATTATCTATGAATCGGAAATTGGGAAGATTATGTTAGGTCTATGTATGTATGTATGTATGTATGTATGTATGTATGTATGAGCCAGTTACGGTCGATGGAATCACAGAATCTCTGAAATGTATAGAATTCTTCCCTGTGAGAACTGGTAGCAATGATTAAATATTTAGAGAAATAGGGACTCCTTCCTCTAACGATATTACGATTGTGATGGTGTTGCAACAGGATATAATGTAGTATTTTATTATCATGACTAAATGTATCTGAAATGGTGTTTGAAAGCTATATAAGATAGTGGCTATTAGCCTAGCTGTAATGAATTTGTATGTAGCATCTGTTGTTGCAAACCTACAATACTTTAGTCCAGAGGGGAACTCATGCGGCTGCTATATTAGTATATGAAAACACACACACACACACACACACACACACACACACACACACACACACACACACACACACACACACACACACACACACACACAAGTGGTAAATAACTTTCTGAAATAATGATCCAAGAATTTGATATAAATAACAATTTCGTGTTTCTTAGATGATATGGGTTTTTATTGGTATTAGGGTCATCATCAGTACAGTGAATTGACACCAAGTTCAAAATAACAAGTGTGTGTGTGTGTGCGTGCGTGCTAAGTATTCTTTTTTTTTAAGACATGTTTGATTATATTCAGAATTTCAAATAAAAAAAAATTTTGAAGATAACACACGATGATCGAAAGTGCTAGAGCACATATAAAGAATTTTGTCCACTTAAAAAAACATAAAAATTATTTGTCTATAAGCATGAATTGGATAAAAATATTGAACTAGCATCAGTTGCGTTTAATCAGACGTGAATTAATATGGATCAGCATGATATAACTTTAAAAAGAAAATTTGGTTCATTTCTGTTGTTGCTCCCCCCTCCTCCGAAATTCTTTCGTGTACTTAGCAGGACCACATGAAGGTTACTTACATCCATAATTGAAAGCGATGCTATGAAACCGACTGGATTCAAATTTGGCACTCCAGGTCATTAGTCCATGTTGGTATTCACTAAGTCGCTGTCGCCTCCAAATACACACACATATATAGCCTTCCTCTTCTACCATATATATTATGTAAGTAGTTTCGTCGTAAACTTTTTGAAATATTCCCATTATCTTGATGAGTTCTTTTGTCATTAAAAAAAGTTTATTTATAGCATTAACAAATTAATAGTTGCGTTTTGGAAAGCATTTCTCTAAAATAGAATATTGATTTAGTCTCTCTCTCTCTATCTCTCTCTCTCTCTCTCTCTCTTTGTGTCTTATTCTTCGCCTTTCTCTCTGTTTATTTATACATATATATAGTAAATTAAAAAAAATGATCAACACTTAACGCAATAAGAAATGAACAGTAAAGTAAATTATAATTTTCTTCTAAATAATTTCCTCTGTATTTAACACACTTAGTCCAGAAATTTTTCCATTGTTCAAAACAAAAAGTGGATTCACTGTAATTCTTTTCTGGCAAAGAAATATGTCGTTTCGTATTATAAAGTAGATAATTAACCGTAAAAACCGGTTGGATACTTGCCGTTGTCAAAAATTAAGGAAGAATCTTGCATTTTTTGTGTTCTCATAAAAAAAAAAAATGCTTAACATTGGAAAAACGTGTCTTCAGCAAAGCTTAATGGCAAACCTATCTTGTCCACTAGACTTCGCGTGTCTTCCACAATTCCCATTCAGCTCTTGTCTCTCACCCCAAGACTTGCAATGTTAAAACTACAAAAAATTTTAAGAATCATATAAATTTAATAACAGAGCGAAATTCGAAAATGATTTCATGACTTTATTCGAAATTTAGTATCTAATATTTTCATATATTTATATATTATAAAGATGTCATAACATATATAGTATATTTCTATATATTTTACATAGTATTTATTTTATTTTTTTATATATTTATATCTATTTATACATACAGATATTCTTTTTTAAAATATAATTATCCACTGACACGTGTTTCATCGCGTACGACTCGTCAGAGTGGCTTTACAGAAATCATTGACTTGCGTCTTGTAACATATCCTCGCAAATTTAATTCCTTTAATCTGTTCTTGTTGGATTTGGGGACCCGTTTCTTAGGCTGCGGATCTTGATAGCATTATCTTCCCTGTTAGAAATAACTCTAGTATGACCAGATTTAGGGGCATCACGAACACTTCCGGTGTTTTGGTGTTTTTGCACAGTCTTTCGTACCGTTTTCTCACCACATTTCAATCTGCGACCGATTTCTCGATTCGATAAACTAGAAAGGTGGAGATTAATGAACTTCTGACGATCACTAAGAGAAAGTCGTGGCATATGGACTAAATGTTACCTTGTATAACCTGGAACAACAATAATTATGATTAGAGATGTTTTGTTGCTTGTTGGTGGATATTTAAAATTGATTTATTGGGCGATAATTTAAGCGAATTTGTTGCTGCGGACTTTCTTTTTGCCTCCTCAAATTGAAGTTATTTTTTAAAAATGACGTGAACACTAGAATATTTCAATTAAAAGTCAAATATGAACAGGTAAAATTATAGAAGAATATAAGGCGAATCAAATGAGGTATAGGTTGCTTAAACAGTTTCATTAAATTTAGCTTAAATTTGCAATTTAAAAAAAAAAATTACAAGTGCGGACGTTCTTTTTGCCGGCACTAAATATATATATATATAGAGAGAGAGAGAGAGAGTGTATATATAGTTTCCGCTTTTATATTATATTTCAGAGAAACGTGTATATTTACTTGTAGTATTACATAGTCTTTAAAACACACAGTCGACTTCCCACCGGAGTCAATATTTTTGCTTTCTTACTCTGATTCAGGGACATGTGTGTTGGGGAGGGTCGGTGGCTGCCTTAACTAAGCATACCGACTTCCTCTTTTCAGGCAGTCAATCTTGTTCTAAAGAATTTATTTTCTCCTGTTATACTTGAACCTGTCACCAGACTCTCTGTTGTTTCTTGGGCATTCTCCGCCCCCCCCTCTCTTTCCTTCCTCCCCCTCTTTCCTTCCTCCCCCTCTTTCCTTCCTCCCCCTCTTTCCTTCCTCCCCCTCTTTCCTTCCTCCCCCTCTTTCCTTCCTCCCCCTCTTTCCTTCCTCCCCCTCTTTCCTTCCTCTCTTCTCTCTTTCCTTCCTCTCTTCTCTCTTTCCTTCCTCTCTTCTCTCTTTCCTTCCTCTCTTCTCTCTTTCCTTCCTCTCTCCTCTCTTTCCTTCCTCTCTCCTCTCTTTCCTTCCTCTCTCCTCTCTTTCCTTCCTCTCTCCTCTCTTTCCTTCCTCTCTCTTTTCTTCCTCTCTCCTCTTTCCTTCCTCTCTCCTCTCTTTCCGTTCTCTCTCCTCTCTTTCCGTTCTCTCTCCTCTCTTTCCTTTCTCTCTCCTCTCTTTCCTTCCTCTTTCCTTCCTCTCTTTTCTTCCTTCCGCCTCTCTTTTCTTCCTTCCGCCTCTCTTTTCTACCTCTCTCCCCTCTTTTCCTTCTTCCTTCTCTCTTTCTACCTTCTCTCTCTTACTCCCTTCTCATTTCCTCCCCCTTTCTCTCTTCTTCCTCCCCTCGCTCTGTCTCTATCCAACAATTTCCTGTCAACATCTGAAATTCTAGCAGATAACTAACCACACATTGCTAATTCCTTTCAACTGCTCATTGTTACAATCTCATTTCTTTAGAATACTTAAATAACCCGCTTCCTCCAACCCACCCCGGCTAGCAGAAAGGCGCAACCCCTTCACTGTAGAGGTCTCTGGATGCCGAAAAACCTTTTCTGTAAAAAGTTTCTTTCCTTAGACAGCTTACCTTTCGAATGCCCCCACTGCTCTCTGTTTTTCTGACTGTACAGAATAATCCAGAGATATCACAACAATATTTGGATGGTTTGGGTGGCAGCACATCCTCATAAAATTGGTCTTGTCTAACCTTGCATGACTTCACATGACAAACCAACGGCAGAAATCTACCACAGTTTATCAATAGTCGCTGAGATTTCGAACTTATAAAATTGCTTGAAAAAGTGGTATATCTAATATATATATACTGTGGTAGCCAAATTGAATATTGAAATGTTCATATCTTTGGTTCTATGGGACGAAACTACATGAACATTTGCAGGCTTCTTGAAGATTATTCTATGGTTAAAATTTTATGACAATTAATAAAAATGAACCTATGTTTTCAAATCAATAAAATATGCCCAAATATGCCTACAACAGTGTATTGGCAGGCCAGCTTCAGTTTTGCTGCTCTTTGGGATGAATTTTGCTTAGGGTGTTTTTTTTTTTTTTTTTTTTTTTTTTTTTTTTGCTTGATTGTCTTCCCTGTGGCCTTGCCAAGCCACTGATAGATATACCACCTTTTTTGGCGGTTTTATAAGTGACTATTGATCAGAATTTAACAAATGAAAGCTCGTTGAAAAGATAATGACCTGAATGATAGTGAGCTATGTGACATTTGCCCTTAAAGTCGCACATTAAGGGGATAATCTATCATCCAGAGGCTATTTTTAGCAATTTTTTGCAGCCATAAAATGTTTCAATCATAATCCTTTGTTTACCTAGTTTTGCATAGAATTACAAATTTCCCCCAAACCTCTGGTCTTGATGGAGGAGAGACTAAAACTTGCTGCTATGGTTTCAAATGATCTGAACTAACAGCAAGGGGAGACTTGATTCCAAATATTTCTCATATTGTATATCTCCCCTCTTTAGTTTTGATAAAGTAAATTTCACAGTGCATGAGGATTATTTGATACTGGAGATACTCCTAATCGTACCCCATTTCCAAAAGAGGGAAGATATCACATATAAGAAATATTTGGAATAAAGTCTCCCCTAGCTGTTATTTCAGATCATTTGAAACCGTAGCAGCAAGTTTTAATCTCCTTCGTCAAGGCTACAAGTTTGGAGAAAATGTTTTATATATATATATATAATGTGTGCGTGTGCTTGAACATTTTCATACTAAATTTTATGCATGATGTAGAAAGCGGCATAAAAATATTAAGCGTAACTGTTGAATGAAAATAAACATCTATAATATAAATCTCACTTGTCTGTTTAAATGTATGTATGTTTGTATGTCTGCCTAAAACTTTCTACAGGCGACGGATTTTCACAAGATCTGTATCGTTTTGAAGCTCGACCCTTTGGACGACAAATATCGAAAAATTGGCTAAAAACATTAATTCCTTCACCCTCAACTGGGCACTTTTTTACAAGGAGAGGTCGCTTTTTTCACCGATGTTTTCGACAGTGATCACCTTTTCGATTAAGTAGCCTTAAGTTAAACCTTCATCACTTCCGGTTTTGCAATGGAGGCAACGGCAAAGACATCACGTTTTTTTTTTTTTTTTTTCTAATTCTTTTTCTCCTTCACGGTAGAGGTTGGAGCCTGCCTACTGCCACTTTTTTTTTCAACCCACACCTCCAAACACCAAGCAACGCCTGGCACCTAGGCTAGTAAATAATAAAATTCAATGATTTTACTCTTGACGCCAGTAGGAGACAATCTGAGTCTTGAGTTATGAACAAAGATGAAATTTTGATAATGGTGGACTTTTAAACTACAAATCTATCGCCTCTATCAAGTTTTAGGCAGACATACAAACATACATACAGACAGGTGAGATTCATTTTATAGATAAAAATTTTACTTGATCATTTTCCATAGTTTTGATGAACGGTAATATTTTTCAATGCCAAGTAGGTACTCCATAAGATTTTGCTATCATTTTATTTTTAACTGATATATTTCATGGGTGCTTTTTTATGCTAAATTGCTCCCAAAATGACTATGAACAGTTTTTGTTATTGTCTAAGGTGACGATAGTTTTCATATTCTGTCAACGAACCAAGTCACCACTATTTATTGATTTCAATTCAATCTCATCTGGCTAGTGTTATATTGATCTTTACGGAAAAGAAACCATATTTAAACAAAATTTGATTGAACAAAATCGATTATTTCAGCCTATTAAACCGTTTTTATTAAATTTGAAAATTCTTCTGACATCTTTTAATGCGAGCCTCAGAGTTTTTAACAAAATTTTACATACCTTTAGTAGTGATATGCTTTTTGTTGTAGGAAAAGAGTATTACCACCCCCTCCTTCCTCGCCTTTAGGCTAGGATCAAAGGGTAGCCAATGAAATTTCAATAAATTGACCTTTTACAAATTTCTATTTTTTTTTTTTTTTTTTTTTTTTTTTTTACATATATAATACACATACATATTTAATAATTAAAAAAACAAAAAACTAGCTGATTCAGGGAATCTTAAGTAGGGCGACCACCGGTTTGTTCGCGTTATTGTGGTGAATGATGATCTTAACTAGGACTAGCATAGACCAATAAATGGTATAGTAACGAGGATGACCATAGACCCCACCCTCTTCCCAATTTTTGAGTGGCCTTGTGCCTAATTTTTGTGTTTTGATTATCCTTTTGTACACTTCAGGAAAATAAAAAGTACAGAACTCAAAGTGTAGTATTTGTTCTGTTCTCGCTCCAAGGGGGGGGGGAGAACTTTAATTAAGGCAATGTTTTTTTTTTATATATTATTTATTATTGGAATTCTTTTGAGGTGAGTAATTTGCATATTTTTATTTTTTATTTGCAGACTATTATCCTCATCTTTATAGTAGTTATTTAATGACGTTTCAACCAACTATTCCTCTGGTCTTCGTCAGGTGGTTAACCGCAACGGGAAAGGAATGCTGAATCTCTTAACTGTATCTCCAGTAATTACTGCGTTTTATAGTTGTTGTCGTCTCACCACGTTTTGACTGGCCAGAGTATTAGTTGGCCAAAACGTGGGGAGACGACAACTATGGAAGGCAGTAATTACTGAAGATACCTAACACACAAAAGTAATATATACTAGCAGAGAGACCTAACGTTGCCCGGGACTGAATAATGATCAACAAGTGTTCCACCCTCCCATACTTTTATCGTCATTTAAATCTGTGAAAGCTCTGATTTTTTAATCAAATCGATTGATTGCATGCTCTAGGTGGGGATCCACTGTAGCGTGCCGGGAGGAAGCTTCACATGCCTCCCCACAGTGACTTAATCCACATTGTAGTCTAGATTACACTGTAGAGAACCTACTGTAGACTTTATGAGTCTTTTTATATAATCTCTTTAATTTAAGTTTAAAATGCAAAAGTCAAGTACCATGCTTCAGTTGCACTCTAAACAGAAATATTTATTTCAAACGCACACGCTGTCTTATCAAATAATCTACTGTTGATTTTATATGCTGAGCCCTTCTACTTGTGGAGTGATACATTCTCAAATACACTTGCGATGTTAGGCTGCATAAGGTGTTAACTTTGGTCAAAATCAGATTTCCTAGTTTAATCAATTTTCTTTTTTTCTTTTTTTTTTTTTTTTGATGCATGTGGGAGGTATTCGGTAAAAAAAAAAAAATGTCTAAGAACATTCGTGTCAAATTAAAAAATCAACCCACCTATTTCAGAGTTCATAAGAAACGAACTCTCTCACACATACACACGCAAAGTGCTTTATATATATATATATATATATATATATATATATATATATATATATATATATAGCGCCTTTATAAAAGGTACATGCTAGAGTCGTGCTTAAAATAGATGACACACTGGGATCTGAGCCAAAGTAAAACATGCAAAGAAAATAATTTATTCTCCTCAGCATTGCAAGAGGTCTGCTACAATGCAAAAAGTACTCAGAATTTACTGAGAATTTTTCTCACTAAATTTCTGGTGACAATAATAAACTTGTCAGTACTATAACAAAAAAAAAAATATTTGTTTATTATAAAACTGGGAAGGCTTCTTGGTGTTGTTGTTGGGGGTGGGGGGTAGCGACCGTGAGTTCAAAAAGCACGTGATAAAATAAAGCATTTCAAATTTATAAGGAAATGTAAGCAATGTATGAGAAAGAATGAGTGTATACTCGATTATAGTATAGTCTAGCATGGGTGCCCGGCGTTGCCCGGGTGTTTGGAGGTGTGTGTTGAGCACAAAAAAAGTGATAGTAGGAAGGCAATCTCGAACCCTTACTGCAAAGGAAGAAAAGAATGGGGAAAAAACGTGATGTCTTTGCTGTTACAACTACCGCCAAACCAGAAGTGACATAGGTTTAAATTAGGGCTAGACAATAGAAAAGATGGGATGACTTTCGAAAATATCGGCGAAAAAAGCGACCCCTCCCTGTAGAAAAGTGCCCAGTTGAGGGTGAAGAAATTAATGTTTTTAGCCAATTTTTCGGTATTTGTCGTCTGAAGGGTCGAGTTTCAAAATGATACTGATCACGTGAAAACGTCGCCTGTAGAAAGTTTTAGGCAGACATGCAAACATACATACATATATTTATATATTGGTAGCTCAAATTTTCGACTCAAAC
Organism: Euprymna scolopes; assembly: GCF_053919585.1. Classification (NCBI taxonomy): domain Eukaryota; kingdom Metazoa; phylum Mollusca; class Cephalopoda; order Sepiida; family Sepiolidae; genus Euprymna; species Euprymna scolopes. The sequence goes on along the minus strand of NC_136490.1, from coordinate 39,211,413 downwards.
AGATTAAAAAGCTTGCTCTATCTCTGAATACCCTTTATGTAAAATTTCAAATGTTTACACAAGAAATTGTCTGAGTAATTTGGTAGAGACCACAGAGGTAAAATTTTTTTAACTTTGAACCCTATTATGACCCCTTAACATTTAATGTTTTGGGCTCAAATCAAGTTAAGTTAGACCCATGTCCAAGGAACCTATATCTAAAATTTCAATTGTTTCGACCCAAAATTGTTGGAGGAGTTTGGTAGAGTTCTCAAAGGTCAGATCGTTGAACTTTGAACAACCAAATTTCTGGCCGGAAACTGATTACAAAAGTTTTCCCAAATCTCAGTACCCTGTATATCAAATTTCGAGTCTGTAGACTGAAAATTGACAGTTATTGCATAGGGAAATGTACACACACACACACACTTTTATAGATATACTAGCATGGGTGCCCGGCGTTGCCCGGGTATTTGGAGGTGTATGTTGAGCAAAAAAAGAAAAAGAATAAAAAGCAGTCAATTTTTTTAACTTTGACCCTATTATGACCCAGTTGATAGTGGTTGAAGCTATACGAGTGTTTGTTGCGAATGTAACTTTAGTGTAAGAGTGTATTCTCTTGCTGGCAAGTAATAATTCAGGAGAGATAACTTAGATCTTCTTCAAAAGAGAAAATACCTAAATAAGTCAACACTAGCATATATAGAACAAGCATATCCACATTATCGATTAAGTGTATCATTTGGATTCATCATTCTACTGTTCTCATCTGGAGTGTAATTTTTCACAACGTTTCCGCTCACCTTTTTCAAGTGTACCTTGTTAAATTTGGGAATCTGCACGGAATTCTGAACAGAACCTTTTATTTACTTTTCTATCAGCCATGATTGTGTAGGGGTCCTAAGTAATTCGCCATCGTATTTTTCGGTCGCCCACACTGAGAATTGAACCTTCAACCTCTTCAAGAACAATATCACTTTTACAATTGATTTTTCCAAGAACTCTGACCACTGCGTCACGGGTTCTTGCAGATAGTTCTAGTATGAATTTTGGGAGCCTTAAACTTTTTTTTATTTCTAGTCGTACATATCACTATTTATTACTAATTTATATATATATACTAGCATGGGTGCCTGGCGTTGCCCGGATATTTGGAGATGTATGTTGAGCAAAAAAAAAAAAAGTCGTCAATTTTTTTAATTTGACCCTTAAAATTTATTGTTTTGGGCTCAAATTAAGTTAAGTTGGATCCATGTCCAATGAACCTATATCTAAAGTTTAAAGTGTTTAGACCGAAAATTGTCAGAGGAGTTTGGTAGAGTTTTCAAAGGTAAAATCGTTGAACTTTGACCCCTTAATCGCCAAATTTCTGGCCGAAAACACATATAGATTTTCCCAAATCTCAGTATCCTGTATATCAAATTTCGAGTCTGTAGACTTAAAATTGACAGTTATTGCAAAGGGAAATGTACACAGACACGTTCACTTTTATAGATATACTAGCATGGGTGCACGGCGTTGCTCGGGTATTTGGAGATGTATGTTGAGCAAAAAAAAAAAGTGGTCAATCTTTTTTAAATTTGACCTCTATGACCCCTTAAAATTTATTGTTTTGGACTCAAATTGAGTTAAGATAGTCATGTACAATGAACATATATCTAAAATTTAAAGTGTTTAGACCGAATATTGTCGGAGGAGTTTGGTAGAGTTCTTAAAGGTCAAATCGTTTATATATATATATATATATATATATATATATATATATAGTGTTAGTTTGATTTCGCTTCCTAGAAGTGTATCCACTGAAATAATCTACGTCTACCAAAAAAAAAAAAAAAAAAAAAAAAAAAACTGCTGAATGTGTTATCGGAACATATATTAAATTCATTTATACAAACAAGCGGCTACATGTGTGGCGATATGTTTCTGTAAATTTCCGTTCCCGAGAAATCACGTCATCAGACTAAAGATATCCTTGTCCTAATAACGTGATTTCTCGGAAACGGGAAATTATAGAAACATGTATGCACATATGTAGCCGTTTATTTGTATAAATGAATCATTTATATATACAAGTAGCCCCGTTGCAGCCAGATGGCAGCATATTGTGAAAGCAAAGCGAGTAAGTACTGTGTATTTACACAACCAATATTTAAAAAAGTAAAGTTCGCAATTACTTTTTTTTTTTTCGTCGATTCTCCTTTAGGAGATGTCTCCTTGAACTACTTTAACAAGAAAAAAAAAATATATGGTCGAATCAGAAAGTCCATTTTTTTTTTTTTTTTTTTGTAATCAGACGGAGAAAATGGAAGTAATTATTAAAAAAAAAAAACAAAAAAAAACAAATCTTGTATTTTTTGCAACCAATATTAACGAAAACAAATCTGAGATATATGGGTAAAAGTATTATTTTATTTAATAACCGATGGTCTAAAACTGGTCAAATAAGAGGAAGTCCCTTTCTTGTTTTTTTAATCAGACGGAGAAAATGGAAGTACTTTTTTAAAAAAGTAAACAAAAAAATCTTGTGTTTTTCAACCAATATTAATCGAAACCTTTTAACTATTTTTTTTTGGTTGCAAATCAGAGAACATCCTTTTTTATGTTTGGTAATCAGACGGAGAAAATTGAAGTAATTAAAAAAAATTTGTTTGTATTTTTTAACCAATATTAATCGTTGACTGCTGCTGCTACTCCCACCGATTTAATGCATCTCGCCACCACCACTTTGTCTAATGGCTGCTGATGCTACTCCCACCAATTTAACTCCTATCACCACTACTACTTTGCATTTATTTTGCATTTCCATACACCAAACATGGACTTAAATACCACTAAAACATCCGCTGAGTCATAAGCTTCATTTTGGTACCTAAATTGCCTTGGTGGGTTGCCTGTAGGCTGACTTAAACCGCGTCACACACACACACACACACACGCAAACAGACAGTACAGAAATTTATAACAGGATTGTTTACTTATTACTGTATATGTTATCTATTATTTATAATTCACGGTTCCCCTGGATTCCTGAGTTACATCTGAAGAAGCGTTGTGAAAATGACACTCAAGATGAGAACAGTAGTCCGAAGAATCCAAATAATACGACTAACCAATCCTCTAAAAAAATCCCAAAACGTATTATCCGGTGAACTGTTAATGTTGTACAATTACGTGCATTGCATTAAAATATTTGATTTTGCATCATTAACATATTGATTTTTTTATTTTTATTACTGCTTCCAAATAATTTTCGAATTTTTGGAAAGGTTATCTAAACTCGATATATCCAATTATCAATTATAGTTTTTCTCTTGATGTGACTTTATGTTTTTGTGCATTTTAATTGGATATTAAAAGGATGCAATTTTAAGTGAAAACTCTATTACGTACTGACGTGTCATATTAAAATTAGTAAAAATTTCCAAGATTACGAAAAACAACCGAATCGAAATATAATTATTTATAAAAAATAAAATTCATTGCATAATGTAGTTTCATCGGTTTCTTCTTATGGCTAATTTCGTGTAACAAACTGACTTATCTCCCTTGTTTTCAATTAACTTCCGTGATTTCAAATTAGAAAATGGCGGATCAGAAAGATACGATAATGCTTTTTTATTTATTTATTTTTTTGTAACAGTAGTTTCTAGCGAAATTTCTACTTTATCATTTTTTGTATTTTTCTGATTTATTTACTAATTTCAACAGGATACGTAATTAAGTGTTATACTTAAAATGCATTATTTAAATATTCTATTATAATGCACAAGTACCTACGTTTTTATATCAAATAATTATGACAAAAAACTTCGTAAAATAACAAAAAAAAAAAAAAAAAGAAAAAGAAACAGAAAATTTTATAGAAAAACACAAAAGTTAAATATGAACACCCATTGTCTTGTGATCAAACCCGTCGTAATTGTTAACATTTCTCGTGTTCGTTGAGGTAGAATCGACAGATCGAGTTTTTAAATATGTCCTTATAACCAAAATAATATTACTTACTGAATTGCCGTGTTGAAAATAGTAATATATCCGAATATTACAAAATTTTATTTAGTAGGAAAACTGCTATTGTGTTTTTAGTAAAAAAACAAAAAAGTTTATCTCTATAGACTAAAATGTTGGTCACCATTCAAAGGTGGCCAACATCTAAGCCTCTGAATTATATCCCTTGTATTTGAAATCTTACTGTCTGTTAAAACATCTACGAAAAATGCTATTTTCCCCTCCATTTATTTATAAAAATTACTTTCAACTATAAATGACTTTATAATTATTGAATTTTCATATTTGGATATATTACTATTTTTGGCATGACAATTAAGTAAATATTATTTTTTGGGTTAAAAGGACATATTTAAAAGATCGATCTGTACACATTTTGTAAAATAATATATAAAAACAAAACAAAACTGTGAACTGGGTGTATTTGCAATCTTGCCGTTTCAAAGAGATTTTTTTCAAGCTGAGTAAACATGTCTGTGAATGTGTGCTTGTGTATAACACGGCTCACCTTTTTTTTCTGCCTTTAATTTTCGTTCAGAATTTCTCATATTACATACGGAAATACCGGTAGCTGACTGACCCTCTCTAATACCCCCAACTTGTCAGACTCGTCTGAAGAACTAATAGGGTCAAATGTACAGTTTTGTTTTGCTATTTTTGTGTTGGTTTTTATAGGAAGGGTATTTTTTCTCGATTTTTTTTTTCTTTTGTCCTATTTTTCCTTTTTTAATCTTTTCTTTTTGGAACTTATTTTTTTCCCCCTCTTTTCTCTCTATCCGGAGTATGCTTATTTCCACTAATGTGTGGGACACCCAGCCACATAATTAAGTTAGCAGTGTTATTTTTATGGGCAAAGGGAAATTGGACGCTTTCTTCTTTAAATTACAACTGATTATCGTAATGTTTTTCTACTCTTTTCCTGGTTTCCGTTATTTTAATTTATATTTTTTTATTTTCCTGATTGAGTTCCGCCAGAATATTAATTCCCGTTAATCAAACACGTTTTATCGAGTCCCGAATTTTTTGTATAACATGCTTCGGCTTAATCATCAGTTATTGGATTAACTCTTCATAGATTGTATGGCAATTCAACCAAAAGTCCTAAAGTTATAGTCCTTCTAAACTATCATCGTGACGGGTTAGAAAAACTATAAAATAGACTGCATGATAGTATTGTGCATATCGGGTTCGAATTGACGGTGTTAATCAGGATCGTATCATGTCGAATCAACAGAGGTGCTTGGGTTCTAATTGACGGAGTTGTTAAAGATTGTCAGGTCACGTGGATGAAATAGTTCAGGACTGTGCTGCCACGTGACATTTTTGTTCTTTCTTCCCTGTCTAGCTGTCTAGTTAACAATTGTAGTCTAGTCTCTGAGATATTAGGGGTTTGACATGGCTGAGGAATCTTATTCACGCCGAGCAAGGCACATTGGCACTTGAAACATAAAGGGGGCTACTGTAATTAAGGAATATTCTAAATGGGGAGTTGAGCAGCAAAATGGAAAGAAAGATAAATCTGGTTGTCTATACAATGTTACGAGGTGCCTTCAATAACTTTCCAGACTTTTTTGGTACAGGCATTTAAAATTGTTGTAGACTCTTGAAAATCCAATATGTTATTGCTATACATCTTATGAGATGACTAATTTTTATGATTTCAGATTCAAATAAGGAATTGGAATGCACCATACTAAAGCCTAATTGTCACAGATGGTGAATTTCAAAAATGCAAATGAAGAAACTTTAGAAGAACGATATGCAATAAAATTCTGTTTTAAACTTGAAAAAAAAAAAATGTCGCAGAAACTATGGAATGCTTCAGACTACTTTTTAACAATCTTGCATGAATCAAACATCAGTTTTTGAGTGGCAGAAGAAATTCAAGGAAGGCAGGTAGTCTGTGAGGGATGATGAGGGGTGTGGAAGGAGTAAGGAAGTCAGAAAACCAAAGTTGATTGGCCAAATAATTTTATGGATAAGCACGGTCATGTATCTATAGAGACAATAAATACAGTTTGATGTCAGTGTGGGAACTGTGCACACAGTTATTCGCAAGGATGTGGAAGATTTGTGCAAATTTTATCCCAAGGATGCAGTCCACAACTCCATCTTTGTCACAGACTTAATAGATGATGATGGACATCAAAACAGTTCCTCCATATAGTCCAGACCTTGTTCCCTGTGACTTTTGGTTATTCCCTAAGCTCAAGGAAAACTTTAGTGGCTATCGCTATAAGACAACTGAGAAGATGAAAGAGGCTGTGACAACGGTCATGGACACACTCACACAGAAGAACTTTTGTGCGGCTTTCCAGAAGTTGTTGGAACAGTACAAGTGCATTGCAGCCGGAGGAGATTACTTCGAAGGGGACTAAAGTTTCATGTGTGTACTATCAATAAAAGTGCTCATACGAGAAAAGTCTGGAAAAAGTCTGGAAACTTAAGTTGTGTTTGTCTCTTTGTTACCAACAACCCCTCCCCCATCACTCCCACACCCCATGAGATTTGTAACACAGAGGACTTCTAAGAATAACAGAATTAGTTCTTTTGTTTGCTTGTTGAAATATTTTGCATCTGTGAAAAAAAACCAATACTTCAGTTGCTACGAGTAAGATTAATAAGCTGTATTGGAGTGCACTAATCTTATTGAAGGTTTTGTACTCTATAAAATTGAATAAATAAAAAAATATTCTGTAGACTTACGGTTGATTTACCAATCGTGATTATCAGTAAGTGTTTCTTTCAAGCTGTTTTTCTATGTCTTACACGTCATTTATGAAGATGTAATAAAAAGAAAAAATTGATTCTATAGAAACAATACGTTGTTTCTTGTTTTCTTATATTCTTTAAGATGTTAGAGAAAATGAACCCTACATCAAAGGGGGAAGGGGGGGCACTTTCGTATTCAGGATTGCCAGATTAACCTTTTTAAAGCCAAATTTCGCAAATTTAACTTTTTTTTTTCAAAGCAGTTTGGCTTTCAAAAATTATATTTAGCCTTTTTTCAAAGTAAAATGTATGAACAATCAGGTTGATAGGAAAGTTCTTGCAGTCTTAAACTTTTGAATTCAGATGAACATATCTCGTCTCAAACAAAAATGTATTGATCGAAATAAGCACCATCAGAATCAACACACTTTTGCCAACGATCTGCTTCGACTACGGCTTTTAATTGATCGTTGTCAATATACGATGGCTGAGCATTACACGCATCATTTTCAAGATTCTTCTCGCCGCCACGAAATTTCTTAAACCACCATTGTGCTGTGCGTTCAGTAGTGTTTCCTGAACCAGATGCTTCATTGATATCGCAATCTGTTTCAACAGCTTTTCGGCCTAGCTTGAATTGAAATAAGAAAATTGTGCAAATTTATTTTTTTCCCCATCTTGTATTCAACGTTTTGAAAAGACATGATTGTTTTAAAACGATTGCAGTTTAAACGATTAGAGCAAAATACGCACTTTAAAATAATATATAAAGTAATGGTATTATAACGAGAACTTATTTGAAAATATATCATTTGAAATCAAAATTAAAAATTCCGCAAGAAGTTTTTTCTCAACCTAATAACTAAGGAAAAAACAAACATATTATTATAGATAATAGCAATTAAATACTATGAAAAATAAATTGGTAATTTAAAGTGATAGAAAAGATTCTTTTTAATGATGTGGCAAGTGTACATGTTTTATTTTTTAAAAAAATATGAATGTAGATCAATTTTCGGAACTTATTGAAGTCGTTGTCTATTTTATGATTCTGACGTCTTTAAAAAAAAAAAAAAAAAGACTTCAATTTTACTGTTCAAAATAATTTTTAAAAACACAAAAAATACAACTACTTTCGCAATTTTCTTTTTATAAATGAGCTGTTACAAAGTATAAATGAAGCGTTTGAATGTAAAAGTCAATTAATGCCATTTTAAAAATTACGAAACTATCACTACAAAAAATGTTGCATTTAAATTGTCGACCACAACCCGAAATCATACTTTATATAATATTAGCAGGCCACCCGGCATTGTCTGGTCGTAAAATATGTTTAAATATGATATTTTAATTATGCATAGTTTGTACTTATTATTATAGAACAAATTCTCTATTGATTATTATATTATACCCAAAATACATAGTAATGATTTCAAAATAATGATTGGTGCCATCAACTGGAATAGACCAAAAAATTCAGTGCGCCAGCCATATTCGTTATTTTAGTGCTTAAATCTTTATAATCTAAGCTCTCATCAGATGGATAAAAGACGTTTAAACATTTAGCGATTTCAAACCAAAAATGTATATGCACATATGTTCAGAAGATGGTAAATTTTCTTCTGACAAGGTCAATTGTTTTTTTCTTTTTTTTTCTTGCAATTTAGACCCCTTAGCAGCTATTTTTACATGCTAAAAAACAAATTAAAAGTGTTCCTGAGGTCTAAATACCCTATATATCAAGTTTTAAGTCTGTAGGCTAAATATTCAGAGAGGAATTTGATAGAGATGTTTTGCACACACACAGACAAGGTCATTTATATATAAAGTGTGCTTGAACGTTTTGATCCTAAATTCTATGCAATTATGCACAATGTAGAAACTATGCATAAAAAGAATTAAACGTAATAATTAAATGGAACCAATCATCTTTTTTTTTTCTTTTTTTAACTTGCATTCACCCCTAACAAGGCGTATCGCCACTTGGACGTAAGTGGCTACTATTTGAGACCATGCCTAAAAAGAAATTATAAAAAATGAATAATTAATCAATGAAAGCTCATTTTTCAAAAGAAAATGCCAATTAGTTAACCTTCATGAAGTTGCTTGCATATCCATGACTGAGTATATTCAGAAATTCATTTTTATAATTTTTAATAGAAAAAGTAAGCTTTTAATATCAATGTCAGAACAAGAAAAAATTTCAACTTTCTAGGTATATTGATAGGTATATAGATGATACGGCATCATTTTTTTGGTACTTTGTTACCCGATTGTTTGCTGGGGAGTGTAATCGTACGAAATAAAAATTGTAATTTTTATAATTTATTCAGAAGAAAAAAAGTTAGAAAGCACTAGTAATATTTCAAGGGACCATGTAGAAAAAAAAAATAAATGAAGAGTTTGAATGCATGAACTCCAATCAGTAGCTCCCGCCCCCTTGCCAAACTTTCACAAAAAAGAAAACACTCAATTAGCTATAACCACTATATATGATTTCCACCACTGTCTATCCGTCCCTAAATCTAAACGCAGAGTCCATGAACAAAGCTTCTTTCCCAAAACTGCCGCCTTTGGAACACTGCTCCGCTGGTCTGCTTCCCAGTTGAATACAATATGGTAGCCTTCAAATTCAATGAAAACAAGTTCTTGTTGAGCTGTCTCCATAAATAATCAAGTTCTACTCAGTTTACACCATTAACGATTACTATACTACCATCTTACATTCATTAACCCTTATCTTCTAGTGGCTTTCGGGCCTTGATAAGTGGTGACTCTAAAGTGAAAAAAAAAAAAAGCGATCAATGCTATTTTCAGAATTATATATATTCAGATCACATTATCTCTAGTATTTATTGAAAGTTTGAAATCCAATTTGTCTAAATTGAGACATAACAAAATAAAAGGACGAATATTTTAAAATCTAGACTTCAATTAATTGAAAGAGTGGCATTGTGATAAGTGTCCTTTTCTAGGAACTGGAATTCCTCACAATTGAGGGGAGGTCATGGACCTGACTTTTATGGTTCTCATGCGCAAACATGCAGAATCGAAAAGATGACATTTAAACAAAAGCAGTGACAGCTTGATGGCAAAAAAGTGTGTTGTCGATCAGATTTGATCCTAGCTGAGTTTGAGATATTTATAAAATCGAGGTTGGTGGGTACATCGGATGGGACAAAGGTCAAATAAACTTGACTGACCCCAGGCTCTGTAATAATATTTCTCTGTTCTTCTTACCCCCCCCCCTCATATCTCTCTCCTCTTTCTTTCTTACTCGTTTTTCGTCACCAGAGAAGAAAAGATATTTTCTGTTGCAATTTCGACTCCATTTGAGTCAATCGAATGAAACCAGCTAACCGACTCAAGTTTTGTATGTTCCTTTTAAAATGTAAAAATAAATTATATATACATGGTTTTCCAGAAGTTGTGAACGCATTTAAACATTGAATATCGCGAAAACTAATGATGTATTAAGGATGAATAGAAACATGCCTATATAGATGAAGAGCACTCTGGCTTGCAAAAAAAAAAAAAAAATATCCTGTGCAACCTTGTTGGCATTCCCGGTAGGAGCGCCTCAGGCGGTTAGCAATATACTAACCTCTTCTGAAAAGAAGGCAAAATCTGGAAAGATAGACCCCTTGGAACTGTACAGGGTTAGAAATATACCTACATCAACAGGGAAGAAGCAATCTTAAAAAATGGTCTAGACTCTGTTGGCTTTGGTGCTGAAGGAAAAATATCTTGCTAATGACTAAAAGATGGAGAAGTCTGTAAGTACCGGGTTTTAGAGCAAAAGTGATATAGATCAACCTAAAACGTCTACAAGACTCTCGAGGTTCATGCTGCATGCAGAAGTGATTTGAATACCTGCAGCATAATTGTTTAAAACTAAGCGAAAATTTCATCAGCAAAGTTTCTTACCTAGAATTGTCCGCCTGTTGACCGCAATACTGTGGGGCTGCTTCCCAGCTGACTATAACATGATCGTTTTCAAGTCTAATGTAAATAAATTTTTCTTTAGCTATCCTCTTAAACAATTGAACCTTACCCAAGTTCCATCATTAATCATTATCATGGTATTGTCTCACCGTCTGACACTCATTAACCTTATCCTAGAGGGATCTTTGGGACTTGATAAGTGGTATCTCTCAAGTAAAAAAACAAACAAATAAAATATTAAAAAAAACTGATATCAACCCTTTTGATCAGACTGCAAGCATGAGACGTTGCTTGGTGTTGCTTACCCTGGGAGTCCAGGACACTTAGAGTACTTTAAATAACAAAACCTGATAATGATTGCCCTTTGTGTTTGCCTGTTTTTTAATTTTATTTATTTATTTGTTTTTAATTTATGCTATATTTCTACTAGGCAGTGCCGGTACACAAGTCCTGCTAGTTATTATTTTAATGTGAGTCGTGTCACATCTGAAATGTAACCATTTCCCCCTTTTTTTCTATTTGTACAGATTAAACAAAAATAATTGTTGTAATCGTTGCTTTTGGTTCTTATACATGAAGTTTGCATTTTTAAGCCTTTGTAAGAATTGTTGATATGTAAATTTCATATGTCTAATTTTACTGGACTCTGCTATTCAAAAGCAATTTTAAACGACCATAAACAGATCATTAGAAAGTAATTTCAGAACATGAATTAATCATTGAAAGCAATTATTAAAAATTACATCTATTTTATTTTAGAATGTAGTTAAAACTCCAAGCTATTATGTTAGTTTTATTTGCACATCTGGAAGAATTCAACAGTGTATTATTTGAAAGTGATATTTTAGTCTCTAGGCTACTGATTAAAAAAGAATTTAATTGAGAGTAACAGGTGTATTTTGCATTTTTAGCAGCCTCATAATTCTTTCTCCCTTTAATATGTCCTTTAGCCCTCATCTAAAATATAAATCTCAACTATCTGCTTAAATGTATGTATGTATGTATGTATGTATGTATGTCTGCCTAAAACTTTCGACAGAGGCAACGGATTATCACGAGATTTGTATCGTTTTGAAGCCGACCCTTTGGACGACAAACATTAATTCATTTATCCTCAACTGAGCACTTTTCTAGAGGGAGGGGCCACTTTTTTCGCCGATATTTTTGAAAGTCATCCCCTCTTTTCGATTTACTAGCCTTGATTTAAACCTTTGCCAGTTACTGTTTGGCGATGGATGCAACAGCAAACACGTCACATTTTTTTTTCACGTTCTTTTCCTACTACTTTTGATTTCATTAAAAAATTCATTAACTGTGACACATTTGTTAAGACATTCTTTTTGTATAACCCAAACTCATGTCTTTTTACTTTAATATTATGCTTTTTACTGTTGTTTAGTAAATAAACACTTTTTATTTTATCATCTAGTTTACATATGTATTTGTGGTGTGCACAGGAAAACATATGCTTATTTATATATTTTTTACTTTCAAAATACATAATAATAATAATGATGATAAAAATAATGATAATAATAATGATTATGATAAAATAATAATGATAATAATAATGATAATGGTAAAATAATAATAATGATAAAAATCATAAAAATAATGATAATGATAAAAATAATAATGGTAATGATGATAATTATAAAAATAATAATAATAATGATAAAAATAATAATGATAAAAATAATGATAATGATAAAAATGATAATGATAAAAATAATAAAATAATAATGATGATAATGATAAAATAATAATAAAAATAATGATAATGATAAAAATAATGATGATAAAAATAATAATAATAATAAATAAATTAAAATTAAAGTAAATGTAAGTAACCAATTAATTTACAATTTGACATTAAGCAGAAATGAAGTATATCTTAATGACTTATAACTATCGATTGAAATAATTTTAATACTAACATTTTATTTTTATTTTGAACGGATTAGTGAAGTAATTTTGTTAAGTTTTGAGACATTGTGTTGGACAAAGATGGCGGCGTACTTCAGATCAGTAACCAAGATGGCGGCCAAGAATTAAATGCGGTCCGTGACGTAGTAAACGGTGAACTTATTGAATTCAAAATTCGACAATTTTTATAATAATTTGGGGACGTTTTCATTGGTTGTTTAGCACAGCCGTTGGTTATAAAAATGATTGGCGAATCCATTCGTCTCATACCCCCATTACAAGTCAAAAACATTTTACAAATTTATAATGTACATTGATTTAATTTTTTAATAGCATTAAGTGAAAGACATTAGAACTGTATAACCATTACTTATTAGTGAGATATGGATGGCAATGGGTTATATATGTTAAAAGTATGAATGTGAAAAAAAATAAAAATAAGAAAAGTTAATATGTCGTTAGATTTGGTCTAAGGGGGGGGTAACTCTATCATACTTTATATCAAATTAATTTTAACTTTTTACGCTTAAGGTAAACAATTGGGTATTCAGCAAAGTTTTAATCTCAACCAAACGTAATTATAGGTTTAGAATTGACTGATACTAATAATTATAATTGAACTAGTACTAAACTTGATTATAACAGTCAAGTGAACTGAATTATGTATGGTTTCAATTCAAATCAATAAATTACTTAATATAACTGTAAAGGTCAATAATTTTTTTTAGTTTAGTTTGTATATGCAAACATGTATAATAATTCATAATAGTTGATATTATTTTCATAAGTATGCATGCATAAATTAGAATTAATAAATTGACCAATTATTAAATAGAACATTTTTGGTGGAATATTCATAAATTAACAGATAATGTTAATATAAATAGTTGACTTTATTTTTAAAATTCAAAATGGCATAATGGAAACATATTAAAGGTATTTGCAGCTTCTCTTCAAATTTTCAGATTTTAATCATGTCAAATCATACTTTATTTTCTTTTGGCGGATTGATTGTTGTTATTTCTTCTGATGAGTTAAGGGCAAAATAGATTCACTGATTGAAATATAATTAAGTAATTGATCTTGCGCTACGAAACAGATACTGTCAAGAATTGTAAATGTCAACCGAATTAAAGGAATAAATGGTCAACATCATGAATTTTGGAATATAGTTTTTTGTCATTTATTCACTATATATATATATATATATATATATATATATATAATTCAAATGACCTTGTAACGAGTGATGTAACCCACTTTCCAGTTTACAACATCCGGTTGCACATGTGCGCATAAACATTAACCCATAACATCTTAAAAAAATAAACACAAATCGCTTCTTTTGCAGATTTTGACCTGTGCACTGAAATATTAACGTTATTATTTCGAAATTATTATTTAACATGGGAAGAGTGGGGGTGTTTTGCAACTATTCTTTATTACAACTATCATCGGCTGTCACTCGTGTCCGAGTAAGACTGTCCTCCGTTGTGGCTTCTGTGGGTCCTCAGGTGAGCATAGAGCCCAATCCTAGACCCAATTTGTCTTGTGCAATTTAGGCAGATAAAGGTAGTGGGGTGGGGTTGGGTGTGTCTGGTTAATAATCTGTCTTTTCTGTGCTTGCGTTTATCCTCAGCAGCTTGATTTAGGTCACTACTATAAAGCGCAGCACCTTTGTGGACAGCGCTCCTCCATGCCAACCTGCTCCCAGCCACGTCCTCCCATGTCTCAAGGTCCATGTGAAACCGCTTTAGATTTGCTTTGATGTTGTCTTTATACCTCATCTTTTGGCCACCCTGGGCACGCTTTCCCTCAACAAGCTGAGAGTAGAAAATCTGTTTTGGGAGGCGGAGATCCGGCATTCGGACAACATGACCAGTCCATCTGAGCTGGCGTTGAGCAACAGTAGCGGTGATAGTGGGAATGTCAGCCTCACTCAGGACGCTGGTGTTGGTACGTCGGTCCTTCCAACTAATTCTGAGGATTTTTCGGAGGCATCTTTGGTGGTACGTCTCCAGGGTTTTTACGTGCCTCCTGTATGTGATCCAGGTCTCCGATCCATAGAGAAGAGTGGGCAGCAAGACAGCTTTATATAAAAAATTACAACTATACTGTCGCTATTTTCTTACAACTAAACAACTTTAACCCGTTGACAAACATAAGAACAATTGTAGTAAAGCCAAGACTACTACTACTACTACTACTCTCTATCTGTTCCTTTTCCTTCCTTCCTTCCTTATTTTGTTTACATTTCTAGATACAAAATAGTTGTGTGAGAACCGTGAATTTGTTGACACATTTACTAATGTTTCAATATTAGTTTTATTTTATTTATTTAGGTTTTATTTTTTTGCTTCACGTTTTATTAATTATTTTTATTTAGATTTTAAGTTTCTATAACTTGGTTGAAGGATTCCAATATGGGTTTTTGATCCTTATATTTCTCATCGGTAGGTTCATGTGCATTCGAGACGAATATTGGCTGAAGAGAGCTCGATAAGGATACCTTAAACGGGCCTTATTATCGGGCTTGAAACCGACGGTACCAATGACCTGTCTCAACTAACAACTTTCTGTACACAAAATATATATATATATATATATACACGTGTGTGTAATTAAGCTAAAAAATAAGTTTTTTTTAATAAAACAAACTTATGATAAAAAAAGCTCTACCTGATTAAGAGGAGCAAAAATTGCCTTTTTACCCCTATATTTGTATAATGCCGGCTTTTTCTCCCCTTCTGACGAGAAGCAATTAGCTTAGAAATGCCACGACCTAAAGAGGTTACTCTCCTATTCCTCTTTCTGTAACCCTTATTGAATTGATATATCACACGCACACACACCATTGAAAAATTATGCTTTGTTAATATCCGCTCTTGCTTTTAATCTAAATATATTCTCAAAATATTCATATAAAATCACAGAACTACGTCAGTAATTAAATTTTTCATGTATAAATTATCATTTCTGATCCCCCCCCCCAAAAAAAAAAGAAAAATTACATTGACATTTTTATTATGAAATGAAGTTTTTTCCAATTTAATTTCAGTCAAAGTAAGTTCGACTCTTGTGGAAAAGTGAGAAAGGAAATGATAACTTGAAATTGGTTTTGTTTGATAAGAAAAGACTTCCTCTTTTATTTTTGCTGACGGTAAAGAAAATATGTACTTAATAAAAATTATATTAAATCCATTTCGTATCATTTTATAATCAATGATAGTATTTTTTATATTTTCTTTTTTAACTCTGCCCTAGGGGGAAGTGACTAAAAAGTGACTATTTATCTGTGTGTGTGGTATATATATATATATATATATATATATATATATATATATATATATATATATATAGATAGAAAAGTACCCGTCATTGACTGGGTTCTAAATCAGCCTTCAGAAATATATATATATATATATATATAATCATTATTATATATATATTGTAATGATTGTGTAGTTGTACAATCTCCAAGATGTAAATCCACTGACCCTCCTGCTGTCAGGAAGTGCTCGATAAACAGAGCGTAATTATAGTATATTTATTTATACACGTGTAGCTTATGATATTTGCATCCGTGTGTGTGTGTATATATATATGTGTGTGTATATATATATATATATATATATGTTTCTGGAAATTCAGTGGGTTCCAACTAAAGATTTTTCATAAATTGTGAAAATCAGAACTGCAGATTCAATCGGAAGTTTTGGAAGTAATTAAACTTTTAAGAATGCAAGGAATCGGTTTTAGTTTTTAATCTCCAAAGAATAAAGTTTTCATATTGGAAGACTTAAAATAAGGAATCAGTCACACATTTGTTTGGACCTTTAAGGAAGGTTTTGAGTCTGACGCATGAAACCCTTAGGGGCGATTTGAGTCGAACGTTTGCATGAAACCCTTAGGAGGGGTTCGAGTCGAACGTTTGCATGAAACCCTTAGGAGGGGTTCGAGTCGAACGTTTGCGTAAAACCCTTAGGAGGGGTTGGAGTCGGACGCTTGCGTGAAACTCTTATGGGGGTTGGAGTCGGACGCTTGCGTGAAACTCTTATGGGGGTTGGAGTCGGAAGCTTGCGTGAAACTCTTATGGGGGTTGGAGTCGGACGCTTGCGTGAAACTCTTATGGGGGTGGGAGTCGGACGCTTGCATGAAACTCTTATGGGGGTGGGAGTCGGACGCTTGCGTGAAACCCTTATGGGGGTGGGAGTCGGACGCTTGCGTGAAACCCTTATGGGGGTGGGAGTCGGACGCTTGCGTGAAACCCTTATGGGGGTGGGAGTCGGACGCTTGCGTGAAACCCTTATGGGGGTTCGAGTCGGACGCTTGTTTAAATCCTAATGACCTGAATTGGATCTTCTCTCATCTTGCTCTCCTTTCTCTGTCGATTTCTTTCTATTGTAACTGAGTTAATCATAAAGGAAACATTAAATAATTACCTTTTGTACATGAAAGCATAAAAAATGAAATAGTAAAAAAGATTGAATAGTTCTTTGTTTAGTTTAAAACAACTACTCGTAAATGTTTCCGCTACTATTTTTTTAGTGCAGTCATTATCGATATGACTTTAGTGCAGTCATTATCGATATGACTTTAGTGCAGTCATTATCGATATGACTTTAGCGCAGTCATTATCGATATGACTTTAGCGCAGTCATTATCGATATGACTTTAGCGCGGTCATTATCGATATGACTTTAGCGCGGTCATTATCGATATGACTTTAGCGCGGTCATTATCGATATGACTTTAGCGCGGTCATTATCGATATGACTTTAGCGCGGTCATTATCGATATGACTTTAGCGCGGTCATTATCGATATGACTTTAGCGCGGTCATTATCGATATGACTTTAGCGCGGTCATTATCGATATGACTTTAGCGCAGTCATTATCGATATGACTTTAGCGCAGTCATTATCGATATGACTTTAGCGCAGTCATTATCGATATGACTTTAGCGCAGTCATTATCGATATGACTTTAGCGCAGTCATTATCGATATGACTTTAGCGCAGTCATTATCGATATGACTTTAGCGCAGTCATTATCGATATGACTTTAGCGCAGTCATTATCGATATGACTTTAGCGCAGTCATTATCGATATGACTTTAGCGCAGTCATTATCGATATGACTTTAGCGCAGTCATTATCGATATGACTTTAGCGCAGTCATTATCGATATGACTTTAGCGCAGTCATTATCGATATGACTTTAGCGCAGTCATTATCGATATGACTTTGTTCATCAGACGAGTTCAAATATTGTAGGGAAATAATCTCCCTCAGAATACTAAGTTTTTATCATCAATCCAAAAAGCAATTTTAATTGTACCAAATTACTTATCATAGAATTTTTTTTTTTTATTTTACAAATTGACAAAAAAAAAAACTTATGAAATTTTACAAAATCTTTTGTAAATATATTGAGAAAAAGTTGGTTCAATTTTCAAACATAATCAGTGTATCAATCAGTTTTAATATTCTGTTGAAAGTCCAGCGCTGTCATCTCATCAAGAATTACCAAAAATGTCTAAAAACATGTTTTTAATTATTTAAATGGTTATAATGCCTTTGGTTTTTGACAGCTAGTCATGAAATTTTGTAATATGACTGGAAAAACTGTTTGATGCATGTGGAAATAAAGTTAGCTAATAAAATTATTATCTGAACAGAACAATTTTTATCACTTTTGTCTCGTTACGAAGATAGAAATATGTTAGGTCTAGAATTCTCATTTCAATTTACATCATTACTGTTGCCACATCTGGACAGGAGCTGCTTGGCGCACCCTATTCTGCCTTGAGAGTTCAAAACCGTCTTCGAAACCTAGATGATGCCCCTTTCTCTTTCCTGCAACCTCTTTTCCACAGAAGAGATGTCGCGAGCCTGTCTCTGCTCTATCGCTATTTTGATTGAATTGCAATCTATGGTCCCCACTTGCCAAACTTTCACAAAAACACTCGACTAGCTAAAGCCACTATATATGATCCCCCCCCCCACTCTTTGTTCATAGAATTTGCGTTCAGATTTAGACAAAGTAAATTTTGGGGGTATCGGAGTTGGAAAATATTGTACCTATTTTCCGATGACAAAAACGATTCTTTTAATATATATATATATATATATATATATATATATATATATATATATATACTCCTCCTTACGTTTGCCAAAAAATATGTGCATATATAACATGGGTTCATGGTAATCCGAAAATTAAAAACAAAATAACTATATAGCTAAATATTTAAAAAGAATCAAAATCAGTCATTGTATCGGATTATTTTTTTTTTTTTTTTGTCAAATAAATTAAATTTAAGAAATCTATATGGGCAGATTCTGTATAAAGTGAACTTGTGATATCTTAATTAAAAAATTTTTTTTTTTATTTATTCTTGTATTAATGAGTATCCACAGTCAAAATCACTGGAGGATAAGGTTTAATGAGATTCTCAGTTGGATGATGAGCAATGTTATGAGAGGATTGAAAACTATAAATAGAACAGACAAAATTGATTTAAGAAGACGGCTCCACAAGTATATGTTGACACTGTGCATGAAGACAACTCTATTATATTCTGAAGGGAAGTAGTTTTGCGATAATGTATTTCACAAATAGAAAGTTCCTAGAAGAAACTTGATTTCTGGAAGTTTCGTTTGGTTTTACATACACAAAAAGCAAAGTTCTTTGCAATGATGGTTGAGCAATTTCGATAGTCTGTATCATATAGGTGACCATTTTAGAATATCGAGTGCTCTGAGAGAAGACGGTGACACCTCCTTGTATAAAACTGCAAAAACTAACATTGTTAAAAAAAAAAAAACATCTTACCTGAGTAGGATATACGTTCAACTTGAACTGTTTATGAATTAAACATTATTTAGAAATTTCCTTCTTTGGAGGAAGTTGGATCAACCTGCCCAGGGTGCATGGCACTCCAGAAAATTAGAACTTTCAGTCAAATAACTATTGTAGATTTTGTATTCTGTGAAAACCAAAAAGATTGCTCTGGACAGCATTTTCCAAGATGTGGCAATATTACTCCATTTTATGGCATATCTGATTCCTATTTAGCGGATTGCATCAGAAACCAAATGCTTTTTGGAGTAGTAGAATGGTCCAATAATTTTCTCAACAACCTTAGCAATAGATTTGATTTTAGTTTTTCATTCCAGATCTAGAATGACAGTCGGTCTTAGAATCTTATAAAAGCTATGGGATTCTTCAGGAAGAGCGTGATTCATTTCAATTGAGGCTAAACAAGGATCTGAGCATTGGTGTTGAAAAGAGATATAACAGACAAGGTGTAACAAGCCACATTTTCCCAATTGCAGCATGTGCTCCAGATCAAAAGGAAGCCAGCAACGTTGAGCCTGGTCATTACTAAAATGGGTGACCAATTTGTGAAGTCCAGGTATGCAGGAGGATGTCGACACCTCCCTGCAAAAAGTTGCAAAAACCTAACCTTGTCATCTCCCCTAATGAGTATATACATGCGACTGGGGACCGCTTGTGAATTTCATACTCCCATGAAACTTCCTCCTTCAGAGGAAGCCGGTTAAACCCTGAATAGGGTTGGTGCTGACTGGGGGAGGGCAGCAAGATATTGATCACAAATGTTTATCAAAGTGCTGCCATAGACAGTTGTCATCTACATAAATGTCAACAAATGATCTCGAAGTATTTTGAAAATCATTGATAAGTATTATTATGGCATGTGTTCTTCAGTATTGTCTGATTTATTCCCTGCTTCCTTTGTTCTTGCTCGTTTGACTTGTTGGTCTAGTGTTCTTCACCAATTTGCTGTTCAGGCGCCTATTTCAGTAGTCTCTTCCCCAGAACTGCAAGCTTGTTCGAAATCTCTTCTAACTTCTACCTTTAATCTTGTTCTGTTCAAGACTAAAGTCAATAGGCACCGCCTCTCTTTGTGTAAACAACTTTTCATATTTGTTATAGTTCCTTACATCAAGTGGCTTCATTCCTTGTATAGAGTGATTTTCATAAGATAATACCGCAAAACATAACATCCAAACCAAACACGATGAATAAATATTTGAACCTATAAAGAACTTGAAGCATGAAATCATTTTTCTAAAATTACTGGATTCGGTATTACATACTCCCAAAGGGGTTGATATACTGTAAGACAAAACAACCAGAGATAAATAACACAAAAAAGAATACCAGGAAAAATAGATCCTGGAGGCAACGTTGATACGATGTACTTCAGACGTTTGCCTATCAACATTTTTATAGACCTATCATTGTGAAAAGACTCGTGGGTTGAAGACCTTGCCAGATAAGCTAGCAAAGCATATGAACTTCAAAGAGTCTGAAGTGCTTAGTGTCAACGTAGGCATGCCTCAAGAATCTATTTTGAACCAATTTTTTTTTTTTTTTTTTTTTTTTAGAAGTCGCACCAGAAACCTCTTGATGCAGCAGCAGCACACCTGGAAAAATTGAAATTGTTTCCAATATCGCTATGTCAAACATAGAAAGAGCTTGATCTAAGAAAGAATTTTTTTTTAAAATCTGACTAAAAATAAAGTAATCTCAAGATATAAGACAGTAAAAACCGTATATAAAACAAAGACATAAGATTCAAGTAACATAATAGAGTTAATAACATTAAGTATCATAAACATGCAGGAATCTGATAACCATAATTTATTAATGATAGACTAGGGAGGGATGTGGAAATTCCACAGCAGACTTATTCATATGTAATATATTGATGTTGGCATTCTGTAGATGTTCAGTGTAAATAGAGACGCTCTGATATTATTGTAGCTTTTTTGTTAAAACTACAAAAGTATTTATCTAAGCTAGCATGAACGCCTGGCAAAGCCCAGTAGTAAAGTACACTTAAATATATTTTAATTCTTGCAGATTTCATATATATTATTATTGAGTTCATGTTCTATCGATTTTTATATATTATAAAGTTGCGATTTCAAATATAAAAAAAATATATTCATATGACTTGGGTGCATTAGCTTGAGTCCAAACTAAAATAAAAACTTATATATATATATATATATATATATATATATATATATATATATATATATATATATATATATATATATATATAAACTTGAGTTCCTTCAGCCATAACCGAAACCAAAACTTATGAAAATTTCTTAACAAAATTATTTATAAAAAAAAAAAAAATAGATGACTTAAGTGCTATTAGCTATAATCAAAATTGAAACCAAAACTTATGAAGAGTTCTTGGTAAAATTATTTATGACAAAAAAATGGAAGTACATAACAATTAAACGACCCGGATGTAAGCGTGACACAGAAAATAACACACACGCTATCGTATTAATATATAGATTAATGATAGATGACTCCATAGATTGACAAATGCTGATATACTGCAGGTAGAATTGAAAAAAAAAAAAAAGGCTAAATCTATTTAATATAGCAATACGGCAAGCTGAACACCTTAATCTGAAAACCATAAATATATAATACATATTTAATTTTAGGTAAAAGGAATTTAAGGAAACTGTGATTTAAGATGTACAGTATAAGTTGTGAAATAATAAATAATAGTTGATATGACTAATTAATATAGATTAAGAATAACTGAAAAAAAGCGAAACACTCGTGGTCTGTAATCGTAAATCGAGTCACCATAAGAGCATAAAAATAACTAAATATCTTAGGATAAAACTTAAGAAAATGTCAATTTGTAAAACAGATATTAAGTACTTAAAATAAGAATATTTGAAGAATGTTTGATTGATACCTGTCCGGATATAATTTCTACCAGAATTTACAACTATAGAATTAAATGCAACTAGAATAAATACTCATAAACCAATGACAAATGTTATGATTAATCATAATAATAGGTAATCATTGATCAGTATAAAATGAAAGTAAAAGACACATAAGAAATCTTATTGATGGGAAAATAGAACTTTTAGAAAATCAAGAGGGGGGAGGCATGAGTGGAGTAGAGAGAATGGCAAGTTGGCATGAAGACTGGAAATAAGATATAGTAGATTAACAAATGTGAATAAATTTATTATGTTGGCTTACAATAAGCTTATTAAGTTTAGTAGATGTAAGAATATGTAACGGTAAAGAGATCCAGTTAGAAAATATAATATAATAGAAAATATCTGTTGACAAAAAAAAAAAAAAAAACTTTCATAACTTTCTGGAAGGATTTAAACACTGAAGTTCAATGATCCAACCAATATTTGAGCAATAAGATATGCATAGCTAAATATAAATACCAAGTTAAATATAACAAGATAGGACAACTTAAAGAAAAAATAAAGAACAGATGCAGTCAACTGAAATTCAATTTAAGTATAAATAAGATTTGAAGATATTGACTTTATAAAATTACTTCCGTCACACTGCCAAGAAGATAAAAGTAGAAAGAATAATTTTTATTTTTCTATTAGTCTAATTATTTTCTATTAATCAAAATTTAAAAACTCAGCACATACAACGTAAATAAAGATGATACAAGAAATTATAATTTAAATACATATACATTTAAAAAATCGTATAACTTGTGAGAAGCTAAGAAAACTTATGGAATTAATTTAAATTAAATTATCAACTAAAATCTCCGAATAATATCAACAAAAGATAGGAGGAGGAAAAAAAGAAAAAAACAAAAAACAATATTAAGTTTCGTATCCAAAGCAAATCACTAACTGGAAAATAAATTACAATTAATATAACTTAAAAATAGGACTCGAAGAATGATAAAATGAATAAAACACATTAGGGTTTGTGTTCCTTTACAGAAGCGCTGTTCAAATAAAACACAAACGGATAAAACTTTGAATAAAATGAAAGTAAAAATATAACAATAATGCAAAAAATACGGAAATAATTTTAATTTAAAATAAATTCAGCATGATCATAATCTTTGTAATTGAGAAGGTTACATGAACCCTGTAAGCTGTCCAAAATGGTGTTTTTATAAGTTTTTAAGGGTAAACATCTAAAGAGTACGTGACTACATATGCAGCAATAACATAATTTTGCAGACTTGTTAGTCGCAATACAAAACAGTATTGTAATGGATACCTTTTGAAAAGTAATACATGACCAACTGAGAAAACTTGATCGTTGGAACTTGGAAAATTATTATGCTACATATATATACTAGTTGACAGCATTGCTTTGCCTGGGTATACAATGTGCTTAAACATGATATTTTAATTTATGCAGATTGCTTATGCATTATTATAGAATCAATCCTCTATAATATATTATGAAGAATACTTTTTTCAGTGGACTAATTCGCAAAAAAAAAAAAAAAAAATGATGTTGATGAAGCTGTTTATCAAATTTCGTCTGTTTGTGTTACAATATCACATCAGCTGATATTTGGGCTGGATGATGAATGCCCTGGAAAACTCACTTCTGATTAATGTTTAGTTTTAAAATATGCAAACAAAGAAATGATTTGTGGTGGTCCTAAATGGTGACCCTTCTTTTATCGTAAATTGAACTCCTTAATAAGAAAACAAATAAAATGGTTAGATACACCCTGGCTTGAACAAGGGATCGTTCGATCTGTAGACAAATGCTCTACCACTAAGCTATATCTTCAGATTAAAATAAACCTGTTTTTTTTTGGGGGGGGGGGAGTAAGGAAAAAGGATTTCCTGAAATTTTATTATTTCTCTTGACCAGTGTAACATGAAATATTCCCCTGTAAAAATTCTTTTTTTTTTTTATCTATAAGAGAAGAAAGACTATTTTTAAGATCGGATTTTTTTTATTTTCGATACTTATCGGATGAATTTCTGTACAAAACATATCTAAGAACACTGCCAGACATATAAATTAGCTTTGTGTGAAATTTGAAAAAGATAGGCTAAGCTGTTCTGGAGCACACACACACACACACATTGACTTTTATACACTAGTAGAGATATATACTTCTATTATATAAAAGGAATTTTGTGTTTGAGCTCGTTCCCTATGGACTCGTAAACAACTTGGCTGACATTTTTGAAATTTCATACAAATGTACATTATGTGTTTGACAGTGTTCTTAGATGGATTTTGTATTGATAATCTTCGATAATTGAAAAAAAAATCCGATGAAAGAATAGGCGATTCTGACTAAAGTTAACGTCTGATATAGCCTAACATCTAAAATGCATTTGAGAAATTTTATCACTGCACAAGTAGAAAGGCCTGGCATATAAAATCAACAGTAAGCTTTTTGATATGACAGGGGTACGTTCAAAGTGAATGTTTCTGCTTAGAGTACAATTTAAGCATGATATTTGATTTTTGCATTTTAAACTTTAATTCAAGCCCTTATATATAAAAGTAATTTTATAAAATCCACAGTAGGTTCTCTACAGTGCAATGTAGACTATAATATATTATGCACTAAGTCACTGTGAGGAAGCATGTGAAGTTTCCTCTCGGTGCATCAGTGGGCCCCAACTAGAACAGGAAATTAATCAATTTGATTGAAAAATGGGAGTGTAAAACATTCGTAGGTCCTCATTCAATTCCGGACAACGACGGGTATTCGTACTAGTGTATGTATATATATATATATATATATATATATATATATATATATATATATCTCCATTGTCTTAGTTTCAATAAAGTAATGACATTTTTTTTTTTTAATGTTGAAACTTGTCACTTATTTTTTTGCACACCTTAGGCATTAAGGATTGACTCTAATCTTCTAATTCTTAGTAAGATGGGGCGAAGCGGCCAGGGGGTCGTGAGAAACGCACTCTCTGGAAGCTGATGTTTAGTTCTTTTTGCTTGCAGCTAAAAGGCTTGGCTTCATAAAGCACTTTGTTCAGGCATGAATTAGGTAGATTTCTAAAAGGTTTTAAGATGAATTTATGAATGATTTATGCACGCGCGCGCACACACACACACACACACACACACACACACACACACACACACACACACGAGGGACGTTTCAAAAGTAATGCTTCCTATTTTTCTTTCAGCCTGAAAGAATTAGAGAGGATTGCATTATGATGACCCGAGTTTCATTTTTTTCTATTGCAGATATTGACGGTGTGAGACTCTGAGAAAGTCGCTCTCTGTCATGTGCGTGCGTCAGAAGCAGAGATGCATCATTGAATTCCTTCATGCAGAAAAAAATTGAATGGATCAACATTCATTGGCGCCTGTTCAACGTTTACAAAGCTGATGTAATTGATGTCAGCAAAGTTAGGAGATGGGTTTGTTGATTTCAGAGTAGCGACAGATGTGAGTGACAAACCACACTCCAGACTTTTAGGACGAAGGCATCAAAGGAGGCTGACAAAAGTGCATTGAGGATCGTAAAAACTCTTTAGAAAAAAACTAAATTCTAGAGCATAAAACATTGCTCGTTTTAATGGTACCACTCCTGTTTTTGTAACTCTTCAACATTTTAGTTTTTGAATTTATATATATATATATGTGTGTGCGTGGGGAATGCCCCTTCCAGGATGGGTAAAATTAATTCCCTCAACAGAATAGTTTTGCATGATTACAAAGATTAAGGCATCATGGTACTAACCAATATTTGGAAACACAGATCCATTTCACAACACACAAAGAAACGACTCCTGCAAGCGTTAGTATTCTCAATAGCAACATGTGCAGCAGAATGTTGGGTCTTGAAGAAAGTCAACAAGAGGAAAATTGCTGCTTTTGAATTGTGGTGCTACTGTAGACTTCTTTGTGTAAGCTCGGTGGACAAACGTACAAACGTATGGGTTCTGGAGAAGATTGGGCCAAACCGAAGATTGCTGGACAACATCAATGACAGGAAATTGCGATTTTGGGGACATGTGGCTAGAACAGATGGCCTAACAAAAGATCTGCTCTTTGGTACAACCCCTGGCAAAAGAGGATATGGAAGACCATAAACAAGAATGTCATACAACGTGAAGGACATTGTGGACATTAGCATGGCTGAGTTGCTCAGAATGGCACAGAACCGGACTTAATAGCGATGATTCATGAAGAGTGATACAACTGGTCAGTAATGAGCATTCTGTCAAATAGAGACAAAGATTAAAAATCAAGATATATAATACTAAAACTTAAATCTAAAATTCTTATTCAAATTTTGCTCAGAAACTATTGTATGATTTTTATTCTAGAAAATGTCTTGCTTAAATCATATACACCTGACAATTCTTTTGTTGTTATTCTCAAAATTAACATAGAAATTACGAACATAAGTTTTATTTACAATTAAGCATTTTGCCTACTGACAAAGAGAGAGAGACGTTGGTTGTAGGAGGAGTTGATTTTGTGTGGCACAATGATGGAGAGATGTCAATCACGCTTAACCGCTGTCAGTCTGCTTTCTTCTCTTAATTGTTGTTTATGTCTTTTATAGGCATCAATCAACATTCATAGGAATGTAAATATTCAGATAATCTTGTTATTTTGCATTGCACAATTCATAACTCCCGACCTTGAATATAAAACTTTGTTTGTTTTTATAATTACAATTCTAGTCATTTGTTTATGGGACACAAGAATGTAGATCAAAATCCATCTGGAATATGTGTGTGTGTGTACACCTCTGCTTTCGCCACGTCTCCATATCCAACAATTTTAGATTTAAGTTAAAGGGATCTTCAGAAAAAAATCGAAATTCAAGGAATTAATTGAATTAATTGATGGCTAGTGACAATCGATCAAATTTAATTCATATTTAAAATATTTAATTTTCAAATGGGGGTTTGTGCCTATATAACCCCACCCCTGTTTAAAATAATAAAAAGAAGTCTAACTTCAGGAATATTTATTAATTTATTATTAAAATTAAATTATTATTAAAATTAAAATGTGTATTGATTGGTTTATTAAAATTTCACAAAAATTAGATGTATCTGAATTTCCACTGAAGGAGTTAACCCACTCTTTGCTTCTTTTGTATGAAACTAAACTAAATGTAACCTACATTACTTACTCTTAAGCTTAGCAGCTATATTGATAATTTTCGGTTAATTAGTTTACCAGTGAGTCATA
Source organism: Euprymna scolopes (assembly GCF_053919585.1). Taxonomy (NCBI): domain Eukaryota; kingdom Metazoa; phylum Mollusca; class Cephalopoda; order Sepiida; family Sepiolidae; genus Euprymna; species Euprymna scolopes. Next base: position 39,183,819 of record NC_136490.1, on the reverse strand, counting down.
TACATACAAATATACAAACATATATATGAGTGAGAATGTGTGTGAGGACACTTATCAACCTATATACTCAACAAATTTTTTATCTACAGACTTGAAATTTAGTATATAGTGTATTTAGACCTGTGGAAAACTTTTTAACTGGTTTTCATCCGGAAAAAAGGGGTTGCTAAGGGGGTCAAAATTGAAAAATTGGTACTTGGGGGAGGGGGTCATCAGATATTTATCTCTTTGTCAACTGTTTCACGATTGTGCATGCATGAAGCGTTCACATGACAACTTTCTTATGTTTCGAATAAGTAGGTTTGAAAACATTTTTTAAAGATCGTGGCAAGCTGACTTAATGCTTATTGTACTTGACTCACTGTCTTTAGGTTTTGGTTTGGTTTTTAATTACAAAGAGTGATTAAAAAAAAAAAAACAATACTTACATGGACATGTCTCAGTTTCTTTCTGTTTCTTTTACTTTTTTTTTTTTTTTTTTTTAATGAATTTAACGTTACGTTTAATACCGGGCAACGCTGGGTACATTTGCTAATATAATAATAAAAATAATATAATTCATTGTAAGCTTTTGAAGTATGTCAGTCTATCTTGATTTAATAAAACGTATATAATTATTATTTATGATAATAATTAACAATCCACAAAACAAACATGGCTTAATGAATTATGCTCATTTCGCTAATTAATGACTAATTCATCCTTTGGAAACCATCCGTCAGCAGATTTACCCTCATATGCATTGTAATGGAAAAAAATGGCCTTAAATCATTGAATCCAAAGATGTTATAGACGTGCAGTCTATTTAAGAAGCAAGATATTTTCGATTTCATAAATTCAGTGTTCAATATTTTTTTCTGCATGGAATAAAAGAATCGCTTGCAGGCCACAAATTTCATTTCATTCATAAATTCACACCGTTTCGGCCGATGTAACCTCCAACCTTCTTCAGGTGTTTCTATTTCAGCTTGAGTCTTTATGTGGAGCTTAGGAACCTACACGGAATTTCGAACTGAACTTTTTCATTTTATCCATGTTTGAAAAGATATATGAAGAAGGTCGGTGATTATCTCGGCCGAAACGTTGTGAAAATCATGTCCGAGATGAGAATAGTAGTCCGAATAGGGTAAATCATCAATCCTCATCTGAAGAAAATTTAGAAAGAAAATGTAAAAAAATCCAGATTTAAAAACAATGATTAAACATGATTGTGGAGTCCCTAACATAGCATCTGAAATTTAGTAACGTCCAACCTCCGCTTCAGTACTTGAAGTAAAAATTTGCTTTGACTCCAATTCTAAAAGCCTGCACCAGTACTCTCGTTAGTATATTGGATAACGAGCCTGTTTTTGCAAGTACGCTCTAGAGAAAATTGTAGTTAGTTCAAAAATGATTTACCTCTGAATCAGAAAAGTCTTACTATGTTCACTCTACACAGGTCTGAACGCTTCTTTCTTAAAACTGCCCGCCTATGGAACACTTGCTTCTTGACCGACTACAATATCGTTGCCTTCAAGTCCAATGTAAACAAGTTCGGAAAAGTCTGACAATGTTCACTCTACACAGGTCTGAACGCTTCTGCCCCCCCCCCAAGCAACCTGCTTTTATGGTGCCCTGGCGCACCTCAAAATCACGTGAGACGTGATTTTTCGAGAACTGTGCGAGACCATGGGCATTAAAAGACTACGGTGGATCTTTTCGGTTTTCCTTCTCAGCTCGCAGGACAGACAGACACGAGCACGTTTTTGCGGTAAACCTTCTCTATTTTCCCCAACAACATCAGATACACCCATGTGTCTGCGTGTTTTGTAAAGTTCAGTTACTTCACAATAGAAAAACAAAAAAGGCGACGTGATTATATCAACGGTCACACAAAATAACATGAATTCTTACCGTTCGTATGCAAATTAGATGATCATGGGTTGCATAAGTGCAAAACATTTGAAGAATGAGATAGTTTGTTTGAAGAAGATGAGCCCTGCGTACGTACCATGATTATTTACTCTGGTCAACACAAAGGAAGTACAATAGAACCCTGGGATACGGTGGCCCCTAGGATACTATTTTTTCAAGTTACGAGGTGGAATACAATGTTTTTTCTGACCCCCTGGTTACGGTATTTGCCTCGCTTTACGGTGTTATTTATGTTACTTTATTATATACATGTGTATTATGTACTGTATGTTGTTACTAGTTTTTAATGCCGTATTCCGAGATTCTACTGTAAATGGGAATGAAGAAAAAATTGCATTTCTCCATTGCTGAAGAAATGAAGAAACCCATAGACGTACTAATTAGAAGGCAAAAAAAAAAAAATCAAATTTTTTTTTTTAAATTGTATATTAGATGAAAAAAAAAAGAAGGAAATTGAATATTTCGAAATGGAAGAATAGAGCATATTTGATTGAGTAATTTAGGTAAGTTAAAATGTATATAAAAAAAAATATATATATATATTTTAATTACTTATCTAATTAAAAGGAACTTGCCAATTTATGACAAAAAAAAGAACAAATTAAAGATATTGTTATGATCTAATGATCCTCACTTACAAATTTTTTTTTTTTTTTTAGAAAGAACTCAATAATTATTCGATTTATCGTGCAGCATAATAATAAATTCATGTCTTTTAATGAAGTTTTGTGCATCTTGCCAAAAAAATCAATAAAGTATATTCTATAAGATATCCGTCTGGTCAATATACCAATGCTTCAATCTTTGGTAATTAACATTTTTGGCTTGGAATCAAGTGTAGTATCTGTTATTTAGCATATTTACCAATCCAAACGATTTACGGTTTTGAAGCTCCTCAGAAATCAATTGTGTTACTTAATTTGAAGACTCCCCCCCCCCCGAAAATGTAGGTCAAAACATAAGGATTTTTTCATAAACAATTAATACTGTAAGGAAAATATTTCTTTAGATATAATAATAGAATATTCGTAAACTGATTTTTTAAAAATAAATGTTTATTTACATGTTTTTTTTTGTTTTTTTTTACGAAATCCTGTTTGCTTATAGAAACATTTTTACAGAAATAACAAATATTGACACAAATAGAAAAATATGATGATGTTAACTATGTTTAATTAAAAAAAAATTGTTGCATATGAAACTATACCAGTCCATGAAACTTCGTGGATAAACTCTAGTCTCTTTTGTGACATGCACTTGTGACTCTTCTAAGGACCACCAATAAATAACCTGATTTAGCGATAAATAATGTAAACGGTAGAGCAGAAAGGATCGTAATAGATAAAACGAACGTCATATTGCAATCAGGATCGTAATAGATTAAAGGAACGTCATATTGCAACCAGGATCGTAATAGATTAAAGGAACGTCATATTGCAATCAGGATCGTAATAGATTAAAGGAACGTCATATTGCAATCAGGATCGTAATAGATAAATAAAGGAACGTCATATTGCAACCAGGATCGTAATAGATAAATAAAGGAACGTCATATTGCAATCAGGATCGTAATAGATAAATAAAGGAACGTCATATTGCAATCAGGATCGTAATAGATAAATAAAGGAACGTCATATTGCAATCAGGATCGTAATAGATAAATAAAGGAACGTCATATTGCAATCAGGATTGTAATAGATTAAAGGAACGTCATATTGCAATCAGGATCGTAATAGATTAAAGGAACGTCATATTGCAACCAGGATCGTAATAGATAAATAAAGGAACGTCATATTGCAATCAGGATCGTAATAGATAAATAAAGGAACGTCATATTGCAACCAGGATCGTAATAGATAAATAAAGGAACGTCATATTGCAATCAGGATCGTAATAGATAAATAAAGGAACGTCATATTGCAATCAGGATCGTAATAGATAAATAAAGGAACGTCATATTGCAATCAGGATCGTAATAGATAAATAAAGGAACGTCATATTGCAATCAGGATTGTAATAGATTAAAGGAACGTCATATTGCAATCAGGATCGTAATAGATAAATAAAGGAACGTCATATTGCAACCAGGATCGTAATAGATAAATAAAGGAACGTCATATTGCAATCAGGATCGTAATAGATAAATAAAGGAACGTCATATTGCAATCAGGATCGTAATAGATAAATAAAGGAACGTCATATTGCAATCAGGATCGTAATAGATAAATAAAGGAACGTCATATTGCAATCAGGATCGTAATAGATAAATAAAGGAACGTCATATTGCAACCAGGATCGTAATAGATAAATAAAGGAACGTCATATTGCAATCAGGATCGTAATAGATAAATAAAGGAACGTCATATTGCAACCAGGATCGTAATAGATAAATAAAGGAACGTCATATTGCAATCAGGATCGTAATAGATAAATAAAGGAACGTCATATTGCAATCAGGATCGTAATAGATAAATAAAGGAACGTCATATTGCAACCAGGATCGTAATAGATAAATAAAGGAACGTCATATTGCAATCAGGATCGTAATAGATAAATAAAGGAACGTCATATTGCAATCAGGATCGTAATAGATAAATAAAGGAACGTCATATTGCAATCAGGATCGTAATAGATAAATAAAGGAACGTCATATAGCAGAAATGATTGTACCTATTTACAATGACAGTTAGACACCGGGATCGTTTTTTAATGTGGAGAAAAGGTACAAAAATAAAAAATTGTCTCAATCGTGAAGGACTGCTCCTATACCGAAAGAGAACAAGAAATGGAGGTGCAGCATCTGAAGAACAGATACTACACTTTGATCTTGGCCAAAGGGCCAAATAGCAGAAATGATTGTAATAGATTAAGTAAAATCACGTAATATTACCAGGGTTTTCAGGTTAAGTAAAGAAATATACCATAGCGAAGTCTTCAAATTAAGTAATACCGTTTACTTCCGAGGAGCTCCAAAACCGGAAATCTTTTGGATCGCTGAATACGATAAATAACTTTAGCATCTGTTCTGATTTTACATTTTATTCTCTGTCAGCGAAGGAGAAAACCTAACTTGAGTCTAATTATAATGAGACGTTACTGCCTGCAAGCAATTGCATGATGGGCCTATTTTGTTTAATTTTACGCACCGTATCATGCGGTGAGTTGTGGTTTGGTTTCCTGCAAACACAACTCACGCTTAGACTTGTATGTGTTTTGTTTCACTCGTTATTTTTAATTATTGAAAAAAAAAAATTTCGTTTTCTTAAATTTTTATTACAATACTTTGCCGCTTTCTTTACACGTTTCTTGTTTTCAACTTGATAAAATAAGTAGATGAGCAGCGAGGAAAATGTGATCCCATTTAATTACCTTAAATGATGTTCATTTTGTTTCATCGAGTACGTGTACCTAAGCAGCAGCGTTTACTTGCTCTTTACAGCGTAACCCGGATATAAGATACCCGAATATAAGAAAAACGAACATGAGATTTTCTCTGGTCCCAAATTACAGCCCGTGTTAATGTACAGCGTAAACCCGGATATAAGAACCCCGGACATAAGTGTAACCTGGGTATAAGATAGTCTCTTATACCCGGATTACACTGTATTTCGCTTTTCTTTTTCTTTTTCTTTAATTACGCCTTTATTTATTTATTTTTTTTTTTATTATTATTTTTTTTTAATATTATCTTTGAATTCTTCAGATTACTGTTATTTGGAGTGTTATTTTCACAACGTTTCGGTTGATGTAACCTCCGACCATCTTCAGGTGTATCTTGGCGAATTCTGAAATTTTTCTGTAAAATTTAGGAATCTTCACTGAATGTCGAACGGAACCCTTTATCTAATCCAAAGGGATAGTATGATCTCATTCCATCAGCCATGACTGAGTAAAAGTTCTAAGTAAATCACAATTGTATTTTGAGTGTCACAGAATATTGAACCTTCAACCTCCAGAAGTGTGTAACTTACAACTGGATTTTACCAAGTACTTTATCCACTACGTTATGGGTCCTTGCAGACACTCATGATGAGAATAGTAATCAGAAGAATCCAAGTAATATGAATAATCAACCCTCATCTAAAAAATACAGAAACACAATCTTTTATTCTAATCAAAGGGAAATATCTGTTTGTATGGATACCGAGTAACGTCCTCTTAAGATGGCAGGCATTTGAAAATAATTCTGGCCCAGACAAAATATTTTCTAGAAGGAATTAAATCAAATAATATTTATTCTGAACAACATACTGCAATGATACACAAGAAAAAAAAAATGATAAACCAGGATCAAATATTAATTCTGTAAGAAGGCTATTGATGACAAAAAAACTAAATAAATAAACTGAGTTTGCTTTATATATTAGACTAGACGGGTTACTTCGTGTTGTCCAGACAAAAAGTGGGATATAGTTCTGTTAAAACTTCTATCTCTCTACCTCTCTCTTTCTCTCTTCCATTTCCACCCCCTCTCTGTAACCCTCTTTTTCTCCTCCGCCCAGCCAATAAAACTCTTTTGTATAATAGATCTCTCATGGAGTTAGCCAGCATTTTATTTTCAAATTAGTACATCATAACACTAAAAAACGTCCCCCCTCTTCAACGTGACCTTATCCAGTTGACCCTCAGAATGATTTTTTTTTTTTTTTTTTTTTTTGTAAATTTTATGTTATTCATCCAGGGCAACGCTGATCAAGAACATGTAAACTTTGTGTGCCTTTGTTTTGTAGTTTTTGACCTTTAGCTGAACATACGAGCATACACACACAGACAACTACCCTTTATATCATAGATAAAAATGCTAAATATCAATGCCCGAATTTCTTAAAAATAAAACATTACCATTGTAAACTGCTGATAAATTAACCATAAAAAGAAAAAAAAAATAAATAAATAAATAAAATAAATAATAATAATAAATCAGTTTCATTTTTCTGCTTTCATCCAGAAGGTGAATCGTGAAACTTTTATAACCAGAATCATTTTTCTGCGCGTTTTCTATAAACGTTCTATTTATAATGAAAAGCAATCTCACGGAAAGGTCTGTGAGGGGCCCCTCCATCTTTTGTACTGAACTCGACGACAAATTTTCTATGAACTCGTATGCCGAAGTGTTCGCCTCTGGGTGGATCAAAATAAAAATGGTGCCAACGTTATCACCTGCCTATTTTTAGATTCCGTTTTATCGATTTTTTTTCCGCAAGATTCTGATTCCAATGCTGGGATTCCAAAAAGATCCTCGCACATGCGCGTTTGCTTGATTGAAAAGTAACTGCCAAAAGTGATTAAATGAAAACTATTTAACTAAAAAAAAATAAAGTTTATGTTCATAACCAACTGTAAATTTCCGGCAATATTTCTTAGTGCTTCATTTAGAATTTTTGGTACTCATGCACTTATTGATCCGTGCTGAAATAATAACGTTATTATTTAAAAAGCCATTCTTAACATGGGGAGGGGAGGGTGTTTTGTACCTATTCTGTACTTAAACCTTACAATTGAATAAAAAAAAAACTTTTAAAACTTTAATTAAACTTGGAAATGCGATTTAAAAAATAGCGCGGATCAGTAAATGCATTAGCACCGAATTTATTTTTTCACAAAATAATTTTTATAGATAATTAAAAGAATACCCGTCCCGGGACGGGTAAAATTACTTTCTCAAATAGTTTTATTCCACTTTCATATTCTACGAAGATTAAGATCTCTACGCATCTCAAGGCACTGTATGTGTCTGTAAAATCGTTCCTTATGGACTCGGAATTAGCTGGGTCGATCTTTTTCAAATTTCACACAAATGTACTTTTTGTGTCTGGCAGTGTTCTTAGATATGTTTTGTCCTGGAATGCTCCGGACAAATATCAAAAATCGATTTAAAAAAAATCCGATGAAAGAAGGAACAGGCGATTTTGATCAAAGTGAACACTTGGATACAGCCTAACATCACAAGTGCATTTTAGAAGTTTTATCGCCGCACAAGCAAGAGGGTCCGGCGTATAAAATCAACAGTAGGTTCTTTGATAAGACAAGGACGGGTTTGAAATGAGTGTTTCTGTTTAGAACGCAATTGAACAATGATACTTAGTTTTTTTGTATTTTAGATTTTAATTCAAGCCATTATATAAAAATAGATTATATTTTTTATTTTTTTTTTATTGATCGGCTGATTTTAAAAATAATCCAGGTGCATGGCTAAATGATTGATGTTTGAAAAAGCGTTATATTGTTCCTAATTACTTGCCTCCCCACGAGGGCAAACTTAGACACAAGGTCGGTTTTTAATGTGGGGAAAATCCAGCTCGCCAAAAAGGAGCACTCTGGATAGGAACAAAAATAAAGAGTGTCTCAGTCATGAAGGATTTTCCTTCCACTGACCGAGGACAGAAAATGTGAAGTGTAGCATCAGAACAGATACTACACTGTGATCTTGTATTTTTAGTTTATTGTTCGAAAAAAATTACAATTAATGTTAAACAAAAAATGCAAAAATTACAAACAAGAAACTTAGGAATAAAGCCCTTAAGAAATTTTGGGGAGAGGGAATGGGTGCAGGGTTTTTCTAAAAGGTCTATAGAACTTTAAAGAATACTCTTGGCTGGCGCCATTCACCATAATACCACATTCACGCCGTGGAGTTAAACCTACTTAAATTCTTCAAACGTTTTTTTTTATAAAAATCGTGTGTGTGTGTGTGTGTGTGTGTGTGCAGATATACATTTTTTTTTTTTTTTTTTTTTACAACAAAAACAGAAAAAATTCATTGGAAGTGGGGTTGTATTTGACAACATTGTCTGTTATAAGTTACCAGCAATTGTCGGTTTTGATTAAAAAAAAAAAAAAAAATTAATGTACAATTTAAATAGCATACAAAGTGACAATGATCCACAGGGAAATGAGTTGATTTGAAATCCTGAGAACCAGTATGCATCAAATATCTCAAACAAGATATTTGAAAAATCAATTGCATAGTTTTGAGATTATCTGTGTGACATTGTCTATCTGTGAGAAACGGTCTCTACCAAACTACTGTCAATTTTTTGGTAACAAACTTGAAATTCGATATATAGAGGACTAGCTGGCAGCCCAGAATTGCCCAGTCGTAAAATACGCTTAAATGATATTTTAATTTATGCAGATTGCATATTTATTATTATAGAGTCAATTCTCTATTGATTATTATATATTACGAGGAATAATTTGCCCAGTAGACTAAGTCGGAAAAAAATAAATAAAAAAATTAGGTCATTCATCAAATTCCGTTTGTGTTTGTTTACAATATCATGTCAGCTGATATTCGGGCTTGATGATGAATGCCTTGGAAAACTCACTTCTGATTAATGTTTAATTTTAAAATATGCAAACAAAGAAATGATTTGCAGCAATTTAAAATAATACCTTTTATCATAAATTGAACTCATTAATAAGAAAAAAATTAAAATAAAATGGTGATGCACACCTGGGCTTGAACAGGATTATTCAATCTGTAATCGAATGATCCACCTCTAAGCTATAATTCCAGATTATAATTATTTTTATTTATTTTTTTTTATTTATTTATTTATTTTATTATCTCCCTTGGTCAGTGTAATGTCAAATATTCCTCTGTAAAAATTCTTTAACTATAAGGGAGAAAAGCTGTTTTTAATATTGGATTTTTTTTTAATTTTCGGTATTTATCAGATGAATTTCTGTACAGAACATATCTAAGAACGCTGTCAGACATAAATTAGCTTCGCGTGAAATTTTGCAAAAGGTAGGCTCAGCCGTTTTGGAACCTATGAGTAGCGGAATACACACACACACACACACACACACACACACATACACAGTGACTTTTACATAATAGTAGATATTTGGACCTGTGGAACAAATTCGATTTGGTTTTTAGTCCGTAGAAATAGCTAAGAGATCAAAATTGCAAAAATTGGAACTTGGCAGGTGTAAGTCAACTTAAAGTGCGCTTCTATGCATATGCAAATATACTTTTATATGTTAATGTTGGATAACCTTTAAACTTTTGATATCTGTCTGTTGTTAGCTTAGACGGTAACATAAAGCTAGAGTGCTGAATGTTTTGGTTTTGATTCTAACTGATAGCAAACAAATCTTTTTTTTTTTTTTTTTTTTTTTCCTACTTTTGAAATCACTACTATATATTGGGTACAATATAATAATTAATAGAGTATTGGATCTATAATAATAAATACGAAATCTGCATAAATTAAAATATGATTTAAGCATATTTTACGACCGGGCAACGCCGTGCGGCCTGCTAGTATATGCATAAAAGTGACTTTAAATTATTAATTTAACAGAATTATTATAAAATTATAATTTTGCTAAGGAAATTTTGTTTTAATTGGTATAAAATTATTGGATGTAAATACCCTCCAAAACTTTGAATTTTTTAGATTTACCAAAAACTAAAAAAAAAAAAAAAAAAAAAAAAAGTTGTAAGCCAGCTGTGACTTTAGTTTGGATTTCCCAAATTTCTTTCCGCCCTGTCGGTGGGGCATTAGAATACACCGACTGCCCCCCCCCCGCCTGCAGAGGGTAAAAGTCCCTCAATGGGGGTCCTGGATATGACCTTAAACTATATTCAATGGTAAAGCCCCAGCTTGTGGGCTTTAGGGAGTGTGGAGCCACCCTTTAATTGCCATTGCTCCCAGGTCCACTTTGACCCAGAGTTGTAGTACCTTTTAGGGTTCCAATTATGGGTTAAATAGAAACCGACTTGAAAACAACAAATATATTCTATTAAAAAAATGTTTTCTTCAAAATCTTTGGATTCGGCATTAAATAACCCGAAAAGGGTTGATATGCCGCAAAACAAAAAACAACCAACCAACCAAATTTCTTTCAAATTTTGAAGGGTAAGAAAGTAATTAATTAGATCTTTTTTCTCAACTATTAAAACAGATTTAAAAAAAAAAATGGTTGACTTGTTTGCAAAGAAACCAGATGCATTCCGAAATATGTTTCAAGCTTGCTTGCTTTGAAAAACGTTACATTTCAGAAGGAACAGGCATTGTAGTTAATATTTCATAATATGCATCGTCATGTATATTTCATGTATTTATATTTTGTCTCCAGCATCTCATTAACTGCAACCTGCGAAGACAGTGAATCGAATCTCCGCTATCTTGGTTAGATGCCAGTGTTAATAATGAATGCCCTTTCCAAGGTTGGAGTTATGTCCTCTTGAATAATTGGATGCTTATAATAAAGTCATCAATAGTAGTAGGTGGCGCTGTTTGTTAATTTGGCAATTGCTAACAATTGCCAACAGAAAAAGAAAGGGATGAAAAACAAACTGCAGACACATAACTGTTACCAAATACAAGAATAGTTACTTTTCTATTTCTGTTTTTATTTTGTTTGTTTTTAAAGTATTTTAAAGCGTTTTAATTTGCATATTTTATCGATGCCTTCCGAGTTTTGTAAACCTGACGTATTAAAAATAGTACTTGATTTTACTCAGTGAAACCTCAATATTATAGAAACATCTATAATATAAATCTTACCTGTCTGTTTAAATGTATGTATCTGCCTAAAACTTTCAACAGAGGCGACAGATTTTCACGAAATTGGTATTGTTTTGAAGCTCGACCCTTCGGACGACAAATATTTAAAAATTGGCTAAAAACATTAATTCCTTCACCTTTAACTACAAGGAGGGTCGTTTTTTTTTTTTTTTTTTTTTTTTTTTTTTTTTTTTTTTTTTTTTGCATCGCCATTTTTACAAGTCATCGTATTGGTTGGATTGACTTCGCTTAATTTCAACGTTCCGAACTTCCGGTTGCGTCATGGAGCATCTGTATGACATCAGTTTTTTTTTTATCACTTTCTTTTTCGCCTTCGCGGTACGGGTTCGAGCCTGCCTACTACCCCCCCTTTTTTTTTTTGCTCAACACTCACCTCTAAACACCTGGGCAAAAAATACAGCTAATCAATGTTTATTATTTGTATTTTCGTTTACTTTTTGATTTTTTAATGTTTTTATGACGTCCATTGATATAGATTGATTGAAAATCGAACAGGAAAGAATAAGACAAAAGAAGAAAAAGAAAAGGAGTAGCTTAAATTAGGTTGGTAATTTTTCCCATGCACGTTCGCCTCACACATCATTTTTCAAAAATCTACCACAGAGTAAATTTGAACACTATATGGAGATGTGTGCAGAATAGACTTCGATGGTATGGCTACAAGAATATGTGAGAGTTCTATTGTTAGTTGTAGATCAGTTGAGGTGGCAGGGTCGGTTAAAGAAAACGTGGAAGGAACTGATAAAAATAGACCCAAGGGAAAGAGATAAAGATTTGGCCAGAGTTTGGAAGTCAGTTCAGAGATTTTGCTTTTTGTCCTCACTTGTTAGAGAGTTCCTATTATTAAATGAACAAAAATAAAAGTATTAAACTTGTAACTAATTTAACATTTTTTTTTTTTATTTTGTTGGGCTCTTGTAAATATCTCTATTTCTACAATTATATAAAAGGAACTTTGTGTGTGAGAGAGTTCGCTTCCTATGGACTCGAAAATGGCTGGGCTGATTTTTATGAAATTTCACATGAAGGTACTTTATGCGCCTGACAATGTTCTTAGATTAATTATGTATCGAAATGCTGTTAAGTATCGATAATCGAAATAATCTGATGAACGAAGGCATACACGATTTTCACCAAATTTAACACCTTATAGAGCCTAACATTACACGTGCATTTAAGTTTTATTACCACACAAGCTAAAAGACCCAACATATAAAATCAACAGCAGGTTCCTTGATGTGACGGGTGCGTTTGAAATGAATTGTTTCTGTTTAAAGCACCGTTGCACCATGATACTTGACTTTTTCATTTTAAACTTAGTCATTATCACTAAATAATCAGTAAAGCCAGGCATATAAAATCAACAATAGGTTCTTTGATATGACAGGGCTGCATTCGAAATGAATGCTTCTGTTTAGAGCACAATTGAAGTATGATACTTGACTGTTGCATTTTAAACTTTAATTCAAGCTATTATACATATAAAAAAATAACTTTATAAAATCGACAGTAGGTTCTCTACAGTGCAATGTAGCTTACAATATATTGTGGACTGTCACTGAGGGGAGGCATGTGAAGCTTCCTTCTGTTGCTTGCGATGCGTCCTGAACTAGAGCAGGCAATCAATCGATTTGATTGAAAAATGGTCGATTTCACCGATTTAGATGGCAGTAAAAATATGGGATTCTGAAACACTGGTTGATTATCACTCAATTCCGGGCAACGTCGGGTATCTCTGCTAGTTTTCTATAAAATGATTTCGAGAAAAAATTATTCAAGGAAATTCTTTTAATAGAAGTTATTTAATGATTTCTTAAATAAGTGATGATTGTGTTAGAAATAGATTTATTTTTTTCTTAGCTTAATATTATTAATTTTAGGATTTATCAATTAATTTCTCTCGCTTTCTCGACCAACACTTCAGTTAATTTTCATTCAAATTGCTTTCTTGTAAAACTGACTTCAGATGGTTCTAATTGGACCATTTTATGGGTTTATTGCCCTAATTCATGTCAGTGTTTTCATTATTTACTTTTCTTGCATTTAATTTTATCAAATTTGATTAAAATCTCTGCCTATATAAAGTTAGATATGTGTGTCTGCGTTCATATATATATATATATATATATATATATATATATATATATAGAGAGAGAGAGAGAGAGAGAATTCACTTTTAATCTAGTAATTACGAATTTTATGATTGTAGCTGCTAGGCGTAATGGGCAGTGTGGGTTATTTTTAATTTAATTTACTTCTGTGCAAAGAGGGTGGAAACCTTTTGTTAAAATTCATATAACTCTGGTTTTCGTGAAATTTTAACAGTAGTTATTAGACGGAATTTAAACTTTATTTCTTAAGACCTCTTAAGCTTACATTTTTTACATTTTCCAGAATCAAAATAATATAGTTGATTTTGATAAAAATTAGAATAAGGATTCTAGAAATAAAGTTTAATAGCATTATATCTCGATTTTAATATTCATACATAGGACAGAAAAGTGGTGCAAAACTGTTCTGTTTTGAGAATCAATTTTACTTGTCCTAGGACTGGTATTCTAATCTATATATTAATAAGATAGCGTGTGTGTTATTTATTTTGTGTGTAACACTTACATCCGAGTGACTGTCGTTTAATCGTTATGGACTTCCATTTCTTGTAATAATTTGACCAAGACTATTTCATAAGTTTGGGTTTCGATTTCGATTATAGCTGATGGCACTTAAATCATCTATATCTTTTATAAATAATTTTTCATAACTTTTGGTTTCGGTTTCGATTCAAGGTAGTGCACCCAAGTAATATGGATATATTTTTTTATTCTATAATATATAAAAATTGATAGAACATTAAGTCTATAATAATATATACGAAATCTCCAAGAATTAAAATATCATATTTAAGCATACTTTACGACCGGGCTATACTGGGCGTCCCTGCTAGCTTAAGTACTTTTGCAGTTTTAACAACGATCCTGGTGTCTAATTCTGTTCCGTGGGGAGGTATAGTAAATAGGTACAATAATATTGGAGCGTCTCCATTTATGCTGAATATCTACAAGATGCCAACATCAATGTATTGCATATGAATGAATCCCCTGTGGAATTTCCACAGGTCCCACTGGTGTTAATATAATTGTGCGACCACTTCTTGTGTGTCTGGGTGTATTTCTCATGTCAACCATAACTTTGGTAATTGTATATTGAATTTATTTACAATCATTAATCAAATTAGATCATTGCTTAACCAATAAAACAAGTCGCCTCAACAATAGCCTAAACTCTGGTGGCTTTGAGGCCGATGGAAAAAGCATTCCTCCTGAATTCCAGATGATCATGGAGCCCGTGGATTACCAAGAATGTTTTCATTTTTTTACAGTTTCAAGTTCAACCTTGTGCTAAGCAGTAAATGAATGCAACACTGTCATTTTCTTCTAATTTTTCATGCTTTTGTTTTTTCCTTTATTTTTTTCTTCTTTTTTCTTTTCTTGGTGCTACCAAATCAGGCTGTCTGAAGATACTGGCTTCTTGACCTAAAATAAACCAAACGTTTTTTTTTTTTGCTCTTTTCCTTTGCAAAACTCAATCATGTTCTGTAAAGCTAAAACAAAACAATTTTCCTCTGCAAAACAACCAAACCGAACATCATGAATAAATATTTAAAGATGTAAAGAACTTGAAGCAAAAAAATACTTATATATATACAAAATATATATACACACAAAACTGATCTGCAAAAAAAAAAAAAAAAAAAACGCAAAAAACAAACAAACCGAACACCATCAATAAAGATTTAAATACATAAAAAACTTGAAGCAAAAAATACTTATATACAAAATATATGCATAAAGGTATATATATATATATATATATACTAGCAAAAGTACCCGTCGTTGACTGGGTTCAAAAACAGCCTACAGAAAATGGACTCTGATTTATGAAAGTATGATAGGTTATAAAAAGGAAGGGTTGTAAATTTGGGTTGAATTTGGGGGTATCAAAACCAAAGCAAAATATGATGAAAGTAAAAATAAAATAGATAAACCCCATAATTTATTATACCATACCTGTTCAAACTGAAACACTTATCACAATATTCTGTGGATCTATATTAAAAAACCTTGTTAAACTTTGTGACATATTTCCATTCTATGGAGATCAGGTGCGAACGAACACCCCATAATTTTATTATACCATATCTCTTCAAATAGAAACATAATTATCAAAGTATACTTACTCAGATAGATATGAAAAGTCTTTATTAAAGTTTGTGCCTATTTCCATTTTATGGAGGCCAAGCGCGAACGCAGACCCCACAATTATACCATCCCTATTTAAGTTAAAATATACTTATCAAAGTATTATGTACATCTATATCAAAAACACTTGTAAACGTTTTTAATTTTTAAATTTTTTATTTCTATTCTTTGTGGACCAGGCGCGAACGCAGACCCCACAATTTTAATGGACCACTGTTCTGCCAGATCAAACGTATCCATTCCTGTGGCTCGATACATCTATCATTATATGTAATCATTTTTTTTTTTAAATAGTCAACCATATAGGAGCCTATTCGTGACCACACACACACACACACACACACACGCACACACATATTCAGCTTTATATTATAGATATATACACAAAATTGATCGGATTTGGCATTAAATAAACTGAAAAAGGGTTGATATGCCATAAAAAACTAAACAAAATACCATGAATAAATATTTGAAGATATAAAGATCTCTAAGCATAAAGCCTATTTTTTCCAAAATGACCGACTTTAGCTTTAAATAACCCGAGAAGTTGATATACTGTAAAACAAAACAAGCAAAAACCTTTCTTTTCAAGATCCTTTTTAATATAACATCTGCCATCTGTTTTCTTCTAGGAAACTTGATCATCATTTTTCCGTTTCGCAATTATTTAAGAGCCTTGTCATCGTTTTTTTTGTTTTTTTTTTTTTTTTTTATTAAAACTCTCTCGTATCTTTCTTTTTATCGTTTTTTTTTTTATCTCTGAATATTTCATGAAATTTTAGATGCTATCTTTCTCTGGTAAAATTCTTCAGGAAAACCATTTCTTGTAGGTGAAATAAAATGTGCCATGCCTGCTAAAAGCAAACAAATACAAGAAATAGTCATAGAAAGTCTCCTTGCTTAGAATTAAGTTACTTCCCCCCCTCCTCTCACTCTTCCTTCCCTCTTCTTCCATTACTCTATAAACAATAAATGTTGCTTTCCCATTGCAGCAAGATTGTATTCGAATGCTTGGAATTTGGCCATTTCCACTTCTATTAGAATCAATTCAATTACATCAAATTTGTTCCAACAAAGATTTTCAAATTCACTTTTTCTTTATAACACATTAAAACATACATGACTATCACGCGAAAAGGTTTTTTCTAAATCATAGCTTGAAATAATGTTTAGTTTTGCCAAAGATGGGGTGGGGGGATATTTACAAATTTACTGAAGGGAATAGGCGCTTAAATGATTAATATATATATATATATATATATATACTAGCAAAAGTACTCGTCGTTGACTGGGTTCAAAAACAGCCTACAGAAAATGGACTGATTTATGAAAGTATGATAGGTTATGAAAAGGAAGGGTTGTAAAGAGATAGCTTCGATTTTGGGGGTATCAAAACCAAAGCAAAATATCACGAAAGTAACAATAAAATAGGTAAACCCCATAATTTATTATATCATATCTGTTCACACTGAAACACTTATCACAATATTCTGTGGATCTATATTAAAAAAAACCTTGTTAAACTTTGTGACATATTTCCATTCTATGGAAGTCAGGTGCGAACGAACACCCCATGATTTTATTATACCATATTTCTTCAAACTGAAACATAATTATCAAAGTATACTGACACAGATAGATATGAAATGTCTTTATTAAAGTTTGTGCCTATTTCCATTCTATGGAGGCCAGGCGCGAACGCAGACCCCACAATTATATCATCCTTATTTAAGTTAAAACATACTTATCAAAGTATTCTTATGTACATCTATATCAAAAACACTTGTAAACGTTTTTTGTTTTTTAAATTTTTTTTATATCCATACTTTATATCCACAATTTTAATGGACCACTGTTCTGTCAGATCAAACATACCCATTCCTGTGTCTCGATACATCTATCATTATATGTAATCAGTTTTTTTAAAATAGTCAACCATATAGGAGCCTATTTGTGACCACGCACACACACACATTCAGCTTGATATTATATATATATATATATATATATATATATATATATATATATATATTGTGACAAAAGTCTATATTCCAAATTTCATGATGTTGACCATCTTATCGTTTATTTCTTTAAGTACATTTACAGGCACAATTCTTGACAGCACCTGTTTCGTAACGCAGGATCATTCATGTAATTATGTCAATTCTTGAATTTATTCCTCTCTTAACTCATCAGAAGAAAAATAAAATATATGCATATGGACATGATTACAAAATCCAAAAATTGGGAGAGAAGTTGCAATTATTTTTTTCATTTTGTTATGCCATCTTTTGTCAGTTATTTGTCATTTATGCTCTCTAGTTACATCTAGCTTCATAAATTAAAGGATTCGTATAAATAAAAGGCGAAATATAATTCAATAAACATTTACCCATGAGTGAGAATGTGTATGTGTGAGGACACTTCTCAACCTATATACTCAACGAATTTTTTATCTACAGACTTGAAATTTGGTATAGAAGGTATTCAAACATGTGGAAAACTTTTTAATCTGTTTTTATCCGGAAAAAAAGGGCTGCTAAGGGGTCAAAATTTGGTACGTGAGAGTTGTCAAAATTTTATCTTTTTGCTGTTTCAGGACTGCGCATGCGCAAATTATTCACATTATATAAAGAATAAATAGGTTTGAAAACGTTTTCTAAAGATCGTTTCAAACTGGCCTAATGGTTTTCGTACTTATTGTTTTAAGGTTTCGGTTTCAGCTTGATTATTTTTTTTACTTACAAGAAGTGAACTGTTTAGAAAAAAAAAACAATACTTGCATGACTATATCTATTTTTTTTTTTATATATATATTTTTAAGGAATTTTATTTTACGTTTGATACAAGGCAACGCCGGATACATCTTCTAGTATATACAGGGTGTCCAAAAAGTCACTGAATGGTTTTAAATTTAAATCGATTCTTTATTTTTGATGATATCTTTGTGTAATTTTAACACAATCTGACTAAGACTCTAGGAAATTAAAAAAATGAAAATGAAAATTTCAAACAATCATTGTTTTTTAAAAATATCTTTAAAATGTTGCCCATTTTCAGCTTCGCATATTTGTGCTCTTTCCAAAACATTCATTGCAGATAACAGAATCTCTGAATTGCGAGTTAACTCCCTTCTTTCGTTCCTGATGTTTTCTTTCAAAATGTAGGGTTCAGAGTTTGATGTTTCGAGGTCTGCCAGCTTGCAAAACGAAATAAGGGAGTTAAATCGCAATCCAGAAGTTCTAGCAAAGAAATTTTGCTCATGGGAGTTTCCTTTAGTTTTAGGTATAAAGAGAAGAAAACTATTGAGAGTAGTAGTAGCAGCTATATATATATATATATATATATATATATATATATAGCTACCACTACTGTCAATAGTTTTCTTCTCTTTGTACCTAATGTATATATGTGCGTGTGTGTGAAGAGTTCTTAAAGTACTTATAAGCTAACAGACAGGAAAAGTCATTCTGGCTTATACAAGAAGCACAATAAGAGTTAGGTTGACAAGCAATCAATACATTTCTTTCGCCGTAAAAACTAATCAGAAAATATAAGTAAAACTACAAATATATTGACATTCCTATTTCAATAATCTATCGGTTCTCTTCTATTCTTTGAGACAAGTTTATAATAGTTCTGCCACAGATGCAGGGGACAACACCAATACTAATGTGATCAAGAACAAAGAACTTCCTTTCAAAGTTTCGTTCTTTGATTCAACAGAAAGTGAGTCTGAACCAAAGAGACTTTCAATAACACACCACATCTTGTCTGTCTGGCATATACAATATATATATATATATATATATATATATATATATATATATATATATATATATATATATATATTGTATGTGTGTGTTGTATACTATCCATCCTAAGACTGGTAATATTAATTCTACGAACAGAATAGTTTTACACCACTTAGATATCTCCATAAGAAAAATAAAATAAAGAAATAATGATACTAAAGCTTGTCTAGAATCCTTATCCCAATTTTGATCAAAATCCATTACATGATTTTTATTCTACAAATCAAATTCAGTGCTGATATATTTAAATGTCGTAATACGGCATATTATGCTCCTAAAAAAACTTTAAAATATTCCAAAGAAACTGATTTTTTGGAGAATATTAATTCTTACTGTGAAAATTTCACAAAAATCGAAGATGACTGAATTTTCAATCCTTTCTACCCATTTCACATAAAACTGAATTAAATATAACCCACATTTGGAACCCAGGATGTACTGCAGTGGTGTTTCGAAATTCATAATGATCAGTTAATCAGTTTAAGAGTAAATCCTGTACATCTCCATATATAATATTTTGATTGCAGAAATTCCCCTCTGGACCAAAGTACCATAGATTGCAACAACAGATGCCACATACAAATTTATTATGTCTAGACTATTAGCCACCACATTATGTAACTTTAGAACGACATTTTAGACACATTTACTCGTTATAATAAATCCTACATTTCATTCTAGAAGCAACACCATCACAATCGCAACAATCTGTAGAGAAAATAGTTCCTATTTTCCCTTCTGAATATCAAGTCCTTCTACCACCTCCAGTCAACACCAGGAGGAATCCACATACATATCTTGTGCTTGCACCCTTTGTAATTGGATCATAAATTCATAGACATAACATTATTTTTCCCTTTTCCGATTCAAAAATGATAAAGTTTCCCAGACTACTTCTGCCCATTCTGATTGGCTGAGCTTTGACCATTCCTATATTCCAGAATAACAGTGTCCGCATTCAAAATTAATACTAATGTACCATTCAAATATGGCGTCACAATGATATCTACTTTTGCCCTCTAAGTAAATTGCTGTGTTTATTTTCTTACATTTTACGGCGTTAACAATATCTCCTCTAGGTTTTATTTTCATTTCTCTCTCTCTCTTTCTCTCTCTCTCTTGCTCTCTCTTTCTCTCTCTCTCTCTCTTGCTCTCTCTTTCTCTCTCTCTATCTCTTGCTCTCTCTCTATCTCTTGCTCTCTCTCTCTCTCTCTCTCGCTCTCTCTCTCTTGCTCGCTTGCTCCTTTTTACATTTCTTTTGATGCTAAAGAAAAAAAAACATTTCACGGCAATGCAAACATATTAACCGCTCATAAATAGACAATTAAATACTGATAACCTTAATTACTGGAACAAAGGTGCACAAGTAAAAATAACTTTATATACATAACATCTTTTCCATCTTTGCTTGCACATCTGGAACACTAAAAAAAAAAAAAAAATGTAAACACAGCAATGGTTTGGGAATGTAAACATGTACAAAATACCGACATGACACTATACCCTCAACACAAATAAAAACTGAAAAATCATGTTTTCCTTTTACTTTTTTTTAATTATTTTTGCATTTACTATCCTGGTTGACAATTAGATGTTTTGGTAATTGTGCATAAAACCAGACCCTAATTTTCAAACACGCTGACAGGTCTGTCATTTGAAGTATGAACTTAAATACTTTACTGCAGTTTCATGGTCAATCTAATCGTCAGAAGTGGCTTTCCATCGTTATTTTCATGGCAAGTGCTCGTCTGAGTTCCAATCTATGATCCTCCCTTGCCAAACTTTCACAAAAAGCACTCTACTAGCTACAACTACTCTAAACAATTTTCCACATTCTCTATATGTTCCTAATTCTAAATGCATATTCTATGAACCAAGCTTCTTTTGTAAAACTGCCTGCATGTGGAACAATGTTTCAGTGGTCTGCTTCCCAACCAATTACAACATGCTACAGTTTTAACATAAATTTAATTACATAGGGAAACAGTTATGTTATATGCTTGTGTTTTCACCAATTTTGAATTCTGTAGAATATTTTATTTGATTTTTGTTTTCCGAACTGATTCTTGAAATTGCATACATGTTAATTTTTTTTTTTTGTGGGGGGGGGGGGTAAATATGTACTTTAAGTCCATCTCCACAATTTCTTTAGAATGACGACTTTTAGAGATTTTCAGCTATGCTGATTAAGAAAATCCCATTCAAATTTTGTGGAGACAAGTACTTAGAGAGATATAAAGACCTATTATTGTGCCCTGTAATTCACTGGCTGCCAGGTTTGTACACACGCACGATAAATTCTCTTCTACCGACACTACCACTCCCCAATTTTTTTTTTTAGCATTTGCGGATAGTTATGCTATCATGGTTAAATTTGAGGGAATTACCCGTCCCCCCAAAGGAGGCTGTCTACTCAGAAAGCTGTTCTTTACATGGGGATATTGGGGGTGTCAATTTTGAACGCTGTTAAGATGGGGAGACTGCTGGTGTATATTCTGAAAGCTGTTCTTAACATGGGGAGTTTGGAGTGTCTATTCCAAACGCCGTTCTTAACATGACAATACTGAAAGAAGTGAAGTAAAAAAAAGTTGAAATTGTTTTGTTTTACACGTTAAAAAAAAAGACAACATAAAACTGAAATTTACTTTAATACTATTGGTGGAAGAGTTGAAAATAAGAGGAAGACTTGAACAACAAACTGAACCACTCTAAACATTTCATATACAGCGAGAATCCCTAACTTCTAAAACTTCTATTTTTACTTTCCATTATTTTTCTAATGAACAGTTTTTCGTAATTTTATTAATTCATACTGATTTACACCTTCCCTTAATTGCTTCTTTTAAATTCAAACAGTACCTGCATGTTATCACTCTAACTCAGCACTAATCGTCAGTGAAAACCAGATTATTTCATTCTGGCCATGGCCTCAGTGTCCGCAATTGTTTAGGGACGGCAGTAGCCACCACCAACGACAACAATAACAACCGTAGTTTACTTTTTTTTGCAAGGGGGGGGGTAGGCTTCCACTGGGCAACGCCAGTTAACGGGCCCTGCCAGTATAAATATATAAACCTATCACGCTTTTTAGAGATGTAATGATAATGACTATTTAAATGAACTTATTTCAATACTTTACTGCAGTTTCATGGTAAATCTAATCGTCAGAATTGGTTTTCTATCCTTATTTTCATGGCAAGTGTTTGTTTGAGTTCCAATCTATGGTCCTCTTGCCCAACTTTCACAAAAACACTCTTCTAACTACAACCACTATTTTCCCCACTCGCTATCTGTGCCTAATTTTAAACTAGAACTGCCCGCATGTGGAACACTGTTCCAGTGGCCTGCTTCCCAGCGAGTTACAATATGGTGGCCTTCAAGTCCAATGTAAACAAGTTCTTGTTGAGCCGTCTCCTTAAATAATCTAAATTCTATTCAATCTACACCATTAACAATTGCTAAACTACCACCTAACATTCTTTAACCCTTATCCTCGAGTGGCCTTAGGGCCCTGATAAGTGGTGACTACCTTGTAAAGATATCTAACCAATATAAAATGTAAACATTAAAGTTCCAACTCTTTAGAATGATCGATAGAAACTGAGATTTAGGGAATTGATATATGATATCTATTGTTACCATTTCACATAATCTGAGAGATTTGCTTTTTTGCAAAGGTTTCCCACCCCCTGTTCTCCCTCTTTGCATGAAATATAGCCAATATTATCCATGCTTACAACTAGCAACTCTGTTCCAAAAATCCTGTACAACAAATATATGCATCCCCTAAATGCCCACATAAAAAAACGTGTTTATGTTACTCGGTGTTGCCTAGAATATATATTCCAAAATCATAATGATCTGTTCATTAGTTTAGGAGATTATCCTGTACATAAAAATATATATTACATAAAATGTTTTTTGTTCACACAAATGTTTGTTGTAGCTCAATAGTGTGACTAGAGCTCTTAATTTAACATTATATAAACCTTAGTTCTTCAGAGAGAACATTCCATATTCCTCTTCAGAAGACTTTTATTTACAAACAACTGATTATGCCGAATCCAAGAAAAGATTTTCATGATGTACAAAATATCTTTGCTGTCCATGAGGAGGCTTCACCAGTAGATAAAAATTCTTCAGTCAGGCTGAAAAAAAAAAAAAACTTCAAATGCATCCAAAATTGATTACCCGATCATGACTAATGGAATGAGAACAATCTACCTCTGGGTATTAAATAAAGGATTCGGTTTGAAACTCTGTACAGATTCCAGAGTTCGATAAGATTTACCTGAGGACAGTCGGTGGTTACATCGGTCATAATGTTGCAAATAACTGTAACACGAAAAAGGAAGGAGAAAAAAAAAAGCAAAGTGACTTCGTAACATGCAACAACAGTAACATGCAACAACAGTCTCCAAGAATTGTTCTACAAAAGTCTGTCTGCATTCTCCACACAACCTACTTTTATACAGTAAAAGAGGCCCACCTGATCTGCACATGAGCAGCGAGATTTTGCGTCACTTTGTGAGATCACCAGTCATAAAAGTTGTGAGCACCACCATCTTGATTCTTTCTCCCCACCCCCTCTACCTACAGCTTGATTCCACATGAGTACACATGTGCAGACACTTTAATGGTAAGCCCTTTTCTTGGTTCCCACAATTTTCCCTACAAATAACATTCAAGATGAAAACAATAGCCCGAAACATCCAAATAATACAAATCATTAATCATCATCTAAAGAAATTCTGAAACCTGTTCTTTCAACCATAGATCGAAAATCTAAGGAAGAGAAACAATATCAGTCCATTGCTCTTGTTGCAATCAGTTTTGGTCAATGTAGAGGAAACCTTTCATACCAATTGTCACTATCCAGTTTCCTCTCAGGGAGCTGGTCCCCCCCTTCTCTCTCTCTCTCTCTCTCAACATTAAAAAAAAAACAGCCTTGTGCCTAATTTGCTCAGTGGGGAAGCAAATAAATACAAGCATACCGCTGGTCTTCTGGGCCGGCACGTCTTGAAGGCAATCAGCTTTGATAAATGTGGAGAGAAACTCTTCATATCAGACAATTGCTATTCATTAAGACACTGCCAGAGTTCCCCCTTTTTGTAGGGAGCTGGTTTAATCATGTTGACACACTGGTTCCTGCTGGATCACTGAAGTTAAGCAACGTTGAACCTGGTCAGTACTAAATGGGTAACCATTTGGGACTTCCAGGTGCTGTATGTGCTCTCCGCTTATCTCGGCATTGTTTCCAGTCGTCCTGGACTTTTCCTTGCCACTGGACTCAAACAGTGCCGATTCAGGAGAGGTGTGGTTGGAGATTGCGCAATCTTTGCCTCACAATTACAAGCGCAACTGCCTCTACAGGGGGTATCCTTGTCTTTCGAGACTGAATGGAGGCATCACGTTTTTCTCCAACATCGTGGGGAAACAAATACGGCGGGAAGCTTTACTGGCCTACAACCAGACGTTCATTTCTGTGCCTGTGTGAACTCATTCACTTAACTATTCATTTCTGCAAGTCAACTTTTTAATTGACACCGCTAAATTTGAACGCTTTTCACTTCCTATATCGTCATAGCCTAGTGGTAAGATGTCAGGTTTTCTTTCACTTTCTTTTCTGCCTTCGCATCACAAATTCAATGAGCCTGTCTACTACCACTTTTTTTTTTTTTTTTTTTGGCGCTCTACACACGACTCCAAACACCCGGCAACCCCAGGCACACCCGCTAGTCTATAATATAAATCTCACCTGTCTGTTTAAATGTATGTATGTATTTCTACCTAAAACTGTTGACAGAGGTGACGGATTTTCACAAGATCGGTATTGTTTTGTAGCATGACCCTTTAGACAACAAATATCTAAAAATGGTTAAAAACGTTAATTTCTTCTCCCTCAGCTAGGCACTTTTCAACAGAGAGGGGGGGGGCTCGCTTTTTTCACCAATATTTTCAAAAGTCATCTCCTCTTTTCGATTGACTGGCCTTAATTTAAACCTTCGCCACTTCTGGTTTGACTATGGACACAATGGCAAAGATGTCACTTTTTTTTTTTTTTTCCACATTCTTTTCTTCGTTCGCGGTACAGGTTCGAGCCTGCCTGCTTACTACCACTTTTTTATTTATTTTTTTTTTTTTTGCTCGACACACAGCTCCAAACACCCGAACAACGCCGGGAACCCAGACTAGTTCCTCTAAATAAATGTATATAACTTGTCCTTTAGTCCTCACATTCCATAAACCATGTTTTTGACAAAGGAGGAAGAATTGCTGTTTTCTGGGGTCAGAATCTATCCAAACACTTATCGTAAGCTTATTTTTGACCTTTAAATAATATAGAATTAGCTCCTTACATCAGGTGGTTTCATGCCTTGTCTGGAGTAATTTCCATAAGGTCAGAGGTTACATCAGTTGAAAAGTTATGAAAATAACACTAAAAATGAGAATGGTAGTCAGAAAAATATTCCGAATTCAGAAAACTTATGTTTCTGAATTTTTTAGATGAGGATCGATTACTCATCTTATTTGGTTTCTTCAAGTCACTCGATTAAATAAAGGATTCCATTTGAAATTCTGTACAGATTCCTGATTGGACAGACAGATTTCCGAGTTTGACACAATGAACCTTAAGGTCAGAGGTTACATTGACCGAAACGTGTTGAAAACACCCAAAATGGGAGCACTACTTTGAAGAATGCAGATAATTTGTTTTTAATTTTTGTCTATCCAGTGTAAGTTTACTAGCCTATTTGTAAATAACTTCCTGTTTTTACCATTCCTATTTTTTTTTCTATACCACTGAAAACCTAGTCAGTTATTTTGAGACCGTCCAGAAGCCATAGATTCCTACTGGCATATTTTTAACTTAAAAAATATTTGAGATTTCAAGCTGACAAGTTAAGTATATACTGACAGAGGATTTGGATGTCATTTAAAAATTCTACTGATGTCAAATGCATTTAAAAATAATTACCAAATTCTATTTATTCCTTTTTCTTGTTAATGGCGACATCTTCAGTTCTTTCTTTCATGTGTTACACTCGTTTCAAACATTTGATCTTGCTATATTTGAACTGCAATTAAATGCTAATGTTATATTCATGATTATACATAGACTAACACTGTTCGCCCATCTTTTTTTCATTGTTATTCAGCAATGCATTAAATTAACATTAACTGAAATAATTACCGTTTTAAAACATCCCAAGGTGCTCACTGTGAAAAATATATTATTCAGTCAACTTTGTTCGCAAAAAAAAAAAAAAAAATCTGTTGCAACTTTCAAATTGAATTAGCTAAAATCCAATTACTAGCTACCAATTATTACTAAATCAAGATAGGTTCTCTTATTTAAAAAAAAAAAAAAAAAAAAATTTTTTTAACTAGCAGAGATATCCAGCGTTGCTCGGAGCAAAGGTGTAACATATTTCTATTAAAACTTCTATCTCTTTGCCTTTCTCTATCAATCTCTCTTTCCTCTTCTTCCCCCACCCTTTTTCCATCTCCCTCTTCATCCCACACCCAATTTATTCCTCCCAAGCTGGACATACACAAATGCATACACGAACTCCTTTATATACATTCCTCACTGAATGAGTTGGCATAAGGGAAATACTTCCTGTCAGTTAGTACATAAAATGGCTGAAAAACTGACCTCCCCTGATGAAATTGGTGTCCGTTTAGGGTTAAAAAAAATAATTTTTTTTTCTAAATTATTTATCCAGAGCATTTATGCAGATCGAAAATATACCAACTTAAAATGAAGCACTGTTGGTTGGTGCGCCCTATCCTACCATGTGTTCAAAACTGGCTTCGAAACCTAGTAGGTGATGCCCTTTTCTCTTCCTTGCAACCTCTTTTCCAATAGAAGAGACGTTGCGAGCCTGTCTCTGCTCTATCGTTATTTTCTTGGCAAGTGCTCATCTGAGCTCCAATCTATGGCATCCCTTTGCCGAACTTTCACAAAAAAACTCTCGATTAGCTACAGCCACTGTCAACAATGTCTCCCACTATCTGTGCTTAAATCTAAACACAGATTCTATAAACAGTGCTTCGTCCCTAGAACTGCCTGCCTGCGGAACACTGTTCTGCTGGCCTGCTTCCCAGCCGGCTGCAATATCATAGCTTTTAAACCCAATGTCAACAAGTTCTTGTTGAGTCGTCCCCTTTAAAAATAATACAAATTCCACCAAACTTACACCAGTAACGATTACTACACTACCACCTTACATTTGTTAACACTTATCCTCGAATGGCCTTTGGACCTTGATAAGTGGTGACTCCCTTGTAAAAAGAAAAAAAAACTTGGTTGTTTTTGTAGTTTTTGACTTCTAGCTGAACATACAAACACACACAGACAGCTGCCTTTTATATAATAAACTGCAACTTGGATATTGATATTCTGAGTGTGTGGTTCTTAGCCGTTTTGCCATCACTGTTCTAGTACCAATATAATTAAACTTGTGCTTCCATCTTGAATCTTTATGAAAGCAAAAGAGACAAAAACAGTTGCCATTTTATTAAAAGTTTAATGTTATTTATATTAAGTGTAGAATATATATTATTTTAATTCACAGCTCGTGTATTAAACATATATTCCAGACATATCAATCATTAAATCAAAAAGCGAAGATCAAAAGTATGGTTAAAAGTTTGGTATCTTGGCAAACTCGAAAAGTCGACACAGAATTTTGTAAGAATCTCTGGTGTAACAGGTAAAGTTCTTGGTAAAATTCAGTTGTAAGCGACACTCTTCTGGAGGTTGAAAGTTCAATCCTCAATGCGAGCAATACTCGGAATACAATTATAAATTACTTAAGACATCTACCTGGTCATGGTTGATGGAACAAGAACATGATACCCCTATGAATTAGATAAAGAGTTTTGTTAGAAATTTGATGCAGATTCGAGAGTTTAACAAAAAAAAAAAAAAAAAAAGATTCCCGAGTTCTGCAAGATATGCCAGAAGAACATCGATGGTTAGATTGGCCGAAACATTGTGAAAATAACACTTAAGATGAGAACAGTTGTCCGAACAATCCAAATATGAATTATCAATCCTCATCGCAAAAACATAAGTTATCTGTGTTGTGGAGTCGATGCGTAACACATTTAACTGATCACTCCTACAGATTGTTGTTAGGATGTCATTAAAAATATTCATATGAATGAATGAAAAACCACTTGACTTTTTCGTCAAATATCAGATTTTGCTGCACCACCCTGTATATGCCCATATTTGGTCCTGTGTCTGCTGGCTCATCTCGATCCTGAAAAGATGAAGTGATAAGATATTTGAAACAATTATCTTTCTTGTTAGCTCTTTATATCAAGTAGCTTCACATCTTGTCTGTAGCAATTTCCATTAAAAATGATGTAAAGTTCTGGTTATGACTTAAAAATGTTTTTTTTTTAAAGTGAAATTCTAATTTGTAAGTTTTTGGTGAGTATAGAATCACTCCTTAGTTACTATTACTCCTGGGTCCATTCTGATGTGGAGTGGTAGTATCTGCCTATGTATAGGTCTTGTCTAGGAGTTAAATAGTAACTGTTGTTCACTATTTGTTTGCAAAGTATAAGCTTCGAAAAACTGATCTACAAGCCATTCATATACAAAACATACATTTAAGATGCATAGTTCTCTCCTGCTGCAAAAACTCTGACACCAGGGTCAGAAAGTGGGATTGAGAAGTTAGCACCCCCGAGGAGGGGCAAAATGTCTCTGGGCAGCCCTGTCGGCATTCGCCCGGTAAGGGCGCTACAGGCGATTAGCAATAAACTAGCCCCTTCTCAAAGAGAGAAGGCAAAGCCTGGGAGGGTGGACCTCCTAGAACTGCACAGAACTAGCATTACACCGCAGTCAACAGAGACCAGGTCATTACAGGAATGACCTAATCCCTGTTGATAACCATTAAAAAAATAAATTTAAAAGGAGAGGCATCCATCCAGTCTCTAAATACAATGGACACCCTCCTGTAAGGGTGCCTGCGAAATACAAATCTATTATGGTGCAACCGGCATTGTTGACGTTACGATGCAAGGAGAAATTCAGAATGATTAGAAACAATAAGTGGTGTGAGCCCTCCGATATATCACCCCTTGTATTCCGAAATTGTTACCATTTCATTATTGGCCAGATTTAATATATTGATATTCGATTTAATCGATGATCTAGTAGAATTATTTTTATTTATCTTTTAATTTTTTACTTGGGAGTCACCACTTATTAAGGCCCGAAGGCCACTCGAGGATAAGGGTTAATGAATGTTAGGTGGTAGTGTAGTACTCGTTAATTGTGTAAAAAAACTTGTTTAAATTGGATTTGAAAGCTACTATGTTGTATTCAACTGGGAAGCAGGCCAGCAGAACAGTGTTCCAAAGGCGAGCAGTTCTGGGAAAGAAACTCTGTTACAACTTAAACAAATGTGTGTAGATATTAAGAATTCAAAGCATAAAATCTTTTACTGAAATTTCTGTATTTGACATTAAATAACTCAACAAAAAAAAAAGGGTTGATGCGCCATAAAACAAAAAATAAGTAAATAAAAAAGTGGATCTCTAACATTAAAATGATCTTGAGCCAGATCTTACATGAGCTGTAGAGTTTGTGAATACCAATTTCGATAACCCAATAATTGCTTTCTGATTCTTTCCCAGACTTTGACTGTGCTGTTCTAATAGGATAGCTTGTCCATAATTGCAAGCAGATGTTGACTCTGATAGATTCGAGAACCAGTTAGATCATGTGGAACCTATTTGCCAAGTCTTGACACTTCACCCAATTGATGGAGGAGGTTGTTGATCGACCGTTGGTTGCTGTGCACGGCGTCTATTGAATCGCTTATGCCATTTCTTATTCTGTCAGCTTTCGGATTTTCTTCATTTACAGTCGAGAGAACATGATTGTAGATTAAAGCCAGTCATCCACAGTAATGCAGATTCTTTGAGAGCAAGATTCTAAAACGGAGTTAAACCTTTGCTTTCGTGTTTCTTGGCATTTGCAGAGTTTATTCTGATTGGTCGAACAAATATTGCCCACCACTTAGGAAGTTGGTTTACACGCTGTGAACCCATAAAGTTTGCAGTTTCTCAAATCGATCACAGCTCATTTTATGGGTTATGTCAATTTAAAGGTTATGCAACTAGATTAGGGGTTCCCAACCTGGGTCCACAAAAGCTTTAACGGTGCCACTGAGAACATTTTTTTAATTTTGTTTTTTTTTTACTATGTAATGTATGTTTATTGAAATTTGCAAGATTTGTATTTTATTTTATCTATATAATATTCTGCTTGTCCTTCCTTATTTAGTCTGTAAGTTGCTATTTTAAAAAAAGGCCAAATACAATTTTTGAATGCCAAACTGCTTAAAAAGAAAGGCTCAATTCGTAAAATCTGCCTTAGAAAAAGCTAATCTGGCAACTCTGGATAAGAATACGAGAGTGATCACCCTTTGGGGTAGCTTTGTTTCTGAATATCATTAGAATATGATCATTATTGTAATCGTACGAGAAAGGAACTCATAAGTTTATCAAAAAAAAAAAAAAGAAGTCAGCAAAATTTTACGTAAAAAAAAGTGATGTACGGACTAAGGAAAGAACAAGCGGAATATTATATACATTTCTTATTTAAAAATAACGGAAAATTATCACAAATGCCTACCGAAATTGAATTCAGTTTTCAGCCTGCGAAGTTCAATATTCATCTTAGGATAAATGAGTTTAGTTTATATATACGTTTTTATGATTTTTTATTTTTTTTAACTTTTTAAAACTAATTTCAGAAGTATAAGTTATTAGCAAACCAATTTACAGTTGTTTTGAAATTATTTTAATTTTTACCCAGCATTTAAATAATATAAGATATATCTTTTTTTTTTCTTTCCTTTTTAATGAATGTAAAAATAAACATATGAATAAATAAACAGTTCTGAATGAAAAAAAAAACAAAAAAACTCATGAAAGCATTCATGATTTTATATATATATTTAATATATATATATATATATATATATATATATATATATATATATATATATATATATATATATATGAAATGATATACGATTATTTCTGCAATCATAGAACGCCGTAGCTCACACAAAGCATGCAAGCGACAGACCGGAAGTCTTAGACTTGAGGTTTACATACTCATGTACTGATGAACCTAAAGAAGTGCAAAACTTGAGTTTAAAACTTCCGGTATGTGTAAGCTATGGCGTTGTCTGATTTTGTGGGGGAGGGGGGGGACAAAAAAAAAACAAAAAAAACAAACCCAAACCGAACTCGTGAATAAATATTTAAAGATATAAAGAACTTGAAACACAATTACTAGATTCGATTCATATACCACAAAACAACCAACCAACATAATTATTTACGGCGCACGTATAGAAGCGATACCCCTTTCTGTTATTTTTTTTTTTGCCTTTTTTACACTTTTTTTCAGCAGATTATTATTGAACGTTCACTAATCTATCAGATTATTAAAAATCATACAAAAACAAAATTCAATATTTAATATTCTTAAGAGGGTGCTCTGCTTCCAATACAACGTTCTAGTAAATCGATCCCCCATTTTGGATGCATCTATTTGCGAATTTATCAGTTTTTTTTTTTTTTTTTTTTTTTTTTTTCTTTTAACCTTTTTGACACGGGCAAACTGCTAAAAAAAAAAAAAAAAAAAAAAAAAAAAAAAATCGCGAAATTTGGCCGAGATAAGTCGATGCTCCTAAAATGGAGGATCGATTTACTAACACGTTGTATTGGAAACGGAGCAGAGCAGAGCACCCTTTAAAAATGTTAAATATAATTTTTTTTTTTTTTTTTTTTTTGTATTTTCTTGATAATCTGGTAGATTAGTTACCATTCGATAATAATCTGCTGAAAAAATGTAAAAGGAAAAAAATAAAGGCGAAAATTAAAAAAGAAAGATTACAGGGGTCGGGGGGGGGGGTCGGATACCGCTTTCATACGTTGACCTTATTTACTTAAGTTAGATTATATTTTAAAAAAATGTTCATTAGACTATATTGACTTACCTGTCTCTACACAAAGGTCAAATATAGTGCAGGGTTGTTTTTTTTTTTCATGGGCGTGTAGTGCTTTAACTGCTCTTACAGCAAGTCATATGTTTGTTTTTGTATTTTTTTTTTGTTGTTGTTACTGATTTTTGTTTTCCTTTATATTTTGTTATGCCTCCGTTTGAGGAGAGGGCCATAAAACATTGTAGATTTGTATGGTTAACTTTTAAGATCTTAAACTATTCCATTATCAAAACTATTTCCTTTGAGTGAATTTCGCTTGAAGTTAGATTCTGAAATTCAAGAAATTTACTTCTATTCTAAACAGATCCCTTTTGTTTCTCGCATTTAGTGCTTTAGAAATGCGTCCCTGGGAACCACTTTTTGGCGTCTTTCACAGAAAAGATAAAAAAAAAACAAAAACAAAAAAAAACAAGATTCCAAAATGAATGCTATATCCATTAGCATGGATGCTTCATCATGTTTACTTTCTATAGCTACGGTGCAACATAATGCTTTCCACTTCTGTCAAGCTTTAGGGGTATAAAGATGTTTACACTGAGCTTCAATCTTTGATCCCCCCCCCGTAAAACATTCACAGTAAGAACTCGTTTAGCTGCCACTACAGCAGAGAACTGCCTTTTCTTCCACTGCATACCTAAAAACAAACGGAACTTCCATGAACAGAGTTTCTTTATAATAATTTTCCATCTGTTGAACACGTTACCACGGAACTGCTTTCCTGCAGACTACAACAGGGTCGTTTTCAAATCCAATGTAAAAAAAAAATGTCATAAACCGTTCTCAGAAATAATCAAATGCTCATTCCATTCTTTTCAGTTATCATTCAGCTAACAATCCATCCATCTGATTAACACCTATCCTCAGGTGATTTTGGGCCTCGATAAATGCTGACACATTAGTGGGAGACAAAAAAGCTGTAAAATGTTAAGGACTTAAAAAGAATTTTTTTTTCTTAACTTGAAAATTTGTATTATTTGAATTACTGTTTTCATCTTGAGTATTATTTGAAAATTTGGTTGCTGTAATGTCCGATTTTCTTCAATTGTATTTTGTCGAACTCTGGAATCTGCATTGAATTTTGAATGGAACCCTTCACTAAAACCTCCATTATAATGTGCGTTCAGTAATAGTTCCTGTGCCAAACACTTTGTTTATATCACGAGCTGTTTCAGCAGCATTTCGGCCTAGCTTGAATTGAAATAATAAAATTGTGCAAATTTGCTTTTTTCCCATCTTGTATTGAACGTTTTGCAAATAAGAAACCCATTGTTTTAAAACGATTGTAATTTAAACGATTAGAGGTGAGCGAAAACGCTCTTTAAAATGATATATAAAATAAAGGCATTATAACGAAAACTTATTTGAAAATGTATCATTTGAAATAAAGATTTGAAATTCTGCAAGAACTTTCTTAACCTGATATATCATTACGTATTACTACAAGTTACTTTATTTAATCCACGGGGATAGCATGCTTTCATTCCGTTAGCCATGACTGGATAGAAATCCCAAGTAATTCCCAATTGTATTTTTGAATTTCACTCGCACTGAGGATTGAACCTTCAACATAACTTGACAATTATCGAAATAAAAAAAATAATACAAATGTTAAAGGGATTTAATGTTTGATGCAAAAGTTTATCCAGAATCCGTGGTGATTCCTTGGCAATGCTGCGTTTTACTTGAGGTGTCAATTTATTTGAACATCCTTTCACCGAATAACTGCTGAGTATACCTTTGAGCCACACCCTAAAAATTGAATACACAAATTGTAAAATCGTAAGAACAGGAAAAAAAATGTAAAAACATAAAAAAAAAAAAAAAATGTTCTTCACGTCCCCAAAGGTCTACCAGCAATTATCTTCAGGCGAAGACAGTCGATGCTTGAGTGTCCAGTGGACTGAGACAGGACAGAGAAAGGGGGACGTCTTTCCTTGTTGCTTTTAGCATTCTCTCTGCTGACCGACCATAATTCCTAAGGAGTAGAAGTAGTTTTTCAGGGGCCAGATGAAATCAATGCACTCTACAAACTGATTGGTCAGTAAGTAACCAAATCACCTAGCAGGGACATTTCTCCCTGAGTTAAAACAAGTCTTTATTTATGATTGCTACAATAACACCTACTAAACTGGCGAATTTGGCATGCTCGTTAGTGTTTATTAATCAGTCTAGAGACCAAGGTTCAATCCCTTGTTGAGTCTTAAATTTTTTTAAAAATCGTATTAATACCTCTTTGCTAAACATTAAGCATTTTAAGGTGAAAATCAAGGGTAAGTGGAGCAATCCAGAGAAAAGAGTGACGCTTTCTCTTACCTCTTAGTGCAGCAGTCAATGAAAAGGGAAACTTTCTGGTATCCTTGACTACGATCGATCCATTTATTTATTTTGTACATTATGTACTCAGTCCATCTTTTTTATTTATTTTTTAATTGATTTCCTTTTGGAGTTGAACTGAGTGATAGCGATATATATATATATATATATATATATATTGGTGGCAACATTTTTTTTTTCTTTAATTCAATTTGTGCACGTCTTTGCCGATCGTGTTTGGCTATTAAGAGCGCCGCTAGCTAAGTTCAAGAGGACACTTTTTGAACATGCTCCTTCGTGATGGTTCTTTAGAGTTTTTTTTTTTTTTTTTTGTGTCAGGGTTAGATCAAGTGAATTGTCTTGGCCACCTGCCACAGGGGAATAGAGAAAACCATGCTTTTCTAATGCAACTAAAACTACAACCCACACGATCCATTCTTTTGTCAAAGAACCCGCTCTCACACTTTATAAAAATTGACAAACATTAACGCTAAGCAATCTATGTAAAAATAAAAATAAAATCAGAAATATTTACAAAGATTATATGCATGATTGTCAATCCTGTTATATTCTATTCAGAGCAATATACACTAACATAACGGAAATAGACATCCCTATCTAACATAAAATTCAGGGATGTGAGCTTTGCTTTTTATTATGGTTAGTTCCTTGCATCAAGTGGCCTTATGTCTTGTGTGGGAGGACTTCCATTAAAAAGAAATTGTAAGAAACATCACGCAGGGAATGCAAGGACAAAGGGATAAAATAAAAGATTCATAGTAGAATCTGTGTTGTAACGGAAGCTGAGAAAATTGAGAAAAACAAGAATTTGAACTACTAGAAGTAGCTTAATCGGTTAGACTCTTTTCTTTCCCAAAATTTTAGACACTTCTCTACGATATAAAATCTTTTGTAAAATGTTGGGGTAGATGAAATGGGGGGAGGGGGTTCTATCTGATATTTAATTTTACTCGTCCTGGGACAGGTATACTGTTATTTATACTTTCCTTTTTTTAAATTAAGTTTTTAAGTAATTACTTAATTTTCTTGTTACAAATCATGCTTATTCCTATTTGCACATGATGTAATGAATATGAATACATCTGGGTTCTTCCACACAAGAATATGATTGGCTGGAGTAAGTCATAAATACAAACGGGGATAGTAGGCATGGAGAGACCTTGAAAGATACGCCAAAAAAGCTTAAGCATTTTACCAGCTACGATTATGAACACCTACTCCTTAAGGTGATTGTATACTAGATTGTATTAGGTTGGTGCAAAAATAATGTTGTTAAAAACGACATTTTTTTGCACCAACCTAATATTACTCGATTACAATAGCCAAGACCACTCAACTATTTCAAACAAGTATATCCCTTTCTGAGACACCTCAGCACACACCAGTTATTATAGATGCCACAGAGTTTATGAAGAAGAACCTGAAGTCCTACCTAACTAATATTCCTGGTGAACCAAGTGCAAAAGAGATTCAGACAATTACACTTAAGGGAACAACGAGGATACTAAAAAGAGCTCTCAGTTAGTTTCAATAAAAAGTAGGGCAAGGTTGGCAGCCGGATTGGCTTCCTCATATCCAGTTTTACAATCTTCAAAGGAAGAAAATTAAAAAAAAAAAAAACAGAACTTAAATGCCTATTGGAGAGAACTTGAAATGCCTATGAGGCACTATTCTTGAGTGTCTACAGTTTCTCTACACAGGGTTTTTTCTGGACAACCTGGCATGAGGATACTTTTCCCCAAGAAGTAAACCCTGACTAAATATTCAAAATCACATAGTATTTGCAGCTCAAATAACATCTCCTCGGTATGGCTAACCCGCAATTATTTCTACGATAAATGATGCACCTTCTGCAACTGATGTTACCTCAAGTAACAGCACAAAGCTGGATACTCCACCAACCAAAGGGAATTCTTGTCCTGGAATCCAGTAAGATGAAGATACCACAAGAAATCCATATTATAAAATATTTAAATGCTCAATTGTGGAGAGGAAAAATAATATTAACTTTTTTACTAACTCAACATTTGAGACATAAGAGATTTAATGAAATATTCAAATGTCTATGTATTTCATATGGTCAGTACTAAGATGGCTGACCATTTGGGAATACCAGGTGCTGTATGTGCTCTCCGCTTATCTCGGCATTGTTTCCAGTCGTTTAGCACTTCTTCTTGCCATGGGATTCAAGCAGTGCTGATTCAGGAGAGGCATAGCTTGGGTTTGTGCAGCCCTTGCCTCACAATTACACACACAGCTATCTTTACAGGAGGTATCCAGTGTCTCTTGAGAACGAAGGCATCATGTATCTCATATAGAGATTAAGTGTTAGCCCCTAGGAAAGGGTCCCTTGATTTTTGAGAATTTCGACTGAAGTAAAATAAAAACAAAAAATTATCTAATTGGGTATAGAATAGAGATGTTATTGCTTAATGTTGAGATCACAAAACCATACGAATGTTTATTCTTCCAGCACGAACGTCTACCTTAGTAGTATCTAATTTAACAAGGCCGATAGCCATTAGTCGTGTGCTCTCGTGTAACGAATGAATGCGTGAATGTAGGATTGACATGAAATTCCTAAAGATAAACTAAAATGACCGAAAAATAGGCTGAACTGACTTAAATAAATAAAAAGTAAATGACTCAGAATGACTTTAATGAATTTAAGGATGAATTGAATGACCTTAAGAATGACTTGAATGCTTAAAAAATAACTGCAATCCTTCAGAAATAACTTGAATGATCTGGAGCATGACTTGAATGGCTTTGAGACTGACTGGTTGTAAAGTGGGTGATCATTTTACATTAAATTAATACAGAAACGTGGTCCTCCACTTTATATCACAGTTACAAACATACTTACAGCATGTAGTAAGAACAGATACTACATTTTGATCAAAGCGCATTTACTTGCTCCTCCACCGAGCAAATTAGGCACAAGGCCGATTTTTAATGTGAGAAGTGAAGGGGAAATGGGGACCAACTCCCCGGGGAGTAGAGGAGCTGGATAGTGACAATTGGTATGAAGGGTTGCCCCTACATTGACCAAGGTCTTATGTGGGGTTGGTATTTATTTGCTCCCCCACCGAGCAAATTAGGCACAAGGCCGATTTTTAATGTGAGGAGTGAAGGGAAAATAGGAGAAATGGGGACCAACTCCCCGGGGAGTAGGGGAGCTGGATAGTGACAATTGGTATGAAGAGTTGCCCCTACATTGACCAAGGTCTTGTGAGGTTGCCCCCACATATGGTCTTTGCTTGCAGTATCTGCCGGAACAGATACTACACTTGTTAGATATTAAATCCTTTATTCATGTTAAAAAATACTACACTTTGATCTTGACCAAAAGGCCAAGAAAAAGCTTAATCTAAGAACAGCATCTATTAACAACAGACCTTTGATCTTAACCAAAAAGGCCAAGCACAAAAGTGTTACGGACAGACGGACCGACGGAGTGACTTATAGAGTCGCTTGCATGCGACTAAAAATTCTTTAATTCTGTGCGTGTAAAATGGAAGCCAAAAAGCAGCCGAAATCAAGTTTTAATGGAAACGTGTTAAAATGTAATTGCTTTACTTCTCATTAATATTTCAGGTGGACACGATTTTTTAAAAATACAACTTCAAACTAGTTTCATGACTATGGCTGCTAGAAAACATTCGTTTTTAAATTATCTAGATAGCATTTTAATTGACTTGCGTTTCGGATATTTAATTACCTTCATCAGGAATTCATGATAATGAAAAAGGTGAGAAATTCATTTCTAGTGACCTTTTAATAGTATAAGCAGAGTTGATGGATATGCATTCAATTTCTATCATTTTCTTTTCCCCCCCTTTTTTCTTTTTCTCCCTTTTTTCTTTTTCTCTCTTTTTTCTTTTTCCCCCTACTTTTTCTTTTTTCTTTTTTCCCTTTTTCCCCTTTTTTCTCTTTTTCCCCTTTTCTTCCTTTTCCCCCTTTTCCCCTTTTCTCCCTTTTTCCCCTTTTTGCTATCTTTTTACTTTTTTTTTATCTGCTTTTTTCCCCTTAATCGAAGGGAAAGATTAGAAAATGAAGTCTGATAACCTTTCACAGTATCAACAAACCAGCTTAAATTGATACAATTTTTCTCGCTTTTCTTTTTCTTCTTTTTGTTCTTTTTGTCATGTTTTTGTTTTTCTTTTCTTTCATTTTCACTTTTTCTAAAATTCTTAGCGTCTCCTTTTTCAATTCATACATTATCTTCAATGTAAGAATTAGCAAATATTTTCTCACAGCCTTTGCATATCTAAAAAGGTACAAATTGTAACAAAACGTCAACCAAACTAAATAAAGTCTATTTCTCA
This sequence comes from Euprymna scolopes, assembly GCF_053919585.1. Taxonomy (NCBI): domain Eukaryota; kingdom Metazoa; phylum Mollusca; class Cephalopoda; order Sepiida; family Sepiolidae; genus Euprymna; species Euprymna scolopes. The sequence continues at coordinate 39,144,575 of NC_136490.1, read as the reverse complement.
TAGGAAGATTTTTCAGTCATTATTAATTTCAAACTAACGGAGCGAACCGGCGTTGTCCGGGTGAAGGGATAAACATGAATTCAAAAAGTTATGTGTAATATACCTAGCTAAAGTAAAACATTAATCTAGTATAAGAAATAAATATGTTAGATATTTAGAATAGAAAAAAAATATTAAAAACAAAACTGTAAGAAATAAGACTATTTTTGAATAGAGTTGCTAAGTACTGATTGAACCAAACAGTTCTCACTGATATTTTGTTTCTTTAAGATAATTTAATTTTCCCAAAATGTAATTGTTTGAAACTCTAACTAGATCGAATTGGATGTAAAAAAAAAAAAAGTCACTCTCTCAGGCTTTACTTTCTCCCTTTGAGAAGTGATTAGTTTATTGCTAATCGCTTAAGGCGTCCCTCCCAAAGAAGTTAGATGAGGTTAAGACATTTTTTTTTTTTTTTTTGCAAGTCAGAGTGCTCTTCTAGAGCGTTGGGTTTTCAAATTCCACTTTCTGGTCCTTGTGTCACATCATGGGAAGGAGAAAAATCTCTTCAAAATCTTTCTCTACACCATTGTTTTTTTTTTTGTTTTTTTTTTTTTAATTCAAACCTCTGGTTTCTCCTTGTAAGACATTAACATTATTGTCCCAATGAAAAACTCTCCCTTCTTCCTCAGGTGAAATTTTCTCAAATAGAGCCTGTTTGCAATTTGGTTGCCTTTATTATATATATATATATATATATATGTATATGTATATATATATATATATATATATATATATATATATATATATATAACCTTCAGAATGCGATAGAATAATTTTCAGTCAGACAACGTCGCAGCTCACAAGAGCCATGGCAGCCAACAAACTGGAAACCCAAGACTAGAGTTTCGCCCTCATTTGGGCTCATTAGTTGGACACATTCGAACTCAGAATTCAAAACCCGATCCTCTTGCATGCGAGGTGAGCACTGTACCAACTGAGCAAACCGCCATACAAAGAAAGTCACTATATACTAGACTTTGTGACCATTAGAAATGGGTAGAAATTATAGCCCATTGACTTAATGATTTATGCCAAACTTCTAGAGTAAAACGGCATTGTGGTGACTAATCTCTATTAATCCTCAACTTGAGCATCGAACGTATACCATAATACCTAGTTTGCTACATCTTATAAAGGAAGTCATACAAAATTTCAGCTAGATCGGCTCATTAGTTTCAGGTAAAAAATTAAAAATGTGGTATCATGATGACTAATTCCTATTAATCCCTAACAAATACCACAATACTTAACTTGACTTCACCTTACCATAACATAATATTACCATACAAAATTTTAGTCAGATCAGCCTAGTAATTTCCAAGTAAAAGTGGAACAAACAGAGGTAGACCAACTGATTGGTTGGTTGTTTTTGTTTTATGGCATATCAACCCTTTCCAGGTTATTTAATGCCAAATACAGTTATTTTGAAGAACAATTTATTAATAGAATTTTTTATTTCAAGTCCGTTTCTATTTAACCCATAGTTAGGACCCTAACAGGTACTACCACTCGGGGTCAGAGTGGACCTGGAGGCAATGGCAATTAAAGGGTGGCTCCACACTCCTTAAAGCCAGCAAGCTGGGGCCTCACCATCGGATATAGTTTAAGGTCATATCCAGGGCCAGATAAACTGAGAAATGATATATATATATATATATATATATATATATATATATATATATATTTTGTGTACAGAAAGTTGTTAGTTGAGACAGGTCATTGGTACCGTCGGTTTCAAGCCCGATAATAAGTGTGAAGTATATCTTCACACTTCCGGTTATAAGATAGACGAATATTGGCTGAAGAGAGCTCGATAAGGATACCTTAAACGGGCCTTATTATCGGGCTTGAAACCGACGGTACCAATGACCTGTCTCAACTAACAACTTTCTGTACACAAAATATAAGTACGCTCTTAAAATTTGGATTTTCCTTTTAATTGAGCACTCTGCTGGAATTCTTTTTCCAAAAAAACTAATCAAATTATATATATATATATATATATATATATATACTAGCTGGCTGTCCGGCATTGCCCAGTTATACAGTATGCTTAAACATGACATTTTAATTTATGCAGATTGCGTATGCATAATTATGAAATCGATCCTCTATTGATTATTATACATTACAAGTAATAATTTGCTCGGTGGACTAATTTGCAAAAAAAAAAAAAATAAAAAATAAGGATAATGTCGTTCACCAATTTCCATCTGTTTGTTTACAATCTCACGCCAGCTGATATTTGAGCTTGAGGATGAATGCCCTGGAAAACTCACTTCTGATTAATGTTTGGTTTTAAAATATACAAACTAAGAAATGATTTGCGGCGATTTTAAATGGTACCTCTTTTATCGTAAATTGAACTCATTAATAAGAAAAAATTAAAATGGTGAGGTACACCCGGGTTTGAACAAGGGATCATTCGATCTGTAGTTCAATGCTCTACCACCGAGCTATATCACAGGATCATAATAAATCTTTTTTTTTTTTTTTTTAAGAAGGAATGATTTGCTGAGACTTTATTATTAACCTTGGCTGGTGTAACATAAAATATTCCCCTGTAAAAATTCTTTTTTGTCTGTAAGAGAGATTTTCGATATTTATCGGATGAATTTCTATAGAAAACATATGTAAGAACACTGCCAGACATATAAATTACCTTTGTGTGAAATTTGCAAAAGATAGGTTCCGAAACGACTGAGCCTATGAGGAAGGAACTCACACACACACACACACACAAATGGCTTTTATATAATAGTGTGTATGTATGTATATATATATGTATATATATATATATATATATATATATAAATATATATATATATATATATATATATATATATATATATATATATATATATATACACACGCACACACACAATGTCTGCCCATAATCTGTTAATTCATTTTGCTTATATTGTGGAACTAGTATATCTGTAATCCTATATAAGTTATTCTTTTGAAATAAACTTGCAGTGCTTTTGGTTCAAGTTTTCTTTGTTAGATAAAATCTAAATCCTTTAACTGTATTCCCCCCCCTCCCCGTCTGTTTGTCTGAGTAGAAAAATACATTCTTTCTAAGTCATTGATATTCTATTATGTTTGATCTCGATTGAAACATATTTGACATTTTATGTTCCAGCCGACTTTTTTTTTTCCTCCTCTCTCTCTCATATCTTTTACACAGAGGAAATACAAATCTTTGTCAAAAAGTTATTACTAACATAGTCTCCATACGTTGCTATGAATTGAGCCACGACTTTGTCCCGGGCAGCATTTGCTTTTCATATGCTACAGGACACAGAAAAGAGGGATCAATTAGGTTGAATCCCATTAAATAGCAAAACAGAAAGGACGCCATTTGCAAACATAAGATAACTGAGCTGTTTTTTTTTTTTTTTTGTTATACAGTCTATTTTTGATATAGGGAAAATATTTATTTTAAGAGAAGGGTGAGATAAGTTCGATATTTATTAATTAATTTATTAATGTAAAGTGTGGGATTCTTTTTTTTTTTTTTTTTTTTTTTTTTTTTTTTTTTTTTACAAAATTTTTATAATATCTCTTCTGCTTTGCTTATTTTGTGAGATCCTTAAAACCTAATTAACCCCAAAAGATTCGTCCTGGTGTAGCATTCACTCTGGACTGATTAAGCCATCTTCCTCTTTTAAGGAGGAATTTTCTTAGGAATATTCAATTCACAACTGTTCCTCAGTCGTATGTGTTTCTTGGTTTGAGGAGATAATTTTAATATTAGTTTTTGGAGAGAGGTGTTGTCATTCTCTTATATATATATATATATATATATATATATATATATATATATATATATATATATAACTAGCCTGGATGTCCGGCGTTGCCCGGGTATTCGAAGGTGTGTGTTCAGCAAAAAAAAAAAAAAAGTTGTAGTAGGCAGGCAGGCTCGAACCCGTGACGCGAAGGCAGAAAGAAAGTAGAGGTGTGTGTAAGGTGTTGGTTGAGCAAAAAAAAAAAAAAGGAAAGTTGCGAGTGCAAAAACAATGTGGTAGCAGGCAGGCAGGCTCGAACCCATACAGCGAAGGAGGAAAAGGAAGTGAAAAAAGGTGATGCTAAACAGGAAGTGACGTAGGTTAAAATTAAGGTTAGACCATCGAAAAGAGTCGATGACTTTCAAAAATATTAGCGAAAAAAGCGACCCTTCCTGTGTTTCAATGTTTATCGTCCGAAGTGTCAAGCTTCAAAACGATACCGATCTCGTGAAAATCCGTCACCTCTGTCGAAAGTTTTTGTGAGGCATACATTCATTCAGACAGGTGAGATTTATATTATAGATAATTTTGTATTCTCAAATGGCCACTCACCTTGTACTAACCAGGTTTAATATTGCTTACCTTCACTGATTTAACCAGTGTGTTGACATGATTATACCATGGAAAAGAGACTTGATAATCACAGGAGATTTTTGCTAAATGATGTTGACATACAAGTTCCTGCCAAATCACTGAGATTGAACTTAATTAATACAAATTGCCTATGTGAGAATAAATGTGTGTGTAATATATATATAAGTTTGGTGGTTAAATTTTAAATTCTGAAAAAAAACAACATATAGACGCATATATTCGAATTAAGAATTTATTGTTTGACAAAAGGAATATATAGAAGGGGTTATGTTAATTTTCTTAATCCATGGATTTTCAATAATGGCTCATATCATCAGAGGCGGTGATTGAGTTTAAAGGCAGCTACATTGAATAGATTCATCTCTATTACATAATCAAGTTACTTGAATTGATTTTTTTCAATAAAAGTTTTAAAATAAAGCTAGTTTTTTTTTCTTCAGGGCGAAAAATTTATCGTTCCACCCTGTACATATCTAATTAAATTAAAATCCTACAATAATGAAACAATTTTCACTGTAACAGATGGATCATCATCGCATAAATAAAGCATACAGTAGTAGTGAACATGTCTGTCTCATTGATGTGATGTTTGTGTGTTTTTTGAAATCTCAGCGAATATAGAGCTGTCTCTCTTTCTCTTCATAGTAACAGTTGTAATCGTTCTTTCATATACATGTTGACAGCAAGCATATAATAATATCAGCACACATTTTAATGATGGGTTTCTATAATTCTTTGAATGTAGCTTTCTTACATATTACTAATACAGTATTGGTCTCTGTCTCGCATAAGAGCAGGGTTCAGCAGATTAAGACGAAGAGGGAAGCATTGCTGTTTTCTGGGTCAGAATCTATTCTGTCTAACACATATCGTTGTCAGGTTTTTGACATCAAAAGTATTTTTTTTAGTTACTTACATCAAGTGGCTTCATGCCTCGTCTGGAGCGATTTTCATTAATAAAAAAAATCCCATTTTTTTAAATTCTAAATATTCAGTTATAGAGTTCTTTTAATTTTCGGATGACTGTAAAAAACCTGAGTAATGTATGCATATAGTAGAAATATAATTGTAGAGGGGGCAGACATTATACAAGTAAATATTAACAATTAACTATTTTCTCAAATGTTTTTACCGTCATTCAATGACTTGCTATTTGCTTTCTTAAAAGTTTCTGTTCAAGGCTAGAAAAAGGGTATGTGTTTTATTCACTATCGTTTGTGTGCCTGGATGGAAGTGCGCGCACGCACGCACACACACACACACACGCACGCACACACACACACACACACACACACACACACATATAAGTGATCTTGTTTGTTTGTGTGAGGAGCGATCCCTATCAAACTCCTCATTTTCGTCTACAGATTTGAAACGACAGATATGGGATTTAGACCTGTAGGACAAATTCGATTTTGTCCTTTACCCTGTAAAAATAGCTGCTAAGAGGTCAAAATTGAAAAACAATTGGAACTTGGCAGGTGTCAGTCGACTTAAAAGTGCTCTTGTATGCATGCACAAATATACATTTATACAACATTTAAAAAAAAAAATTTTTTTATTTTATTTTTTTAAAAAGTTTTTGTATGCGTATGACTTTAGGTCAGACGGTAACGGATAATACTGGATAGCTATGTTTTGGTCTCAATTCTAGCTGATGATATTCAAGTCATATTCACTTTTTTTTATTTATTTATTTATTTATTTATTTAGTTTTCACTTTTGAAATCACTAATCCATAGAGAATTGACTCTATAATAATAAATATGAAATTTGCATAAATTAAAATATCATATGTAAGCATATTTTTCAACTGGGCAATGCCGGTTGGCCTGCCATATATATATATATATATAACTGCTGTGGTGCCGTGCGACAGTCTGAGTATTAACAGAAGCCAAAAAAGTGCAGTAAATGACAGTGCATAATCTTGTTTTTCGACTTTTATAGAATTTGGTTATCAGCAAATGACGTTTACAAGATTTCATTGGTGATTAAGGTTTGTCAATATTCAGTTTTATTAGCCAATGAGCGTTGAGAAATATAAAGCAGTTTTAGTTAAATATCTACAGAAGCCAACTTGGAAATATCACTATTTTTTATGAAATCTACTAGTGGGAATACCTGTCCTAGGATGGGTTGATAATAATTGGACTCTTTGACTCTTATGTGCAAGAGATCAGACCATAACATGGACACAACGTAAAGATGGGTCAAAGTCTTATCTGGTATTACTTCTTCATATTGCTATACCATTGAAATGTTGATAACTCAAGAACTGTTTATCTGATCGGCTGGAATTTTGCATAGTGGTTAGTGTTACCAAAGAACCTCAAATCCATACGTCAAATTTGGAAGAAAAAAAGTTCAAATTTTGTCCAAATAAATGGTCCTGGATATCACCTTAAACTATATCCGATGGTGAGGCCCCAGCTTGCGGGCTTTGGGATGTGTGGAGCCACCCTTTAATTGCCATTGCTCCCAGGTCCACTCTGACCCGGAGTGGTAGTACCTGTTAGGGTCCCAACTATGGGTTAAATAGAAACCGACTTGAAAAAAACAAATATGTTCTATTAAAAGATTTTTCTTCAAAATAACTGTATTTGGCATTAAATAACCTGAAAAGGGTTGATATGCCGTAAAAACAAAAACAACCAACCATCAATATAAAAAAATAATGTAAGATGTGGGACTTCAAGCGTTACAATATGGGCCAAATAGCAAATCTCTATGACAAACAGAACCAAAATTATCACCAAAAGCATGACTTTCACACAAATATCCCCAAATTAAATCCGTTCTAAATTAAACCATGACTGAGATTTAGACAAAGTTTGGTGATGATTGGTCAAGTGATGTTCATGTGAGGCTCCACACAAAGTTAACGGAAAGCAACCTCTTTGACAGAGATAAGAAATAATAAACATTGTAAAAAGTGTGTGAAGATAGATTGCACAAATGAAGTTTTTGAACGTAGAAAATTGAATCCTCTAAGATTATCGATTATTTAAATGAATATATCTGAAATGTATGCACACTGGTTCCCATTAGATCAAAGTTAAGCAACATTGAGCCAAGTCAGTACTAAAATGGGTGACCATTTGAGAATTCCAGGTGCTGTATGTGCTCTCCGCTTATCTTGGCATTGTTTCCAGTTGTCTAGCACTTCTCCTTGCCACTGGACAAGGGTTGCTGATTCAGGAGAGGTGTGGTTGGGGATTGCCCAACCCTTGCCTCACAATTACACTCATAGCTACCTTTACAGAAGGTATCCATTATCTTTCAAGACTGAACAAAGGCATCGATATTTGAAAGTTTTTCTTTATTTTTTTTAAATCGTAAAAAAAAAAGATAGTTTTCTAGTATAGGGGACTGATTCATAATAATTGTAATATATTGATGTTGGCATTCTGTAGATATTCAGCTTAAATGGAGACGCTCTGATATTCTTGAATGTTGTATAAAATTTGTCATTATCTACATATTAATGCGATAGCGTGTGTGTTATTTTGTGTGTCACGTTTACACCTATTTTCTTCCGAGTGACTGTTGTTTAATTGTTACTAGCAGGACCTGAGGAAATTCCACAGAGGACTCATTCATATGTAATATATTGACGTTGGCATTCTGTAGATGTTCAGCGTAAATGGAGACGCTTTGATATTATTGTAGCTCCTTTGTTAAAACCGTAAAAGTATTTATCTAAGCTAGCAGGGACGCCCAGCGTAGCCCGGTTGTAAAGTATGCTTAAATATGATATTTTAATTCTTGCAAATTTCATATATATTATTATGTAGTTAATGTTCGATGGATTTTTATATATTATAAAGTTGTGATTTCAAAAATAAAAAAAATATATATCCATGTGAGTTGGGTGCATCAGCTTGAATCTAAATTGAAACCAAAACTTATGAAGAAAATATATGTATATATATGTCACGGGTACGGAAGACATTTTTTATAACATGAATAGACTAGCCAAATTAATTGAGAGTACAAAAACTAGATCTAATATCTGTAAGATATTTTTGTTCTTAAGATTAAGGGAGGTGTTGTTTGATCAACACTGCTGGGGAGTCATGATTTAATATACTGTTTTGTTTTTAAATTCCCGAAACAGTGTTTCATGGTAAACAACTGATGACCCCTTAAGTTAATATTAGGTCTATAGTGAATTCGAGAGAGCAAGTTGATGCATTGATTGCAGGTGATTAAATGATTTACTGACTAAATAGTTTTCTAACAAATGATAAAAAAATATAAAAATTGAATGTTTTTTTTTTTTTTTTTTTTTTAATAGTTTTTAAGGTTAAAAAACTTCCAAGACTATATATATAACTTGAGTTCCTTCAGCTATACTCGAAATGAAGAATTCTTGATAAAATTATTTATTAAAAAAAAAATAGATTACTGGAGTGCCATCCGCTATAATCGAAACTGAAACCAAAACTTATGGAGAATTATTGGTAAAATTATTTATTACAATAAATGAAAGTCCATAACAAACGACAGTCTCTCGGATGTAAGTGTGACACACAAAATAAATAACACACACGCTATCCTATTAATATATAGATAATGTTTAGTGTTCATTTATGATTCGCCTGTAAAAAGGCAGTGATCGTTTCACACGTTGTTCTGGGCCAAGGCCATCAATCTAGTCAGTGCTGCAATGGAAAGTTCTCATACCAAACAAAAGCAGAAGTCCAGTTTATAAACAATAATAGCTATTATTTTTTTTAATTTACAAACGATACCCGTCTACTTAGGTGCATAACACTTACAGCATTGAATCATTACTTGATCAGGCCATAATGTAAGGCCCATTATAGTCTCTCTTGACTGAGACACCCAAAGGGATGAAACCTGGTTAGAGAGGCACAGCAGGCCGAACTGACTCGTAGCTCTCCCTAAAATCAACTGCCGCTCATATTTTCAACTCCCAGTCTTCCTCTTCTTCCGTGGGTGTGGGGAGCTTGCTGTAACTGCCTCTTTCTCTTTTCCTGGGATCCCTTCACCTCTTTGGCTGGTTCTGGCCTTTTGCTAACTGCCATTGTTCAATCACTTAGAGGAGATATTTAATAAAGATGAAATCTAACCTGTCTCCAGACTTTGTTTCTCTCACAAGCCGATCCTAATGAGATACTTCTCTCAAATGACATATTACTGTTTTGAACAAAAAGAATATCTCTTTGGTGATCTAACTGGCCAGAGATATTTTCAGCTTTTTGTACCCCTCCCCCCCCATTTTCCTTTGGTCAGGCATCTATCGCTGCAACGTCCACTATTCACATGCATTAGCAAAACGTGGTATTTTAACTTTTTTCTAAAAAAGATTTTTAATTATTTTACAATAAAATCGCGAATTTCACAGATGCTATGTCCAAAATTTCAGTAAAAATTTGTGTTGCAAAAACGGTAAAGACAAAAAGATGTCTTTTTATAGGATTATTTGTAGTGGTGGGACGATTAATCGGAATCGTTAATCGTAAGAATCGTGTATTTTTTGGGAGGAAATCGGAATCGCAACGTTAAAAAATACCTTAGATTTACGATTCTTTCATTACGATTCCCTTATATTTTTAAGTTGAACTGTTTGTTTGAAGTGAGATTAATGCTCTCAAAAATTTGATAAAAACGTCATAGAACTTTTCATAACATATTTAATATGATGTACAAGAATTTTATTAACTACTTTAAAGGTAATCTTTGTCTTAATGAGTTTCGAAATTTCTTTGAATTTTTTTCTTTCTTCAATTCTTTGAATTAGTTTTTTTTTTTTTTTTTTTTTTTTTTTTAACTTTTAGCTTAACTTGATTTTATATTTCACCATTTCATTTTTAGTAATAAATGCTTCTCTACATTAAAAACCGATCTTGTGTCTAACTCTGGCCTCGTGGAGAGGCAAGTAAATAGGAAGTAATATGGCGGTTGAAAAACGTTTTTCGACCACCATAAAAACATTACAATACATTAAAACCCTGAAGAATTTCTGCCATGCGCACTTGTTGTTCTAAGTTAACTAGCTACTACTCGTTTCAAACATAAGAAAAAAAAAAGCTCTTTTAAATAGGAAAAACACTAAAGCTTTTTACGTTTTGGAAGGGAGGCTTCAGGTGCCTCAATTATCCCAAAAAACCAGCTATGTAAACACTTTGCAATATTTTTTTAATAATTATTAAAAAAAATTCTTTATAATCAATTTTTATTTAAAATTAAATTATTTTCTAAAATATTTTGTTTTTAAGTAAAATTAAGTAATTAATTTTTAAAATATTGTTTATATCCATCTTCATTCAAAAGGGTTACTTTTTGGTAGCTTCACCGGTTGTTAAGCTAAATTTTCCGAATGTAAGAACGAGGCTCGTCTGCGGGACATACTTATCTAAGCTTCACCGATTTTTGTTATGATTTTGGTTTTTTTTTTGGATATTTATTTATTTATTTTTTTTTTTGCCGGAGTTTATGTAATTATTAACAGGAAAATTGGTGAAAGTCAAAATGGTATCTGCGCTATTTTTAAATATTATTTTCAAGTTTAAAGTTTTACGATACCCTTTTCTTATTGTTTTTGTATTCTTTTGTTATTTTTATTTATTTATTTATTTTATTTTATTTTTTTGCCGGATTTAACAAACAAACAAAATGAAAGCAAAAAAACAACAAAAAAATGGTGCTTATGCACTTATGTTACCATAATTTTTTTTATGATTTAAGTGTCTCGCTCAATGTTTGAAGAGTTTCTAATTGTTTTTTTTAAAGGAATATTTGTGAAAGTCAAAATTAGCACTTGTGGCGATAAACAAAAATAAACAAAAAGCTTGAGCGTGTACGTACCTCTCATGGAATGTCGTAGATCGAAACACAATAAATGTTATTTGGTGCTAGTGCACTTATTGATCCGCGCTATTTTTAAATAGTATTTTCAAGTTTAATTAAAGTTTTACGATACCTGGTTTTATTAAATTGTTAGGTGAAAGTACAGAAGAGGTACACAACACTCTCCCATCCTCAGGTTAAGAATGGCTTTCTAAATAACGTCATTATTTCAGCACGGCTCAATAAGTGCATAAGTACCTTTTTATTTTCTTGAATAAAACAAAAACTGCTCGACGAGAACACTGTTTTTGTTTTAATTATTTTTTATTCAAAAATAAAAATTTCAATTGTTCAAAACATGTTTTTATTTTCCCAAAGCTTATTGGATTTTTTTAATTACCATATTTTTCATGAACATGCACTAAAAATGTTTCAAAATTAATATTTTTTCACTTTTCATGTTATAAGCCTCTCTATACATGGCATCATCAACATGAGACCATTTCATTTCTCCTACTGATCCTGATACGTATTCCAGTCTTCTTTTAATGCGAGACCAATAGGCTTCAATATTGTTAATGCAAACACCAGTAAGCGGATCCACAAAATTTTGTGAATGGTTTAGTCCCGTGAACATAATTAAACTTGAAAATAATAGTTAAAAATAGCGCATATTCCATTTTGACTTTCACCAATTTTCCTGTTAATAATTATATAAATACCGGCAAAAAAAATATCCGTCTCAAAAAGCAAAAAAAAAAACCAGATAAAATCATGACAAAAACCATGCGCAAATTTCAGGCCAAAATAAATTAAAAAAACAAACTAGGTCACACACACAAAAATTCTTTCCTTGTAAAAATAACTTCTCCCTCAGTCGAACAACGTACAACATTGGAGCCGATGCATATTTTGCTACGCGGGGGGGAGGGGGCAGCATTCGTGTACGTCTGCCCTTTTTCTTTATATTTTTTAATAAAATAACTTCTGAAATTGATTGTTATTAATTTCATGATGCATGTTTAATTCATGGTTAAAATATTTGTTTTGACTTATCTTCAATGAAAGAAATTTTACGAAAAAAAATCAAATCGTTTACGAAAAAAAAATCAAATCGTTTTCGAAATTCCCTTAATTGTATTTTCACTTTTTCGCTGTACCAAATATTTTCGCTACACAAAAACTTTCGATTATATAATGGTATATTTCAAAACTATAATTCCATTGAAATCGTACTTGGTATCGGAATCGTTAATCAACATTTTCCTGAAACCAGAATGGAAAAAAATTAGGAATCGTCCCAACACTAATTATTTGATTTGTAGCTTTAAAATCACGCTGCTATCTAAGATGTAGTAACAAAATCAAGAATATTCATGAGAAGTTTTATATTGCTTCCTTTTTTTTATATAGAGAACTTACAAGGGACGTTCCAAAAGAAATGTTTCCTATTTTTAATTCCACCCTAATGGATCAGAGCGGAGTGCAAATTACACTGTTATGCTGGCTTAATTGCATTCATGATCTGAAAGTTTCATCTCTCTGTTGTAGATATTGACGGTGTGAAACTCTAAGAAAGCAACTCCTGTCATGGACGTGCGTCAGAAACAGACGCGTCATTGGATTCCTGGATACAGGAAATATTAAACTGATCAACATTCACCGGCGCCTGTTAATAAATTCTGGAGCACAAAAGGTCGTTTATTTTAATGGGACCACTCGTGTCTTCGTAGATGTTCAACATTTTAGTTTTTGAGTTAAAAAAAAAAAAAAAAAGAATAGATTTTACTTTTGGAACGACCATTGTATTTTTTTTTCATATGTTTTGCATATAAATTTCTATCGACGTTTCCTGTGTAGGTTTTCTTTTTATTGTTAAACTAGCAATCGGTGCCCGGCGTTGCCCAGGTGTTTTGAGGTTAATGCTGAGAAAAAAAAACGGTCAATTTTTTAAACTTTGACCCCTATTATGACTTCTTAACATTTATTGTTTAGGGATCAAGTAAAGGTAATAAGTTAGATCCATGTCCAAGGAATCTATATCTAAAATATCACGTGTTTAGACCCAAAATTGTAGGAGGAGTTTGGTAGAGTTCTCAAAGGTCAAATCGTTTGATAGCGAGGCCAAATTTCGCGAATCTGGCCTTTTTTTAAAGCAGTTTGGCCTTCAAAATTTATGTTTGGCCTTTTTCTTCACCGATGAAATCTGGGGACGCAACGGAAATTTTCGGCTAAAAAATGTTGTTACTATGCACATCTATGTATTGAAATACAATTTGTGGCAAAATTTCAGGAAAAACTAATGGATGGTTCTCTCGCAATAGTCCGGACAATTCGCTAAATTATCTCGTCAAAACCTTAAATCTCGAATTTTTGTGCATTTTTTTTCGGGGGGGGGGGGGGCTAATTTGGCATAATAGTGTCCATTTAATAGTATTATCTTGAAAAAATAAAAAAATAAGGAAAATTACCAAAAAAAAACCAAACAAGAACAACAAAAGTGTGCCGTATTTTTAAAAGTTTTATTGCGTTGTTTTTATTTGCTTTTTTTATTTCATCGGTGAAGAAAAAGGCCAAACAGAAATTTGAAGGCCAAACTGCTTTAAAAAAAGGCCAAATTCGCGAAATTTGGCCTCGCTATAAAAAAAAAAAATGGGGAAATCCCCCTACTTGAACTTTCTGTTTAATTAATAATGACTCGCTTGTAGCGTTGATTTTTTTCTTTTTTCGCTATAAAAAAATAACTACTTGATGAAATTACGTGATTTTTTTCTGTAGGAAAACTTTATCCCATGACGAGTACGTACAATATATATATATTTTTTTAAATATTTCCATTTTTTAATGTCAATGGAAAACTGCACAAGTACCTAAACCCGAAATGTAAAGACCACGAGTGAAGGCGTTTTTTTTTTTTTTTTTTTTTTGGTTTGGTTTCATAATGGCGGCCGTGATGTCGGAGGTTCGATTGTTAGATTGTCAGTTTCGTATTTTTTTAATTTGTAAATCGCAAGTTAGGAAAAAATTAAACCCTTCCAAGATGGACAATAAATCAAGCCATAATATTTTATGGTAAAGGTAAGAGCCTACGAACCATAGTTTTTTAGGAGATGTGATTATTGGATTAACCAATCAGAAATCGTCTGTGGCACACACATCTCTGTTTTTATAGATATATAGATAGATAGATATAGATATAGATAGATAGATAGATTTAGCAAAACAAAATACTAAGTTCTCTGAAAAAAACATTAGTTTAAAATGTTCTGATTTTGTTTTAATTCAGTCGAGCTATATGCACAGAAACGATGTTTCGTTCTTGGCACTGAAGGGTGAACTTTGTCGCTACATGTTTTTTTTTTTTTTTTTTTTTACATAGGCATCACCACATATCAAGGCCAAGAGGCCACTCGAGGATAAGGTTAAAGAGTGTACAGTAGACAATTGGACAATATAATAATCGTTAGTAACAGAAATTCGGTAAATTTGTTAACTTAAGTGGAACGGCTAATCAAAAACTTGTTTACATTAGACTTGAACACAACCATATTGTAGTCAGCTGGAAAGCAGGAAAACGGGAGACAATTCCATAGGCGTGCAGTTCTAAGAAAGGAGCTTTGTTTATGGAATCTACATTTAGGTTTAGGCACAGATAAAGAGTGGGGGGAATTATGGATAGTGTTTTCTGCTAGACAAGTGTTTCTTGTGAAAGTTTGGCAAGGGGGGACCATAGATTGGAACTCAGTCGAGCACTTGCCATGAAAATAGCGATAAAGCAGAGACAAACTTGCAACATCGCGTCTGTGAGAAAGAGGTTGCAGGGAAGAGAAAAGAACATCCCCTACGAGGCTACGAAGTCTATTTTGAACTCTATCAAGGCAGGACAAGTCCTTTCTAGCAGCTCTTGCCCAGATGTGGCAGCAGTACTTCATCCTTGGACGTACCTGGCTCTTATATAGATAGAGAATTGCATCAGCAGTGAGATATCTACTGGATCGATAGAAGGATCTCACCATTTTTCCAGTGGCCTTGGAAATGGATTGTCGCCTGTGTTAATGGGAAAGTTGGTCGAGATAGCTATAATGTTGAACTTTTACACTTAGTATAACTAAAAATGTAAAGTTCGAATCTTGTTAGCAGTGTAAAGCTACACTGAAGAGTCTTGAATCCATCTGATAGTATTTATATGCGTTTCTTATGTTTTGAAATTTAAAAAAATATTATTTGGATTATTCGATTTGAGCGTTATTTTCATAACGTTTCAGTCGATGGAACCTCCGACCTTCTTCGGGTGTATCTTGTTGAACTCTGGAATTTTAACTCAAACTTTAAAATCTGCAGAGAATTTTGAATGCTCTCATTCTGTCAGCCATAACTGGGTAGAAATCTTGATTTATTCACCATTGTATTCTGAGTCTCATTCACACTGAGGATTGAACCTTCAACCTCCATAAAAGTATCATTTACAACTGAATTTTACCAAGTACTTTATCTGTTACGCCACGGGTCCTTTGCTGACAATTTTAGAATAAATTCTGGTAAGCTATTCTTATTTTTAAATATACACTTATATACTTTATATAGATCACTACATATTTCTAAATGTTACTTTATTTAACCTTAAGAATGGCATGTTTTCATTTTATCAGCCATGACTGGGTAGAAGTCTTAAGTAATATGCAATTGTTAGCATCGCCCACACTGAGGCTCGAACCTTTTAACCTGTAGAAAAATGTCACTTTGAATTAAATTTTACTTAGTAATTTATTCGTTACACCACAACAGTTGTCTAAACTGTACAGAATATTTATATACGTTATGCACAGAATTTTCAATTGAACATTTTATTTAATCAGCGGGGATAGCATGCTCTCGTTCTGTCAGCCATAACTGGGTAGAGGTCTTAAGTATTCTGTTTTCACAGTCAGAATCTATTTTATTGAGCACTTATCATTGGCAAGTTTTGACCTTGAAGTACTACTTTTTATTTATTTATTTATTTTTTGTTCCTTACAGCAAATGGCTTAATGCCTTGTCTGGAGCGATTTCCATTTAAAAAAAAAAAAAATTCAATTATGTTTGCAATATTGCCCACACTGAGGATTGAACCTTTTAACCTTCAGAAGAGTGTCACTTCAGATTTAATTTTACCTACTACTTTATTATGTCATGACTGCATAAATAATACAAAATATTTATATATACATTATGCATTGAAAGATTTTTCTAGAAAGGCAATGTTTATATAATCTGCTCTTCTAACCTCTTCTGAGCAAATATCTTCGATGCCTGCCTTCTCAACTCTACGCCATACTAAGTGGCCAATGACTAAAGAAATTATTCTTCTCGTAAATGCCAACTTCTTATCCATGTTTGATCTTCATCTTTGGAATCATCCCAAAAACATACGTGAATAAGGAATTGCTTCCACTTTATCTGAAAAACGAGATTAGACTTCTTTCTAGTTAACTCGGAGTCCTTGGAATAATTAGTTCGTTTTGAATATAGATTTCAATTAACAATCAAGTAAGTAAATGATCAGACTATTATTGTTACTCACTAGGGCTAGTCTGCTGCATTCACTTGTTACATAACCTACTGTTTCGTCTCATTGTCCGCAGTTTACATTTACTGTTTTCCTGGGTTTTATCTATTTTCGCTTTGAAGTAGTTAGTTCTAATCGCATTGTTTTGTGCAGCTCTCAGTAGTGATTCTGTTTCCCTCTTCAGATATCCATTTCTTTTTTTTTTTTTTTAGCCATGTCAAGGTTGTTATTATTACTAGGAGTTTTCACGCAGGTCATTATCAGATTATTCTCTGACAGCAAACTGGTGTTTCTGGATGACAACAAGTCTCAAGATATCCAGTACTTTGATAACCTTTGCAAATGAATTTGTTATTGCCATAACCGTTTGTCATTGATTTCTCACTGGCAACGGAACTGGAATTTGGGTGGCAACAAGCCTCTCCAAAGTCCCAGTCTTCTTCGGACTCATCCAGTAGATGTCTGACTAATGTTTCTCGCCTTCGTCTTTCCATCTTCCTTGACCCTTCACGACTATTTGGTGTGTTGTTTGTTGTTTGTTGCCAGTTGTTGCTGGCACTACAATTATTTTATTTTTTTGATGGGGGCTAACTTAGAATTACAGTTTCAGCTTAGTTCCATGTAATGCTCCTGTCTTTTATTATTATTATTATTATTATTAGTAGTAGTAGTAGTAGTAGTAGTAGTAGTAGTATTAGTATTATTATTAGTATTATTATTATTATTAGTAGTAGTAGTAGTCAAATATCCAAGCTACCAATATTATTAAATTGAATAATTTACCAATGTTTAACTATTACACTAACCTAAATACAGTTTTTAAATATACATAGGTTCCTAAACCTATACACAGTAGATCCCTGGGATACGGTATTAATCCGTTCCGGGGTTGGGATCATAAGGTGAAATCGCTGTATAGTGGTGCCTAAGCAAATTTTTATACAGTACATATTTAAAATTAGTAACAAAATCAAAATACAGTGCGTATATATATATATATATATATATATATATATATATATATAGAAAAACCGAATATATATATATATATAGAAAAACCGAATGAAATTATTAAAATAATCAACGTTTCGTCCTTATTTCAGAGGACATCTTCAGGATATTGAAGTAAAAATGCAAGAAAAGAAAAAGTCATAGATCATACGAAAAAGAGAACAGTTTTTGAATCCTACCCATGTCGGGAAGGACAAACATGTGTGCGTATGGGAAGGTTGGGTTGTTCGATGTCTATATATACACTTTTAAAAATGCGTTAAATAAATATGTACATTTTTTTTTCTTCTGTAAACTTATTCATTTTGTTGAAATATTTAAGGAAAAACGGTTATATATATATATATATATATATATATATATATATATATATATATATATATATATGATACACATGTATATATCAAATAACATAAATAACACCGTAAGACAGGGCAAATACCGTAACAAAGGTCCGGGAAAGCCTCATATTCCACATAGTAACCTTTTGAAAACCGTATTCCGAGGTCATCGTATCCCGGGGTTCTAATGTACATCTATACACACAGACCATAAGCCTACATAAAGTCTATTCTGCAATAGAAAAACATTCTCCCTCTCTTTCCGCTGTAGATTTACTAATACAAAGAACTATTTATTTGTGAGCATTGCATTCATTGGTATCTTGCTTTGGAGATTAGTAAGACTAATCTCTGTCTATCCATTTATTGAACTCCATAATACAATAAACCCCTTTTTTTTATTCTATTTGTTTGTTCTTTCCAGTTCATGTAACAACCGTGGATATTGTAACTCATTTTCAAGAATACAATATGTATATATACAGTCCGTAAACCTATATCTGTGTATAACCAATAGATCTACATACTGTTCACGGGTAAATCTACATGCAGTATGTACACATTTAATTAACCTATATACAGTCTATAAACCTACACATATGCAATCTCTAACCTTTTTACAGTGCATAAATCTATATACCATCAATATATACGGTCTATAAATTTATATAAAATATAGGTGTAAAGTCTATGAACCTATTTGTATACAATCAACAAAATTACTTGCTGATAGGTAGAATGTTTAAAATCTAATATAACGCTGGTGCAACTATATTTTATTTGTATTATTTGGATTCGTCAGACTACTGTTCTTATTTGGAGTGTTATTATCTCAAGGTTTTGGTCGATGTAACCTATGACCTGCTTCAGCTGTATATTTGTCAGACTTGGAAACCTTTCTGTCAAACTCTGGAATCTGCACAAAATTTCAAAATGGAAGTAGCATGCTCTCGTTTCTAAGTCCTAAGTAATTCGCAAGTTTTTTTTTTTTTTGTTTTTTTTACAGGGGGGGGGTCACCACTTATCAAGGCCTGGAGGCCACTCAGGGATAAGGGTTATTGCGTGTACAGTAATCAATGAGATAGTATTGTAGTAATCATTAGTATTGGAGATTTGATAGCCTCTTACTTAAAGAGGCGGTTTGTCAGGAATGTGTTTATGTTGGATTTGAAGACGTCCAAGTTGTAGTCAGGTGGGAAACAGGCGAACGGAAGAGAGTTCCACAATCGTGCACTTCTGAGAAAGAAGCTCTGCTCATGGAATCTACATTTGGATTTAGGCACAGATAAAGAGTGGGGAAAATTATTGACAATAGTTTCAGCCAGATGGGTGTTTCTTGTGAAAGCTTGGCGAGGGGGGGGGGACGAGAGATTGGAGCTCAGATGAGCACTTGCCATGGAAATAACGATAAAACAAAGACAGGCTTGCAACGTCTCTTCTGTAGGAGAGAGGCTGCAGGCAAGAGAAAAGGGCATCCCCTTGTACATTTTTTGAGTGTTGCCTGCATTGAGGATTGAATCTTCAACCTCCAGAAGAAATGTAACTTACAACTGAATTTTACCAAGTACTTTTCTCAATCTGTCAGCCATGAATGGATAGAAGTCCTAAGTAATTTTCAATTTTTTAGTGTCGATCGCACTGAGGATTGAAAGATTTCAGAGTTAAAAAATACATCTGAAGAAGGTCGAAGGTTACAGCAACCAAAACATTGTGAAAATAACACCCAAGATGAGAACAGTAGTCCAAAGAAATCAAATGATACGAATAAGTAACCATCATCTTAAAAGTTCAGAAAAACAACGCATCCGTTTGAATACATATCTTGTAGCCATAATGCCTCATAGTCGGCCAGACGTTGAGTTTGTTTCATTGCTTAACTCGATTTTGAAAGTAGTGAAGAGAGATCAAAATTGAAAAAAAAAATTCATTTTTATAGGATTAAAATTGGTCCTATTGTTTCGTGCGCAGTTTTAAAGTTGAATTATTTTTTTTAAAGAAGATTACAATTCTTATTTTGAACGTTTTATAGTTTTCATTGTTTAGTAGTTTTTCATATGTACGGTTTTGGAAAGCATAATTTTACTGCACAAAATGGATAAAATATTTTTTTTTAATTTAGTCTCATTTTTTAGATTAAAGTTAAGTTTTCCTACAAGAAAATAAGCATCTTAGTTTTCAATTACTGTGTAATATATATATATATATATATATATATATAGTAATTTATAAAATATATATGGCGATAAAGCTACACTGAATATTCGGCGTTTCATCCACTCTAGGATTCCTCAGGCTTATGCGCATAAGCCTGAGGAATCCTAGAGTGGATGAAACGCCGAATATTCAGTGTAGCTTTATCGCCATATATATTTTATAAATTACTAACTAGCTCTACCTACGTATTGAGCACTTTTGAAGTAAATACTTAAAGTTCACGCATAAATCTATACTTTCGTATATTAATTTTATATGAGTAAATGAAGTAGTTATATATATATATATATGAGAGAGAGAGAGAAATATTTTATATATAATGTTTTTCAAATAAAATTATTTTTATACATACCGACACTAATTTTGTATGCTAGCGTAATTATCAGTATAGGAGGTGATAATTACTACTGGTCGAGAGATTCAAATCCAATCACAAAATCACCCTTGCTTCCACAGGCTAGTATCTTTCCTCCGGACCACCGTCAATTAGCACAAGAATTGAGAGAAATTAATATATGTATATATATATTAATGTAAAAAAACATGTATTCAACAATGTTTCACTTTTATTACAAGACTTTCTTAAAATGATTAATTTGAAGAAATAATATACAAGTACAGTATTTGAAAATATATGGTGCATTTGTAATGTGAAAACAATGGTCCCCCCCAAAATAAGAGCAAAAACATTCTATCCACATCACAAACACTCCATATATTTTCAAATATTGTACTTTATTTTTTCAATTCGCTCATCTTCAAAAAGTCTTGAAATAAGTATGAAACATTGATGAAAATAATTTTGGTTTTTCCTTTTTCAGTTATGACATAGGAATATTATTTCCATAATTTTCATCATATATATGACGAATGCTCCAAAATTAATGGCTGATGAATGATGAAAATTATGGAAATAATATTAATGCATATAATGCCATTCGCAATCTCTTCTGGTCCATTCAGGTACAATAAAAAATAGGAGCCATCAATTTTGGAACGTCCCTCATATATATGATGAAAATTATGAAAATAATAAATTAAATACCTATAGATACTAGTGTTTCATCCTTTGAGGAATCATCAGTGCAGAGTGTCACGATTAACACCAGTCGATAGATTTGAACCCGGCACCTGAATACATCTCTGGCTTCATTAGCAAGGACCTCATCCATTCGGCTACTGTTAACCGCGAGAAATATTGTTGAAATTTAAACATTTATTTTTTTAAATGCTTTTTAACGTCTGTCAGAGTGATCTACTCATTATAAATATCATCCACAGACACATTGTTTTGCTATATTACAGCTCTTCTGTGTCAAATGACAAAAAAGTGTTTCAAGCCAAAAGCAAAATTCAACCATTTCTTTTAAAGTTGGATATTCTAATTGCTATATTATCAGCTCATGCCACAAAGGAGAGAAATGTTTTGTTTCCAACAGTAATACTTCCTCTTTCATAATTCTGCCCGAATGGATCAGAGGCGATTGCAACTTGTATTTCTATGATGACTGAACTTATGCATTTGTGACCTAAGTTTTATCTCTGTTGCAAATATTGACGGTATGAGACTTTAAGAAAGCGACCCCTATCATCAACGTGCATCAGAAACATTGAATTCATCCATGCAGAAAAAATTGCACTGATGAATATTTACTGGCGCCTTTTAGACATTTACGAAGCTGATGTAGTTGATGTCTGCGCTGTTAGATGGATTCGTCAATTTTAGAATGGCAACAGAGATGTTCATGATGAAGCACACTCCAGACCGAGGCATCAAACAAGGCTGGCAAAAGTGCATAGAGAATGATGATGACTATTTAGAAAAATAAATCCTGGAACCCAAACGTTTTAATGGTACCATTCCTATCTTCGTAGCTCATCAGCAATTTTGTTTTTGAGTTAAAAACTAGGAGGTCTTAGTTTTTGAATGATCCTTGTATATCATGGTCATGTAGACTATAGATTTGACCTATTGTATATGGTTGGTTGGTTGTTTTTGTTTTACGGCATATCAACCCTTTCCGGGTTATTTAATGCTGAATCCAAAGATTTTGAAGAAAACTTTTTTTTTAATAGAATATATTTGTTGTTTTCACGTCGGTTTCTATTCAATCCATAGTTGGGACCCTAACAGGTACTTCCACTCCGGGTCAGAGTGGACCTGGGAGCAATGGTAATTAAAGGGTGGCTCCACACTCCCCAAAGCCCACAAGCTGGGGCCTCACCACTGGATATAGTTTAAGGTCATATCCAGGACCTCCATTGAGGGACTTTTACCCTCTGCAGGGGGCAGTCGGCGTATTCTAATGCCCCACCGACAGGGCCTATTGTATTTGGCATCTGTTGTATCTAATACTCTTAGGAAAGGTATGAATTACTTTGTCCACCCTCCAGCTATGGGTGAAATAGTATGGTAACCTTTACTTTAAATGGTTCATGTTATTTAAATCTTGGCAGTTAAGCAATGTGGAAACTGGTCAGTAAATGAATAGGTTTCCATAAGTTTATAAATTTCACTTTCTTTAATATATTTAGGAAAAGTATGAATCCATCTTGTTCCTTTCCTAACCATGTATGAAATAGTATCATAGATTAGACTTTCAAGCCTTGGTCGAGCAACTTATCTAAATGTAAAACTCTTAAATAACAGCAGTTGTTCCTTACTTGTCTCAGCATTAATCCATGATGTTCGATTTTCATTCTTTGACAATGAAGATTAGCAATGCATACTCCAGAGAACTGTGATTGGTATTGTGCAACTCTTGCTTCACTGTATCTTTCTCGTTACATTGGCACCTTTTAAATAGGTTCTCCATTGTCTTTCTAAACAGAAGCAAGCTAATAATTAAAAAAAAAAAAAAAGCGAAAATATTGCTCATGCCAAATTCATTTAAAATTTGGATTGAATATAGTATGTGATCAATGAAAACGATTGGAATGTCAGTTCAAAATACCAAATGGAAAGAGATAAATCACATAATTGCCTGGATAGTTAGAATTAACTATCAGATGTATTGCTAGGGAGTGAAATTTAAATTAAATCACGGAAAATAATTTTATTTTAGAAATATGTGGTTTATTCCAAAGATTTAATTTTGGCATTTATAATTTAAGTACATATGGCCCTGTTGCTTGTATGTATATGGCATAATCTTCACGCACACTCTACATTAGAATAGATTGTATTTTGGCAATAACGCATCGAATATTGTTTTCAAAGTGGTCTGTTGTGTCTGGTTTATCAGCATAAAAATGGGACTTTACATATTCCTATAGAAAATAATACAATGTGGCTAAATTGCACACACAAAGTGGTCAGTTTACAGGTTCATTTTGTGAAAATATTCGTTAATCAAATATTTTAGTAAACTGATTGTATTAATTGCAAACATTCCTAATGAATTGCCAAACTAAGCTAAACTCAAAATAGCCGAAAGTGTCTAAATCTGCAATTAAAGAAAATAGCTGTCAATTTGAAATTTTTTTTGCCTCTAAAAAACAACAACAAAAAAATAAAACCCTGTATATGGCTTTACAATAACTGCAATCAGAGAACATAAGAGATTAAAAAAAACAATTTCCTAAACACACTACTCTCTCATACATTACAATATGATCATTCTTTTAATTTTAAGCAAGCTAGACTTTATTAAATTAATTTAAAATAAATATTACAGAATACTTTATTGATCAGCATTCATTATAAACTCTGACACAATTAAACAACTTAACGGCTTCTACAATCTATCTCCTTTAATCAACAAATTGAACCGAACTGAATTTAGATTAGCTTTGATGAAAAGTGACTCAGTAGTTTAAAAATAAATACTTGCTGGATTGAGAAGACTCGAAGAAATTGGAATCAAATAGAGGACTAACACCATACAACATACTACACTGATAAAAACATCTGAAATATTAAGAAAAATCTTTGAACGCGGAAACCAAACCACATAGTCAGGTGACACGGACACAATATGGGTAAGTTGTAATCTCAACTAAAATATAGATAAAACAGTAAGACACAACTAAGGAAACAGATTTTGTTAGGGTAAATATAAAAAGAAAAGTCCCATAATAAGAAGTACCTTTCCCCTGTACCAGAAAAATACATGATTGCATATATATTGGTTGGACCCCCCCCCCCAAAAAAAAAATAGTCATAGATGTTCTGGAAAGATAGAATAAATGCTTGACACTTAAATTTCGACCGAGAAAACAGCAATTCTTTCCCGTTGTCAGAAACATCGCTCATGGAATATAAGGACTAAATGGCAAGAAAAGGAAAGTAAGAGTTACCCATGGTCTACTTTATACTATCTCCTCTCTTTCTACTATGGGACGATTCTGATACAATTACTGATTCTGATTCTTTATAAATCTAAATATTTAACTATAAAGTTATTTTTTCCCAATTATCGTAAACACGCATGTTAAATGTGCAGATATTTTCTCAAATCAGCAGTAGATTTTGATTTAAACAAAATAAAAAGCCAACTTAAAGAATCGTTTTTGGCATCAGAAAATAGGCACAAATTTCTCTGATTCCTGATTTCAATTAATTGTCCCAACACTAATGTGTATAATTTAGAAACCCATCTTAACATGACGAGTGTGAAGGTTTTTGTTAACTATTCTGTACCTTTCACCATATTTATCTTCAATTCAAACATGGAATTTCCATAGGCTTTTTAAATCTATAAAGTACTAGCAGGCTGCCCGGCGTTGCCCAGTCATAAGATACGCTTAAATATGATATTTGAATTCATGCAGATTACATATTTATTATAGAGACAATTTTCTATCGATTATCATATTAAACCTAATATATAGTAGTAAGCTCAAAACTATATATATATATGTATATATATATGCACGACTTGGGTGCCATCAGCTGGAATTAAAACCAAAACCTGTAACTCTCCACTCTCATTCCTTAGCCTCTGAGCCACGCATATATACAGTTGTGCCCGATATTATTCATACCCCCCTTGAAAATTGAGTTTATTAGGTGTAACTTTTGTAAGAATTTATTGTTTACGTCCATATTGATACATATTCTTAATAAACCTCTTCTGATCATTTTCGTCATTTTAAAATCTCGGGATACTTGTAATAAAAGAAATATACAGCTATTTATAAAATCTGCAATGTTCAAAAATAATCATACCCCCTTATTTTTTCAGTATTAATCGAGTTTCTGACTGCTTGTTTTCTGTTTGATTCTTATTTTGAATGCTTTTATACAACCTTTGATTAATTTCATTTCGTTTTTTGCATTTTTCAGAAATTAAAATGATATCAACTGAAAACCAATAAAAGAATAAAAATTATTAGAATGGGGAAGAAAAAAGAGCTTAGTAATGATCTTAGGACTAAAATTGTGAATTCACATAAGGATGGTTTAGGTTACAAGTCAATTTTCAAGAAATTTGAGGTCCCTACAGCAACAGTACAGAGCATCATCAAAAAATTCCAGAGCCACCACACAACAAACAACTTGATTGGTAGAGGAAGAAAAAGGAAACTGTCTGCTAGAGCCACCAGGAATATTGTAAGAAGTGTTAATGCAAATCCAACCACCACTAATAAGGACATTTTAGAAAATCTGGAGTCTTCTGGCATAAAAATATCAAGGCAAACATTGCAAAGGACTCTGCATGAAAATGGTCTGAAAGGAAGAAGACCAAGAAGGACTCCATTGCACACCGGAAAACACCTTGCAGCACGTCTAAAGTTTGCTAGGACCCATGTGAATTCTCCAGAGTCCGTTTTCTCAAGTATTTTGTGGACTGACGAAACAAAAATTGAATTGTTTGGCCATATGGATGCTTCTTACGTTTGAAGGAAGAAAGGAGAAGCTTACAACCCAAAGAACACCATACCCACGGTGAAACATGGTGGTGGTAGCTTAATGTTTTGGGGCTCCTTTTCGGCTAGTGGTCCAGGTAGTTTGGTCAAGATAGATGGAACCATGAAGAAGGAGCAATATTTGGAGATACTCAAGAAAAACATTAGACAGGATGCGGAGAAGCTCCATTTAGGACCAAACTGGGTCCTTCAACAGGATAATGATCCAAAACATACTGCCAAAATAGTCAAGAAATGGTTTGAGGATAATCAAATTAATGTTTTGAAATGGCCTAGCCAGAGTCCAGACCTGAACCCTATCGAAAACCTCTGGCACATATTGAAAACTGAGGTTAAAAAGCGGAAACCTAGAAATTTGAGGGATTTGGAGAACTACTGCATTGAAGAATGTTCAAAAATCAGTGTTGATGCTTGTAAAAACCTTGTTGATAAATATCCCAAACGGTTACAGGCAGTTATTAAGAATAAAGGGCATGCTATTGACTATTAGTAAGAGAGGTATGAATAATTTTGAACTAGTGCCATTATTGTTTTTCTTTGTATAATGTTTCAAACTTGCATAATTTATTTATTTGTTGAGTTTAAATTAAATGCTTATGCTTGATTTATTGTTTGAAATCCCTTTAATATTGTCTACCTTCTGGTTTGAGCAATATTCTTATAGAAATCTCAAAGATCCGAGGGGTATGAATAATATCGGGCACAAGTGTATATATATATATATATATATATATATATATATATATATATATATATAAACTTCACCTGTCGTTCCTTTTTTAAAAGATGGAATTGTCCGATCATCAAAGACAAAATTTAAACTAGTTTTATAATTATATAGATTAGATAATCCAAAAGAGTTTGATACGACGTTAAAACAAACATTCTAAATCGTAGATCTGATGTGATTAGAAATTAGCATAGTCAATTTCATAGTCTACGATGGTGTCCATTAGACCAATAATGTGACTTTTATTTCGTAATGTCTTATAAAACGTTATCTGTGCAATTTTTTTTTTCTTTTTTTTTTTTTCCTCTGTTTATTCTGTCATTTTACTTTCGATGGTGAAATGTTCAAAAACGTTTGATAAGGGAAACCCGATGTGTTAATTTTACAGAAATAACTTTTGAGGAAGAGAGGTGGGTGCAACAATATTGTTTTAATTTGTTTTTATCATTAATAGTAAAGATTTTTAATCTTTAACGTTAACATAATCCTTGCAGGCTTTTTTTTTCAAAAGGTGGTATTCATGTTTGACTGGCAAACTATCATAAATAGATAACATAATCTCTATTTTTCTCATGTTATTATTCAAAATTTCTTTTCTATTTTTTTTTTTTTAACTAGCGGGGGTGCCCGGCGTTACTCGGGTGTTTGGAGGGGTGTGTCAAGCACACAAAAAAAGTGTTAGTAGGCAGATAGGCTCAAACCTGTGACAAAGCCGTGACGCGAAGGCAGAAAAGAAAGTGAAAGAAAACCTGACCTCTTACCGCTACTCTATGAAGCCATAGGAAGTGAAAAGCGTTCAAATTAAGCGATGTCAATCAAAAAGTTGACTTGCAGAAATGAATGAGTTCACACAGGTGCAGAAATGAACGTTGGCTGAAGGCCAGATCAGCTTTCCGCCGATTTGTTTCTCCACGATGTTGGGGAAACTAAGCTCCCCTGAAAAAGGGCAACTCTCAAATGAATAGCAATTGTCTGATATGAAGGTTTTTTCCCACATTGATCAAAGCTAATTGCTTTCAAGCCACCCTGACATGAAAGGCCACTGATGCCTTTGCATTGGTGACTTTTAGCTTTATTTATATGAAAAAGCTGAACAAACAGACGAGAGGGTGGAATAGTGGGAATTTTATAAAAGTCAATCAAAATAAATCTACAGATGACATCTGTTCACAAATCGTAGATATTACAATCTAGGGAGTATATAAAAAGTTCTAAAGAATAGTAACCCCCCCCCCCCCCGAGATCCCTAGCGAAAAAAGCCTTTACTGGATACACGTTTTGTCTTATATATATAGACTACCTCAAGTACTCATCTGTGCAGGGCAAGAAATCTGAATGAAATTTGCTACTGGAAAAAACAACTTACCTTGCAGACTTGAATATAATCGTGTTTATCAGCTGTTTTTATTTGTGGGATATTTCATTTCGACCTCCAGATAATATTAGGTCATCAGGAGAGAATATGCACTTTTTTTTGGGGGGGGGGGGTTCTCTCAATGGCTTTTCCGTGTATCGACACCCTCACTGATATAAGGCCCCATTATTTGAATTGCGTTTAAATCAAATAAACTGTTCAATATAACCAAGTAGTGTTAAGTTATTAGACGGGTCACCCATTTAGAACTGACCAGGCTCAACTTTGTTCAACTTCACTGATCTAATCAGAACTGGTGTGTAAACATAATTGTGCCATAATACCAGGTGTTGTATGTGCTTTCTGTTTGTTTCCAGTCATCCTGGACTTGCCACTGGAATCAAGTGGTGCCAATTTAAGAGATGCCATTTGGAATTGCACGACACTTGCTTCACAATTGCATGTGCAGCCACCCTTACAGTCAGTCTCCATTGTATCTCAAGACTGATCAGAGGTCATGACTGATCAGAGGTCATGACTAATAGTTAAGATTGTAGAGTAGAGAATCGTCATACATACATGATATTTGGAGTAAATGTTATGCTTTTTGGAAAGGGGGGGGGAAATATATCTTGGTCAATAATTAATGTATTCTCAAAATTCAAAGTGCACCTCCTTGAATCTATTTTATTGAATACAGCTCACCTGAATAAGTTGCCTTGAACTTTCATGACTTTTCGTCAAGACTGGAGCATGGTGCATGTGACCTTCAGAGAGACACTTGAAAATCAGTTTGATCCTAGCAATCAACTGATGCTTGATGTTGCAAGTGATCCGGTTTGTGTTTTTTTCAATTGTACCCCACACACCATAGTCCATGCGGTTCCAATCAATTATTCGGTCAATTATTGGGACTGGGGAAGTTGGAACTTCTCAGTCATTTCTGGAATTTCCTGAAAGTGTGGCAGGGAGCTGAGTTTTGCTGCTACACGTACAGGCTGAATCTCCACAACTTTTAATCGGTACTTGAACTTAGTGTGTGACATTCACAGAAACACCCGAACACCAGTTTGATCCTGGCAAATCAACTCATCCTTTGTCCTGTAGGCAGTCCAGTTAATGGCTCACTCAACTGCGCTCCACACATAATAGTTCATGCATTTGCAATCAGTTCCTATTTACTTGTCTCGACACAAGGTTGTTTTCTAATGTAGGCAAATTCTAACTCCTCCAAAAGGGGGTCTCTCTGTATTGGAACAAAAATAGAAATTGCCTCCGTCTAGAAGGATTTCTCCTGCACTAATTTAGAGCAAAAAAAAAAAAATGAAGTTTAGTATCGGAATACTTCAAGAAAACTACAGAAATGGCTGTCTGAGAAGTTCCACAACTTCATCGGTCTCAACAGCTGGCCCAATAACTTGCCTGTTAGGAGCAAAGTATGGAAGTGTGACAGGAAGACAAGTTTTGATATCACACATATAGGTTTTCCCTGCAATCATCCTCTCTACACAGCGTTTGACAGCAATAAAAAGAAACTCAATAACGCGATCTAAGCTGAGCCCTATTTTGAAGATTTATATGATGACCTTCGCTGAAAACTCGCCCAATGACCATCAAAGTTTTAGTGAACTTAGTTTTCGTGATGCGAGCCATGCTGAATGTATGCTAGACACCTGTTTTATTTACATGTTCTCTAATGGGTCCTAGTAGAAGTTCTCAGTTGAGAAGAACAATACCATCCCTAGCCTGACTGACTAAATGTTTGATCTTTTTAAAGTTTTGTGAGTTTCTTAAGGTGATTCTCTTGCCGCTTTTTTTTTTTTTTTTTTTTTTTTTTTGCATATAATGAAGTGAGAGGAAGTAGATTTGTAACGAGAATGTGTTTATGTGTGGCTTTTTCAGACAAACATTAAAACTATTTTAAAAGCTTGCAGAGATTATAGCTACTTTTGAGATTTATTTATATATATAGCAGGCTCTTTCAGTCTTGGACAGACCACGAAGGGTTGCTTGTGCGTTAAATTTTTGTGGCAGGAGGTGCGCAATCTCCAACCACACCTCTCCTGAGACGACATTGTTAAATACCAGTGGCAAGTGAAGTGTACAAGACGACTGGAAACAAATGCCGAGATAAGCGGAGGGCGCATACAGCGCCTAGAATTCCAAAATGGTTACTCATTTGGTACTAACCAGGCTCAATGTTTAACTTCGGTGATCTGACGAGAACCGGTGTGTCAACGCGATTATGCTGTGTGTGTGTATGTGTGTGTGTATATATATATATATATATATATATATATATATATATATATATATGTATATATACGAGCAGGCTGCCCGACATTGCCTGGTCGTAAAATGCACATAAATATGATATTTTGAATAATGCAGATTTTGTACTTATCATCATACTAGCCGGGGTGCCTGGCGTTGCTCGAGTGTTTGGAGGTGTGTGTTAAGCAAAAAAAAAGTTGTAGTAAGCAGGCAGGAAGACTCAAACCCATGATGCAAAGGCGGAAAAGAAAGTGGAGGTGTATGTAAGGATGTTGGTTGAGCAAAAAAAAAAAAAAAAAAAAAAAAAAGGAAAATTGTGAGCACAAAAAAAACAAAAAGATAGGAGTAAGCAGTCTCTAACCCGTAACGCACCAGAGGAAAAAGAGGTGGAAAAACAAACAAACAAACACTTTTATCGATGAGCCTACCACACTTGTGACGTCACAGGTGGTCGAAATAATGCCTTTTATGCGACGTCCTTTACGCGAGCTTTGAATGACTTGCATATAATGTCAGCGAAAGTAACGAACCTTCCTGTAGAAAACTGCCCAGTTGAGGGTGAAGGAATTAATGTTTTTTTTTATATTTGTCGCCAGAAGGATCCAGCTTCAAAGCGATATCGATCTCATGAAAATCTGTCACCTGTGTCGAAAGTTTTAGGCACCCTGTATAATAAATTTTACACATGAGATTTTTTTCCCCACAAAAAATTACAAGATTCGGCATTAAATAACTCGAAAAGGGTTAATATGCCATAAAACAATCAAATCTCTATTCTACTTGGAAATCCAAATACCGATGATATCCGTAATCTTTCACGTCCTTGTACTGCGTTTGGTTTACATCCAAAATATTTGAGATTTTTCTGAAGGAGTATAATGTTTGTACATCTCTGAACTTCTGCATATGTTCTTCACAATTGGAGAAAACAGAACAAAGCTTTAATTTTATCCACCTGCTAAAATGTATGGAAATCGTTTTTTCTTTTTTTTTTCTTTTCTTTCTTTTTTTTTTCTTTTTTTTTCTTTGTGTATAAAAATCAGAATCCCTTAGAAAAGAAAAAGAGACTGGTAAAAGATATCATGCGCATTGAACGACTCTTTTTTTTTTTTTTTCTTTTTTTTTTCATCAGTCTCTGTATATTTATACATTTATTTAATGCTTGTCGGTTGGTTGGTTGGTTGGTTGGTTGTATTTGTTTTACGGCATATCAACCCTTTTCAGGTTATTTAATGCCAAATCCAGTGATTTTGAACAATTTTTTAATAGAGTATTTTTTTTTTTTTTTCAAGTCTGTTTCTATTTAACCCATAGTTGGGACCCTAACAGGTACTATCAGTCCGGGTCAGAGTGGAGCTGGGAACAATGGCAATTAAAGGGTGATTCCACACTCCCCAAAGCCCGCAAGTTGGGGCCTCACCATCGGATATAGTTTAAGGTCATATTCAGGACCTTAATTCTTATTGGTGTCTACACATCTCTGTAATTGATAATATCCACCGGCAGATCAGTTTTAGTATTAACCTTGCCCTTAATAGCTATCTTAAAAATCGATAGGGAAAGAAGAGGTTATCGGCTGATTCGTATTTTAAATGAGTAAACTGAATTTAGGATTCATATTTGGATTTTTGGACTATTATTCTCATCTTGAGTGTTATTTGCACAACGGTTCAGTCGATGTAACCTCCGACCTTCTTCAGGTGTATCTAGTTGAATTTGTGAATCTTTCTGTCAAACTCCGAAATCTGCATGGAATTTTGAATGGAACCCTTTATTTAATCCATAGGGGTAACATGCTTTTGTTTTGTCAGCCATGACTGAGTAGAAGTCGTAAGTAATTTGGAATTGTATTTTTGGGTCGCTTGCACCGAGGATTGAACCTTCAATTTCCGGGAATGTAACATTTACAACTGAATTTCACCATTCACCATGCTAATTAAGTTCCGTGCAGATTCAACAAACACAAATGGAACTTGAATTTAACTCATTTTTTTTTTTATTAAAAATCATTTATTTTGGAAATTTTATTCTTTGCCTAAAACTGATTGCCATATATATTATTGAGAAATTTATTTCCTTTTACAAACAATAAACTTTAAATTTTTATTCCTTACATTTTGTTACAAATTCACTGGGTGTGTCAGAAACTGACCTTACGAATGCGTGAAAAAATATTGACTAATTCGACTCCCTGTCTTTCCAAGCTTATAAACTACTCGAAAAATGTAATTCAAACCCTAATTTTTTTTTTTCAATTAAAGGAACAAGGACCAAGGTTTCATTTAAAAACAAAACAAAAACAAACAACGTGGTTTTTAAAAAAAAGGTTTTAAACTTCGGACTGTACAGGTAAATTTCTAAAAAATATTTTTTTTGTTTTAAATTTGGATATATTATTTATTGATCTTTTATCTTCAATTTGTGATATATATAAAACTTTGGTGAGTAAATTATTTACTTTTTAATAGACATTTCAAAATGGCGGGGGGGGGGCGTGAATTTAAAAAAAAAACTTTGTCTAAAATATTATATCCGGTTTATTGAAAAGAGCATAAAATTTCACATTAACCCTGAAAATATTGTAAAAATAGAATCAATAGAAAAATTTTGATAGATTTCTAAAATTTAAAAAGTGAAAAATACTGAACTCGTAAAATTCAATTGATTTCATTACTGTTTTTTTAAAAAATAAAAAAAAATATTTTTATTACTTTTTATACAACTTTAATAGTTTATTTTGGAAGTATAATCCATAAAGAAAATAAAAAATCCACTTTTAAAAGAGAAATTATGAGTTTTTTATATTTTATTTGCAGTTTCGTGTTAGGGGTGCCAAAAATTCCCCCAAAATTCTGATACACCTACAAATTCACAATAAACGACAAAAGAATTGGTTGCTGATTTCAACTTTCTAAAATATTAACATTTCAATTATATATAATACTAAATGTACCCAGCGTTGCCCGGTATAAAACGTTACATCAAATTCCTTAAAAAAGATGAAAAAAAAAAAAAAAAGAAATTGAGACATGATCATGCGAGTATGTTTTTATCTGAACAGTTCACCTCTTGTAATTAAAAAAAAAAAAAAAAAAAAAAAACTCAGGCTGAGATCGAAATCAAAACCTAAAGACAGCGAGTGGACTACGATAACCATTAGGCTACTTTGACAGGATCCTTACAAAATGTTTTCAAGCTTAATTATTCTTAACATGATGTAAACATTTTGCGCATGCGCAGTCATGAAACGATTAACAAATAGATAAAAATCTGATGTCTCCCACTCACCAATTTTTTAATTTTGACTCCTTAGCAGCCCTTTCTTCCGGATGAAAGCTGATTATAAAGTTTTCCACATGTCTGAATACACTATATACCAAATTTATAGTCTATAGATGAAAAATTAGTTGAGTATATAGGTTGCGAATTGTCCTCATGCACACACATTCTCATTTTTATAGATATATGGATATATATCATTATAATATACTTTGTTTGCTATATATTATACAAAATCTGCATTTTTCGTGAAAACTCTCCATTTTATATATAAATTCATCCAATTGTGAATAAGTATCGAAAAATTCATGAAATTCTGCCCATCAGTTAATTTTTACGATTTTTATTAATAAATGGCTACACCATAGAAAGGTTGTTTTTAAGGCGTCCATAATGTACACACAATATTAGTTTCATATTGTCATTTTTGTGTATGCTGAAAAAATTTAATGAATCCCTGAATTCAATCAAATTAATAATTACCTCAGTCTAGGAGTCTTTCTTAAACAAGGAAAGATTAGCGATAATGAAAAACGAACAGTTTCACCGTTTTTAAATACTTATTCCGGGCATATTGATCGTTAACTCGGTCTTGAAGGAATTCTTAATGAAAAATTAGATACAACAAAATTCGAATAGTTTCGGCATTTTATAACACTAGGATTTAATTTCTTTTTTGAGAAACTAGGATGCGCTTACTGCTCTTTTAACGAAAACTTTTTCAAGTGAAGAATAGTTACTTTTAGGAGACATTTATTTGGAAAAGAATTTAAAGATAAATTGAAAACTTTAAATGTCATGAAATGATAAAATCATTTTTAATTTACTTTGTTGGTCTCGTATTCCAATATTTCGCTAATTAAAATTAGCCTCATTAGGGTTTTATGTCCAGTCCGTATTTTGTTTTCTTCATTTTGTTGTTATAATGGAGGAGTAATTCCTGGAGAAGAAAAATTATTTAGCGTGTCCAATTATTTAGCGTGTGCGTCGCCCCAGTTCTGGCATATCATCTAGGAGAAAAAGTAATACAAGACAAAAATAGGAATTACATGTTTTGGCCAACACACTGAAATAATGCACAGAATTTATATTAGATGCTTCCAGTTCACATGTATATGTACGCACAAAAATTGTTCCTGATGTATATCCAATTTTTTTAAACAAAATTATCTCGGTCTAGAAGGATTTCTCACTAACGGAAAGATTCCAGAATGAATGGTTTTAACATTTTCCAATAATTCTTCATAAACATTTAATCGTTCTTTTGTGGCTATGGTGGTACAGGAAATTCTCGTTTTTTGAAAATTTTCGTACAGACAATCATCAGTCTATTTCATTTTTAATATACATGAAAGTATTGTTCGATTTTTTACTTTTTCTTTTACATCTTTTACTTCCTTAATTTACCTTCCGCTTAATAAAACAGAAGAATCACAATTCCACTAATTTACAAAGCTAACATGGGAAATACAGTTTCTTTGCTACTGCTCTGAAATAACACATAAATTATATTAAATCTTTCCAGTTCACACGTACATGCAAACACAAAACAAGGTTCCAGATGAATTCCCATTGGGTGGTGCATATGTATATGTAAACATAAAAGCTTAGCAATCCAATTAGCATCCTTTTATATCTTCTCGGGCAACGCCGACAAACGGGTCCTGCTAGCAAATAAAGTTAATGTTGATGTGAGACGAAAAGTTGTCAACCAAATAGAGATCATGAATGCAGCATCTCCATCATGGGTGTGAACCAATGGCCTTCAAACTGTAAAGCAGGTAAAGACCTACATACTTTCTGCCAATATATACACTTTCTCCTTTTTTGAGTAAATATGTAGACGTCTAAAAACAAAAACTAATAAAGAAACACCTAAGAAATTACTGATGAATTTAGTAGAATTAGATTACAAAGAAATTAGATGTTGGTCACCATAGCAACTTATTTAATTATCTCGTTCAATTACTGATGAGATCAGATCAGTGTCCTTCAGAACACCTGTAGATCTAAAGGAGTTATTTTAGATGGTATTAGTCTAGGTTATATATTTAGTGAGCAGGACATAATCATTGGGCGTGTGCGGACCAAATGCGTTTGATATCGGATCACTTTTGAGAAGAAGAAAACATCTAAAAAAAAAAAAAGTCATAATACAGCGTGGAACGATAAAAGTGTCGCCCTAAAAAAAAACAACACTACAGCTTTATTTTAATACTTTTATTGAAAAAATCAATTCAGGTAACTTGATTATGTATTAGAGCTGACATCTATTCAATGTAGCCGTCTTCAACCTCAATGACTACCACGATACGAGAGCATGCTTTTTCTACAAGCGCCAGAGGGAGCTTGGCGAATACTCGGCGGATGGCAGCGATTAGGCTGGCTTTGGTGTTGTAGGAGGTATGTTCTTGACGTATGACCAAACAAAGTAGTCCAGCGGGTTCAGGTCGAGGGAGGAGGAGGGAGGGGCAGTGAGAGAAGGGTACAAAATCGTAGCACTCCTTCTGAAGCCAAATCTGGGTCTCTTTGGATTTGTGGGCTAGCGCTGAGTCTTGTTGTCATACCCAGAGTCTGCCAGCGGTCACCTGGTTGCACCAGAGGATCACCACACTCTTCAACACATCCAGGTACACTTTGGTGTTGACTTTCAAGTTGACTTCGAAGATGTGAGGTGGCATGGTGTGGCCCTCACTTGAAATTACACCAAAGATCATAACTGTGGCTGGAAACTTCATTGAGCTGTGCCCTCAGACATTGAACCGTCCGGATTTGCATTTTGAGATTGCTGGCAATGGTCCTGTTGTCATAACTTGGATCGGTAGAGAGCATGAGCTGTACAGTGGTGCATCTCTGATCTCGCTCATTGAACATTGTGTCACTTTCAGACTCCTATTGCTCTTAGGATTGCTTAACTTTATTAACTTAAAGGGAACTAGTGTATCTATGTGATTATACCATATAGAGTATATCATAGAGATTTAGAGAAATGATGGCAATTTAATCCTTAAATTTGTTCAATAGCTTCTCTGGTCACAGTGGTACTATTACTACTACTGCTACCACAGTGCAAACCAGTGGCCGTGTATATAAGTTTAATAGAAAACTCTGATGGAGAACTCCATATTTTGTAAAAAAATATATATATATTGGCAGTTACATTAGAAAATGTAAAAAAAAGACTTCGATAGTATATAGATTACATGTATGCACTATTTTTACTGCTGTCTTAGATATTATAAAACTGGAGTGGAGCTCACACGAGCCAATAAATAAAATATAAAGTTTTGCAGGAGTTTGAATACCCTATATATTGAATTTCATATCTGTAGACCAAAAACTGGCAGGAGTTTGGTAGGCAAATTTTTTATACAAATATATATATATATATATATATATATATATATATATATGGTTTGTTTATAATAACCTTTTTACGCACATATTACATAAGTATAAACCATGTAGAATACTGGTGCTACCAGATCGGGCTGTCTGAAGATATTGGCTTTCTGAGATGAAGTGCATTGATAACATTGATGCTTTTTGTTTTTCTTTTTCTACTTCCTTTTGCAAAACTTTATGTTCTGCAAAACAAAAACAACCCACTCCCTCCCCTTTCCTTTTTTCTTTCTATCTCCCCCCCCACTTCCTGACTGGTTTTCTAATTTAAAATGTACCAAGCATTAATGCTGTAACCCTTTTCCCTCTCTCATTGCAAAACTCGTACATGTTCTGCAGGACAGGGAACAAAAACGATAAAAATCCACTATAAAACCAAACCAAGCACTACAAATTAGCGATTAAAGATAGAAATAACTTGAAGAATAAAGATCTTTTACAAAATAACTGAATGCAACATGAATACTATTTCAAAATAACTGGATTCGTCATTAAATAACCCGAAAAGGGTTGATATCTTGTAGAACAACTAAACCAAACTCTACAAATAAATATTTGAAGATATAAAGAACTTGAAGCATAAAAACTGTTTTCAAAATAACTGCATTTGGCATTAAATAACCTGAAAAAGGGTTGATGTGCCGTAAAACAACCACACCAACTTTTACATGTAGAATATCTGCATGAATATAATTACATGTAATAGTTAACTGAAAATATAAACTAGCAGCCGGGGCACTCGACGTTGCTCAAGATTGAATGAGAATCTATTAATGTTCCATACTTTTCTTATCATCAAAATCAGTGAAATTACCAATTTTTCAATCAAATCAGTTGATTTGTTGTTCTAGTTGGAAAATCCATCATGTTGTGCTGGGAGGAATCTTCACACGTCTCCCTGCATTGACTTAGTCCATAATACACTGTAGTCCACATTGCACTGTAGAGAACCTACTGTTGAATTGATAAAATTATTTTTATATAATAGTTCAAAGTAAAGTTTAAAATCCAAAACTCAAGTATCATGGTCCAATTGTACCCAGAATAGAAACATTCATTTCAAACGCGCCTCTGTCTTTTCAAAGAACCAACATTATGAATTTATTTTTAAATAATCACTTGAATTAAAGTTAAACGTACAAAAGTCAAGTATCATGGCTCAATTGTGTTTTAAAAAGAAACGTTAATTTAAAATGCGCCCCTGTCTTATAAAATAATCTACAGTTGATTTTATAGGCAGGGTCTTTCTACTTATGCGGTGATAAAACTTCTCAAATGCACTTGAGATGTTAGGTTGTATAAAAGTGTTAACTTTGATCAAACTCGTATTTCCTTCTTTAATCAGATTTTTTTTCGATTATCGATTTTTGATACTTATCAGATGCATTCCTATACAAAACGTGTGTAAGAACACTCCCAGACACATAAATTACCTTCGTGTAAAATTTTTTTTTAAATCTGCCCAGCCGTTTCCGAGTCCACATGGAACGAACAAACTCTCTCTCACACACACAATTCCTTTTATGTAATAGATAGATAGATGGATAGATAGATACTTAAGCAAACATTTTTCTTAATATACCTTTATTTTTTGCAGTTTTTCCTTTTGCGTTAAATTTCAAAATGAGAATAAAATGGTTTGTTTTTTTCCTATAAAAAAAAAAAAAACGAAAAACAGACGCGATCTCAGTAGCTAAATTACTCTGTTCGCTTTTGTTTAATAAACCTTCGTTTGTATTCTTTCCTATTTTTTTTTTCTTCTTTTCTCTATTAGCACCGTATCCTAGCAGTTTGTGGACGCGTGTATGATGTATATCGGTTGATATAAACACTGCCGATTGTATTGATTGTGGTAAATGAAATTAATTTAGATCCGCCATGACACCTCGTTAACATGAGCTGCTATTAATCAGTTCTAAGATTAATGCGTACAACATCTCTGGAAGACCAAAATGTAGGGAAGTATAACTAGAAGCCCTAAAAGGGCCAACACCTATCCTTAAAAATGTCCTTTGATATAAAGTTAACTCTTAAGTGTAGAGGGCGCTAGTTTGAACCATGAACCATGTATTTTTTTTTTTTTTTTTTTTATCTAGGGGCGATAACTAAAAACTCAATTTCTGCTAATTGTCTTCAGAAACTTTTCATTAATAATTAATTTTCGACTTTATTGCATTTCGTAATTTTTTTTATATTTTAATTACTGTCATTATAATTAAGTATATTGGTTTTACTTGAAATTCAATATTTTGATTTTTTTATTAATGATTAGCGGGGGGGGGGATACCCGGCGTTGCCTGGGTATTTGTAGGTAGGTGTGTGTGTGCGTGTGTGTTTTTTTTTGGGGGGGGGGTAAATCAGAACAAAAAGAAAACTTGACGATAGCGATTTAAAAGAAAAAATAAAAAAATGTGGGCAGGAACCCGGAGCCTTGAGGTTTATAGACTGAGCCTGAACACCTGCGCTATGGCGACAACGTTAATGTAAGAGCGATTAAAGTGAGTCAAGTCAAGGAGGTTTGATTGACAGGTGGACGCTTAATGAGGTCGTCGAGGGAGCGTTACGATGACAGGGCAGTTTTTTGGCGTTTGTTTACTTTGTTTCACTGCGGGATCGTTTTTTCATTTACTGCGGGGTGGGTTTGGCTTCCCCAAGATGATGGGAGGAGAGAAAACCAGCTCCTCAATGAAAGCAGATTGTCCAAATTGAATAGCAATTGTCTGATATAAGGAAAAAACCGCATTGATCAAGTCTGATTACTTTTGGACGTTCCAGGCGAACACGCTGGGAACGATGCAACAACCTTCATATTAGTTTCACTTTTATTATACGAAAAAGGCGAATCTACACGAGCTGATCGAAAAATGTTGACTATTTAGCTTTTCAAAGTCTGGCAAATTGAATACACATGAGACCCCCGTTCGTAACTTGTAGATATTATGATTTTGACATGATATAAAAAGTTTTAAATATGAGCGACGGCCTCGAGAAGCAGCCGAAAGAAAAATCCTGTTGCGGACATACAAAAAAAGGGAACATACATACATACATACATACACACATTTTCGCTTTCATATATATAGAAAACTTTTTGAAGACAATTAGTGAAAATAGTTTTTAATTATCTCCCCTTGATAAAATCCGTGGTTCAAATTAGCACCAAGTTGAGAACCATTTTTAATTCAATTATTCTTTTCACTTCACATATATATATATATTACATACTAGCCTGGATGCCCGGTGTTGCCCGGGTGTTTGGAGGTGTGTGTTAAGCAAAAAAAAAAAAAAAAAACGGTAGTGGGCAGGCAGACTCAAACCCTGACTGTGAAGGAGAAAAAGAACGGGGGAAAAAAATGTGATGTCTTTGATGTTGCGTCCATCACCAAACCGGAAGTAACGTAGGTTTAAATTAAGGCTAGACAATCGAAAACAGGTGATGACTTTCGAAAATATCGGCGAAAAAACGACCCCTTCCTGTAGAAAAGTGCCCAGTTGAGGGTGAAGGAATTAATGTTTTTGACCAATTTTTCGATATTTGGCATCCGAAGGGTCGGGCTTCAAAACGATACAGATCTCGTGAAAATATGTCGCTTCAATCGAAAGTTTTAGGCATGCATACATACATGCATACATTTAAACAGACAGGTGAGATTTATATTATAGATGTTCCAAAAAGGGATGGCAAAAGAAATAAACTCTATTGTTGTGAAAACAAAATTATCCAATTGCTAATATTTAATATAGATGTACCAAACAAAAGTTAGCAGTATCGATCCAATCAAAGAATCTTTGAATTGTAAAGAATTCCAGGTAAAGAATTAATCCAGTTAGGGCCAGCAATTGTCCTCTCGTGGGAAGACTAAAAACTATGACTGAAAAATTTAAAGAGAGATTTACACAGCGATTCTCATACCTAATCTGTTCATTTTCTCACCCCTGACTATAAATATAATCGTTCAAATGTTTGAGATCATACCCAGTACTGTTATGTCAAAAATATTGCAACATGGGGAAATCAAGTGTAAGCCCCCAAGATTTATGGAATAAAAAATACTTTGGAAACATTTTTCCATTTCATGATAAACCAACGACTCTGTTGGCAGGTCATTAGGGATGGCCTTATAGAAATTAACCGGTTCAGAGTCAGGCTAACCCAATCTGATCTCAGTGGATATTGATTTCGTAAGTTCCTGGTTTTCGACTTTGTAGTATTAAAAAAAATGTATAAAAATGACTATTGGAACAAATTCAGCTTATTGTATAATATTACCATTGTTATGTAAATACATATATATATATATATATATATATATATATATATATATATATATATATATATATATACTGATTACAATATAATGAGAAAACATTGATATCTTTTTTACTTTGATTGAAGCTGGGATTCAATTACAAAAAACTGTTTTCTTTTCAGTGATGTTTATTTTAAATTACATAAACTTTTTTTTTTTATCTTTTCTGTCCTTGTTTTTTTTCAATATTAATTTGTTTCATTCAATATTAGGTGTGTAAGTGTGTGTCTGTATCTCTTCTCTATTTATCTACTAAATAAAAGGAACTTTGTATATGAGCTCATTCCCTATGGACTCCAAAATGGCTGGGCCGATTTTTATCAAACTTTCACATGAAGTTACTTTGTGCCTGCTACTGTTCTTAAATAGATTTTCTATCGGAATATCTAAGTATCAATAATCTAAATAATCCGATTAAATAACGAACAGGCAATTTTGACCAAATTTAACACTTTGCACAGTCTGACATCACAAGTGCATTTGAAAAGTTTTAGAACCACACAAGTCGAAAGGCCTGATATATAAAACCAACAGTACGTTCTTTGATATGACAGGGGCGCATTTGAACTGAA
Organism: Euprymna scolopes; assembly: GCF_053919585.1. Taxonomy (NCBI): domain Eukaryota; kingdom Metazoa; phylum Mollusca; class Cephalopoda; order Sepiida; family Sepiolidae; genus Euprymna; species Euprymna scolopes. The sequence continues at coordinate 39,102,423 of NC_136490.1, read as the reverse complement.
TGTTTCTGTTTAGAACACAATTGAAGCATGATACTTGACTTTTGCATTTTAAACTTTAATTCAAGCAATTATATATAAAAATAACTTTGATAAAATCAACAGTAGGTTCTCTACAGTGCAATGTAGGCTACAGTGTATCGTGGACTAAATAACTGCAGGGAGGCATGTGAAGTTTCCTCCAGGTGTACCGCTATGGGTCCCCAAATGGAGCAGACAATTGATTTTACCGATTCGATAAAAATAAAAAAAAATATGGGAGTGTGAAACATTTGTTGATCATTCAATCCCGGGCATTGTCGGATCTCCCTGTTATTTATTTATATATATATATATATAAAGTGGAGTTTTTCTCGATCTGACATCTATAATACAAATCTCACCTGTCTGTTTAAGTGTATGCATGCATGTATGTATGTCTCGCAAAAACTTTTGACAGAGATGACGGATTTTCACAAGATCAGTAGCATTTTGAAGCTCGACCCTTCGGACGACAAATATAAAAAAAATTGGCCAAAAGCATTAATTTCTTCACCCTCAACTGGGCACTTTTCTACAAGGAGGGGTTGCTTTTTAGCTGATATTTTCGAATGTCATCACCTCTTTTGATTGTCTAGCCTTAATTTAAACCTATGTCACTTCCGGTTTGGCGATGGGTGCAACAGCTAACGCGTCACGTTTTATTTTTTTATTTTTTTTCCTCCTTTGCTGTACAGGTTCGAGCCTACCTGCCTACTACCACTTTTTTTTTTTTTTTGCTCAACCAACACCCTTACACACATCTCCACTTTCTTTTCCGCCTTCGCATCACGGGTACGAGCCTGCCTGTCTGTCTACTACAACTTTTTTTTTGCTAAACACACACCTCCAAACACCCGAGCAATGCCGGGCACTCAGGCTAGTTGATAATAAAAGTCTATATTTTCTATTTAAAAATTAAAATTAACTGGATATCGATATGTGAGCAACTTCAGGAACGTTAACTAATTTGCATATTTATTTGAAAAACGAGCGTTCATTAATTCATTTTTTACGGTTTCATTTAACTATTAGGCTTAAGTCTTTTTACACATAGTGTCTACATTCCACAGAAATGTGTAGCATTTAGGATGAAAACATTCTAGCACACAGACATGTAATATTGTCTGAATATTTGATCTACAGACTTGATACATAGGGTATTTGGGCATTCGGTTGATCTCTTTGGAATAGTGAACTGGCGCTGAGTCTTGCTACCACACACAGTTTGCCAGCGGACACCTAATTGCATATATATATATATATATATATATATGTGTGTGTGTGTGTGTGTGACAGCTCTCGGAAACTGAAACGACACTATTAAGCAAAGGACTTTCATTTTGCCCATCAAAAAGCCTTAATCCAGTTGATCTATGCTACGACATGGAAGATTACACCAGAAGAATAAAGATGAAGGAATACTTCCATAATAACAACCGTCTAGCAGCCACCAACTCCATCTCGATCAAACAGGAAAGGAATTTAAAAAACACACATTGGACACCCACCAGTGGACGCAACGTAAAGATAGACGCACACAACATCGCAATCAAAAAACATCTAGACAAGTTCATCATAGAAAACCTTCACAAAACCAATTACAATGTAACAAAGGACGAACAACGAGCAATACAATCATTACGAAACAATCACTTCATAACCATAAAACCAGCAGACAAGGGTGGAGCAATCACCATCATCAACACTAACGATTACATAACAGAAATAGAAACACAACTAGCAAACAAGGAATTCTACAAATTATCCCCACTGATTCCACTCTCGCATTCAAATCTGAACTTAGCAACCTAGTTAGTAATCTAGACCATAGCATTAGAACCACGATCGAGAAATTAGTGCCAGACCATCCAAACCCAGCTGTTTTCTACACTGTCCCCAAACTCCATAAACTCCCCAAAATAGTTAGCGACACACTCCCACACCTCTCACTCTGTAACACAGTAAACACTGAGGTACCAATTAACGAAACCTCAGAAATATACCACATAGCTAAGGCCCTCAGAATAGTACCACCTGGCCGACCCATCATTTCGGGTATTGGAACCCTCACAGAATACATCTCGGTGTATATAGATAACATTCTCAACCCACTGTTGTCAAACATCCCCAGTTACCTTAAGGACACTACACACTATCTACAAATTTTAAATAGGATAGGAACCATACAAAACAATGCAATTCTTGTGACTATGGATGTGTCCTCGCTCTATCCAACATCCCACATGAGGAAGGAATATCTGCGTGCAAGAACACAAATATTAATGATGTATGCAACATAATACAATTTATCTTAACACACAACTTCACATTCAACAACCAACACTACCTGCAAATTAAAGGCACAGCCATGGGAACCAAAATGGCTCCCAGTTATGCCAACATATACATGCACATATTTGAACAGAAATAAATTCACACTTACCACTTAAAACCATTACACTATTATAAGTACATAGATAACATCTTTCTCATTTGGCCACATGGCGAAGAGGCATTGATGGACTTCTATCAACACATAAACAGCTGTCATAACAGCATAAAATTCACGACAGAACACTCCACCACACACATCCCATTTTTAGACGTTTTAGTAAACATCACAAACAATCACATCATCACATCACTTTACACCAAACCCACCGATGGCCACGGTTACTTTAATTTTAATAGCTGCCGCCCTATTAACATAAAAAAATTCGATTATATACAGCCAGTGCCTACGTGTCAAACGAATCTGCTCAGACCCGATCGAGTACGAAAAACTAGTAGGAATTCTGGCCAACTACTTTCTTCATAGGAATTACCCCCTTAGAATAATTAAAGAATCAAATAGGAAAGCAGAACATAGAAGCAGGATAAATTTACTCACATATAAACGCAACATATCATCCCCAAAAATACCAATGGTATTTGATTACAACAATAACACAGACAAACTCCACAAACCACTTAAACAGGTAATCAGACAACTGCAGCATAACCCCACCCTCAACACAATATACAACACGCTTTCACTCAGTGCAAGAAGACAGCTCCCAAATCTAAGGTCACTTCTAACATCCACAAAAAATACTCAACACTTCCACACCACTAGGAAACAAATTATGCAACAAACGTAGGTACAAAGTGTGCAACCACATTAATACTAACGACACATTTACACCCCTAGGCACAAACACTCAATTTAAACCCCCTCTGCTCACCTGCGATAGTCCCAATGTAGTTTACAAAATATATTGCACCAGATGCACAAAGGGTAATTACGTGGGGGAAACAGGCAGTGAGTTCCGCTTACGATTCAACAACCACAAACAAACAATTAGGGACAAATCCACACAGCACACAATAGCAATGCACTACACCCCCCCCTCCCAAGACCAAAGCATAGACAACATGAAATGCATACTTACAGCCTCCAACTTTCGGACACAGAGAAAAAGAAGACAACATGAAAAGAAACTCATTCTGAGACTTAATACACACACATCTCCCGTCTCAAAGATTTGGGATCGCTAAATGAGTATTCTTTTCATAAAATATAAACCAACCAAAGTCATTTCCCCACAGGGCAGAGTGAGTGTACACGGTGGAAGAACGGTTTAGCGTTCCCCACTAGAAGCTAGTTTTTGTTTCCGTAAGGCCTTTTACTTCATTTTATTTTAGGTTTTTAGCTTCCACATATTTTAATTTTTGACATATATTTAATCCCATTTTCCGAGCACGCATACATGCGCACACCAATGCACAGGTGTAGACATGGTTGCGCCACCCCCATTCCTTCTCACAAACCCTATATATTATAGTACCCATCTATGAAGATATACAGGATTGAGTTTCTTATTATTATCATAATAGTTATTAATATCAATATTATTTTTATTATTATTAGTAGTAGTACTATTATTACTACTATTATTACTATTATTATCATTATTATTAGCATCATTATTATAAGTATTATTATTATTATTATTATTATCATTATTATTATTATTATTATCACTAATATATATATTATTGCTGTTGCTGTTGTTTTTACTATTATTCAACTCTTCGTTTAAGCAGTGCAATACATCTTTCAGCTTCATTTCCAACATTAAATGTTATTAACCTCTGATTTATCTAACCGGCATATCGAGCTTCCAATTTTGTGATGGCTTCTAATTTATAAACAATGCTTTCACCCTATATCTGCCACTTAATGTATGTATGTATGTATGTATGTATGTATGTATGTATGTATGTATCCAATGTTGGGGTGGACAGGGCTCCCGTAAGCCGTGGTGAAAGCAACCTTTCTAGGAGAAGCAAATCTCTGATTTAAAAAAACCGTAAAGTGGGAGATCAGTACCCGCATTAAGCTGGTTTGCAGTTTAATTTGTTGCTGGCTATCTTGCTCTTGCTTGTTGCTGGATCTCAACATTTTGAACCGAGAGAGAGACTTAGCTGTCGTACAAAGCTAAGACTCTGTAACATCATCTTTGTATAGATACTCCCTCAGGCATTTGGGCTCATGGATTTTAAATGTCTGAGGGAGTGGCACTCGTCTGACAAGACGTTGCAATCATCATGTATGTATGAGTATATATGTGTATATAGAAGTGTGCATGTATGTGGGAGAAGAAAGAAAAAGAACAATCCGAATATTTTAATGTTTGAACAAAAATAGGAAGAAATTAAGTAAATGATGATCAACATAAAAAGAATATTCCCCGTTTATTTAGTTATTTTATTTTATTTATTTTTTAACATATGTTTGTATATATCAATATTAACGAAATCTACAGTAGCATTTTAAAAAAATAAATAAACGTGTGGGTAGGTGTGTGCGTGCATGTAGACAATCCAGACAACAACGTGCCTTTGACCCCATCTAAAACCTAAAACCATAATAAATCTATAAGTCCAAGCTTTTGGTAAAAAGATTCTACTTAGCATCCACTTAGCTTATCACTTACATCTGCTCATCAATCTCCAATTGTATATAAACGTGTGTGTGCCTATCCTGTGTATGTATGGATACGTGAAGAAGCGTATGTGGTAGTGCGCGAGTGTATATGCATGTATTTTCACATGTGCGAGTATGTTCGTGGGATGCATGGGTGTCCAATTCAAAGTTTTATGAAAGACTTAGTTTTGAATAGAGGCCACGCAAGTTGCTGACCATTCCAAGTCAAAAATGTCGGAAGGGTCATATTCAAACAGATCTTGACCTTGATGGCTATACCCGTGCCCCTCCTGCTGCTAACCCTGCCCATACACTCATGTTTTCTATCATTCACACTGAGGGAGATCGAAGGATCGGTCGAAAATAATGTGCTTTTGAAGGAAACATTCTTGTTTTTTTTTTTCAAAAGACGTTTTGTATTCCTACACGTCAACACATAGGAAATAAATACAGAAAAGATATAAACATTTATAGTTTTCGTATTGATTTTTTTTATTCATACATATTTAAATATATATATATATATATATATATATATATATATATATATATATATAAATAAATCACTCGTAAATTAATGAACCTATCTTATGAATTTTCTAAGACCGCTGCTGATCATAAGGAGTGCAAATGTGACCCATATTTAATTTTATATAAAAAGTTGTAAAAATATTTCCAATTTTTGTGAAATTTTAAATGCTTTTTATGGATACAGCCTCGCATTTGAAAATTCAAATATTTCAGATTTGATTTGTATTGAATTTAATCCTTGGTTATTAGACGCCAATTAAGCAAGATTTCCTGAATTTAAATTTCTTAAGACTCCCCACCCCTCCCACGTTTTAAATTTTATGCATTTTCTAGAATGGAAATCATATTAATGATTTTGATCAAAATTACAATAAAGATTCAATACATTCAGTATCATTCTTAGTACGATTCACATATGTGTTTTATTTGTTGTCGTTTTTTTTTGTTTTTGTTTTTATTTTTACGTTTGCGGAAATATATGCACATTTTAATGTGTTTTTACCGTGATAAAAAAAAAAAAAAAAACAACTTTATAGCTAAAAATTAAGACTTTAAAAAAAAAATCGAAAATTTAGAACAGAATCAATAATTGTATCGGAATCGAGAAAAATATTGGAATCGTCACATCACTAATATATATATATATATATATATATATATATATACACACACCTCCCCCCCCCCCTGACATGGCATATCTGCTATCACCATCCTTAATACAACATATCTGCATGTTTGCTTTGATCATACATCATCCAACTATGATATGAAAGAAAGAAAGAAAGAAATCCTCCAATACTTAAAGGAGTTAAATTTATTTGGCTTTCTACAACTGAAGTGTACACAGAATATTGATGGCAAAATATGGTCTAGAAACGAGGAGAGTGCTTCCTGCTTGTCTACCTACTTGTTAATCTTCTCTCATCTGTTGATTGTTTCTTTATTGGACAACATTCAAAGCATACCTTTTGTTTTTTAGATTCTTTGTCTGATTTGGTAACATTATCTCTTTTGATGTTCTTCATGGCAACTCATTCATTTACACGCACACACATATATGTACACATATACACATACACACGCATATATATATATATACACACACAGACATACATATATACATACACTTATACATATGTGTATATATATATTATACATACACACACGATATACTTTGTTTTTTCATTTTCTTTTCAGTGTTTTCCGAAAAAGCAGAGAAGAACTGATCAAAGAGATAATCTTAGTAGACGATTTTAGTGACGATCGTGAGTTTTGCTTTTATTTTTATTTATTTTTTATTTTTGCTTATCTTTGCTTTCTTTTGTATGTACAACAATTATCTAATTTTGAGAAATGCTTTTATTAAATATAGGTACCCACTCTAATAAAGAAAAAAAAAACACACTTAAGCTCTACTCACGTATTGAGTACTGTTGAAGTAAATAATGAAAAAAACATATATGCACAATTTATTTATGTTACTTCATAATATTGTATATTAATTAAAACTTCTACCTAGTCATGGCTGACGGAACAAGAGCATGCTACCCTCATGCATTTAATAAAGGGTTCTGTTTTAAATTCCGTGCAGATTCCAAGTTTGACAGAAAGATTCCAGAGTTTGACAAGATACACCTGAAGATCAGAAGTTACATTGGCTGAAACGTTGTGAGAATATCACTAAAGATGAGAACAGTAGTCCGAATAATACCATACTTTGGCGTAATTGCGCCAAATCTGGGGGTAATTGCGATAACTAAAAAAAAAAATGCTCTTTATATGTGTGATTGCCAAAAGAGCACTTTTCTCTAGCTGGCGCAATTACTCCCCGACTTGGTGCAATTACTCCCAGGCTTGGTGCAATTACTCCCAGGCTTGGTGCAATTACTCCCAGACTTGGTGCAATTACTCCCAGACTTGGTGCAATTACTCCCAGGCTTGGTGCAATTACTCCCAGACTTGGTGCAATTACTCCCAGGCTTGGTGCAATTACTCCCAGACTTGGTGCAATTACTCCCAGGCTTGGTGCAATTACTCCCAGACTTGGTGCAATTACTCCCAGGCTTGGTGCAATTACTCCCAGACTTGGTGCAATTACCCCAAAGTACGGTACAAATAATATAAATTATCAATCCTCATCTAAAATAATTCGGGAACATCTGTTAATCAGGTCCAAGTGAAATACTTTCGGACTCTGCAAACCTTCTTGGACTACTTGGCCTAACAGGTTTATTTAATATTCTAACTTGTCTGAGAACTTTTAAAGCATGCCATTAAGGACACGTTGTGTGGTGCAGTTGTTTCTCTAATAAAAGATTTTGTTTACGAGTGACTTTTACCTGATCATGGGTGACACAACAGGAACAATCTATCCCCATGGAGTAAATAAAGGTTCCGTTCAAAATTCTTTGCCGATTCTGGAGTTTGAAGAAAAAAAGGTTGGTAATTGCATCAGCTGAAAAGTTGTCAGGATAACATTCAAGGTGAGGTTAGCAGTCTGAATAATCAAAATCATACATCATCTCAAAGATTCCGGAATGTAGTTGAAGTTTGTTATTCCGTCTGTTATTGACACAGCTGAGCTGGAGCTCCACTGCGCACAGGCTGTTCACTTCATACAGAGGTCCAGTCCACTAGACGATTGAGGTTGGGATTAGGGTAGCCTGGTGTTGGTGGCTGGTCAGATATCTTTTCCAGCCAGATGTCCAGTTGTTTCTTTGAAAGTGTCAGGGGACACTCTCCTTATATTTCTTATTGCGGCTGGAATACAGTTGAATGTTCTTGTACCACTGTAGGTGAAATTGTGGTAGATGACACTTGATTCACTCTGTAGTCCCAGGTGTGGTTTTTATGTAGAAGAGCCTTCCTCGCCACTGGTGGGTTCTTTCTACCATGTTATTAATATCTTTAAATATTTCTTCAATTTTTTTTTTACAAGGGAATCACCACTTAAGGCCCAGAGGCCACTAGAGGATAAGGGTTAAAGAGTGTACATTGGTCAAAAGAGCAATATCATAGTAATCGTTAGAAGTGTAAATTTGGTGAATTGGATTACTTAAGGGGAACAGCTCATCAAGAACTTGTTTACATTGGACTTGAAAACGGCCATATTGTAGTCAGCTGGAAAGCAGGTAAACGGAAGAGAGTTCCACAGTTTAGGAAAAATAAAATCATTTTTAATTAAAAACAAATTCCAAAATTGTCTCGGTGGTCACTTTGACTGATGATTGCAGAGTTGAATTTTTCTTTACCACACGTTTGTGCTTGGAATATGCCATGCACATTCGATGTGAGTAAATCTTTTGTTCTGTGAGAAAACGAGATAATGAATATTTGAATGAAGATATAAAAAAAAAATATGCGTCAATGAAGCCATGACTTTCCCACAAATAAAAATATCTCTGTTGTCTCTAGATGAAAAACGAAACAAACCCCATCAATTAGCAGGATCACATGCAGCAACAATATGTCTGTTTTGTTTTACTATGCTAAATGTGTGGGGATCACAAATATTTATAGCATTTAGTATCCTTTTAAAGATATTTTTATTTTTAAATCTCTTTAAATAAACTAATAAAGTTGCATATCGTTACAAAAAAATGACATACCTTTATTAACAACTAGCTGTCCCTATCCGACGTTGCCCTGGATTCTTTTAATTTTCATTAATTTGATGCTGATCCAGAACCTGTCCGGCAGTTTACGATAAGGAGCCGGAAAATTTACTGGAAGAAGCCGATACAATGTAAGACGATAAATTTAAAATGCTGAAAACAAAACTTAAACAATAAAATAAGATGTATCGTAAGTTTAATTGAATACAATTAAAATATATATATATATATATTTTACAGCAAATGTTTTATAGAAATATTTAAAAAAAAAAGAAAAAGAACATAGACACAGCTATGAACGAAAATCTTTTCTTTTTTTTTAATTGAAAATATTCAAGAACATTTTTTCTTTGCAAAAAAAGTTTCAATAAAACAATTTTTTTTAAAATGACCAAAACAATTGTTTTTTCATGGAAACAATTATGATCGAAAACAATTGTTTTTAAAAAAAAAAGAATATATATCAGAAAAGTGATTTTTTTTTTCTTAGAAAAGATAAAAAATAATCTTTGAGGGGGAAGAGGATTTTAAAACAAAATGTTCTTGTTACAATGGATCGATTTAATTGAAATTGCCGAAAAATGCAGATGCAATAATGGGTCAGGTTCGGAATCAGTACCAACAAATTTTTTCACCTGTTAAAAAAACAAAAAAAAAATATTTGTGTGGTGAATAAAGAAAATTTTACATTCTCTGAAAAAAAAAAAAAAATAAAAAGCTGATCATTTATTTTTATTCATTTGCACATTTTTAAACTGAAAGTAGACAACTCCTATTATATTCTTCAATTTAAAATAAGTCTCCCTTTTCCTGGCTTTTATTTTTAGGTGATCATTTTAAAATGTTTCTTATTAGCAGTATATTTTTTAATGAATTGTAACAGTATTATATTGCCAATAACACGATATAACAAGAACGGGTAGAAGGCTTAAGTAATGCTTTATTGTATTTTTTTATTTTTAGCATCACCCACACTAAGCATTCAACTTGCATTTGCATGGCAGAGGTCCTTGCGGATCATTCATATTTTCTTGAATTGAAAACCATGTTTAATTTCAGAAAAGTTTCCAATGGGTAGCTATTCTGCACAAGTATTGGATATGAAGAATTTTCAGTGGGTAGCTGTTCTGTACAGGTCCTGGACTTTATAATTTTGCAGGCAAAGAGCAAAAGATCCTTCTCGTGGCTCCATTTGATTCGTCAGTTCCTATCGCCAGTGCCTATAAATAGAACCTTCCAATTTGCAGTGATTATACCCTTCTCATTGTATCAAAAATATTGCAGCATATTTAAATAAAGCTATCCACATAAGTCTAGACTTAAAGTTTACAATCTGTTCAACTTATTAACCCTGATCCTCGAGTTACTTCTAGCCTTGATTTAAAAAAAAAACAAAAAAAAAACATCATTGAGGACTTTTGTTGAAATATGAAAAGCTATGATTTTATTTTTTTAAATATTTTAAACATATTAAGGTTTGCATCAAAGGAGCTATAACACTTGTAAGAAATTACTTAAAGATGTAGACACAGCTAAATAAAACAAATAGAATATTTATTTAGGCCTTAATACATACCACATATAAAGAAAGCTTGAATGGATGAAGAAGACGCTGGTTGTGCTAAAGGAATCAATTTGCTTGGCGGCCTCCATTAGGAAACAAGCTGAACAAATAAGGCACGTTCTTGTCAAAGATAATTATGGTTTATTGACATTTTTTAAGCAGTTGAGTGTGATATATTTTGATAGATGGATTATTCAATTAAGGGGTAATATGCGATGTGATACTACGTGTGTTTGAAACGGATAATGGCTCCGGAAAGTGATACATTTATTTGTACCGCATGTACAATGTGATATATAGTTGCAAATGTGCAGTTGTACATTTAACAATGTGTTATGATTCTTTACAAGAAAACTTTGCATCCACCTTTTCTATAGTTTTTTTCTCCTTCCTTCTTCTGTCTCACATTTTCTCCTCTCACTCTCTTTCTCTCCTTCCTCCTCTTTTTTCTCTCCCTCTCCTCTATATTTTTTCTTTTTTTCTTTTCCTTTTTTCTTTTCTTTTCGTCTTTTTTCTTTTCCTGTTTTCTTTTTCAAGTTTTCTTTCTCCTACTTTTTTCTTTCTCTCGCTCTCGCTCTCTCTCTCTCTCTCTCTCTCTCTCGCTCTCTCTCTCTCTCTCTCTCGCTCTCTCTCTCTCTCGCTCTCTCTCGCTCTCTCTCTCTTCTCTTTTTCTCTCTCTTCTCTTTTTCTCTCTCTTCTCTTTTTCTCTCTTCTCTTTTTCTCTCTTCTCTTTTTCTCTCTTCTCTTTTTCTCTCTTCTCTCTTTTTCTCTCTTCTCCTTTTCTCTCTCTTCTCCTTTTCTCTCTCTCTCCTTTTCTCTCTCTCTCTCTCTCCTTTTCTCTCTCTCTCTCTCTCCTTTTCTCTCTCTCTCTCTCTCTCCTTTTCTCTCTCTCTCTCTCTCTCCTTTTCTCTCTCTCTCTCTCCTTTTCTCTCTCTCTCCTTTTCTCTCTCTCTCTCCTTTTCTCTCTCTCTCTCCTTTTCTCTCTCTCTCTCCTTTTCTCTCTCTCTCTCTCTCTCTCTCTCTCCTTTTCTCTCTCTCTCTCTCCTTTTCTCTCTCTCTCTCTCCTTTTCTCTCTCTCTCTCTCTCCTTTTCTCTCTCTCTCTCTCCTTTTCTCTCTCTCTCTCCTTTTCTCTCTCTCTCTCTCCTTTCTCTCTCTCTCTCTCCTTTTCTCTCTCTCTCTCTCCTTTTCTCTCTCTCTCTCTCCTTTTCTCTCTCTCTCTCCTTTCTCTCTCTCTCTCTCCTTTTCTCTCTCTCTCTCCTTTTCTCTCTCTCTCTCCTTCTCTCTCTCTCCTTCTCTCTCTCTCCTTTTCTCTCTCTCTCCTTTTCTCTCTCTCTCCTTTTCTCTCTCTCTCCTTTTCTCTCTCTCTCCTTTTCTCTCTCTCTCTCTCTCCTTTTCTCTCTCTCTCTCTCTCCTTTTCTCTCTCTCTCTCTCCTTTTCTCTCTCTCTCTCTCCTTTTCTCTCTCTCTCTCTCCTTTTCTATCTCTCTCTCTCCTTTTCTCTCACTCTCTCTCCTTTTCTCTCACTCTCTCTCCTTTTCTCTCTCTCTCCTTTTCTCTCTCTCCTTTTCTCTCTCTCTCCTTTTCTCTCTCTCTCCTTTTCTCTCTCTCTCTCCTTTTCTCTCTCTCTCTCCTTTTCTCTCTCTCTCTCCTTTTCTCTCTCTCTCTCCTTTTCTCTCTCTCTCTCCTTTTCTCTCTCTCTCTCCTTTTCTCTCTCTCTCTCCTTTTCTCTCTCTCTCCTTTTCTCTCTCTCTCTCTCCTTTTCTCTCTCTCTCTCTCCTTTTCTCTCTCTCTCTCTCCTTTTCTCTCTCTCTCTCTCCTTTTCTCTCTCTCTCTCTCCTTTTCTCTCTCTCTCTCTCCTTTTCTCTCTCTCTCTCTCTCCTTTTCTCTCTCTCTCTCTCCTTTTCTCTCTCTCTCTCTCATTTTCTCTCTCTCTCTCTCTATTTTTCTCTCTCTCTCTCTCTCTCCTTTTCTCTCTCTCTCTCTCCTTTTCTCTCTCTCTCTCTCTCTCTCCTTTTCTCTCTCTCTCTCTCTCTCCTTTTCTCTCTCTCTCTCTCTCCTTTTCTCTCTCTCTCTCTCTCTCCTTTTCTCTCTCTCTCTCTCTCCTTTTCTCTCTCTCTCTCTCCTTTTCTCTCTCTCTCTCTCTCTCCTTTTCTCTCTCTCTCTCTCTCTCTCTCCTTTTCTCTCTCTCTCTCTCTCCTTTTCTCTCTCTCTCTCTCTCTCCTTTTCTCTCTCTCTCTCTCTCCTTTTCTCTCTCTCTCTCTCTCCCTCCTTTTCTCTCTCTCTCTCTCTCTCCTTTTCTCTCTCTCTCTCTCTCCTTTTCTCTCTCTCTCTCTCTCCTTTTCTCTCTCTCTCTCTCCTTTTCTCTCTCTCTCTCTCCTTTTCTCTCTCTCTCTCTCCCCTTTTCTCTCTCTCTCACTCTCCTTTTCTCTCTCTCTCTCCTTTTCTCTTTTCTCTCTCTCTCTCTCTCCTTTTCTCTCTCTCTCCTTTTCTCTCTCTCTCCTTTTCTTTCTCTCTCTCCTTTTCTCTCTCTCTCTCTCTCCTTTTCTCCCTCTCTCCTTTTCTCTCTCTCTCTTATTTTCTCTCTCTCTCCTTTTCTCTCTCTCTCTCTCCTTTTCTCTCTCTCTCTCTTCTTTTCTCTCTCTCTCTCTTCTTTTCTCTCTCTCTCCTTTTCTCTCTCTCTCCTTTCCTCTCTCCTTTTCTCTCTATCTCTCCTTTTCTCTCTCTCTCTCCTTTTCTCTCTCTCTCTCTCTCTCTCTCCTTTTCTCTCCCTCTCTCTCTCTCTCCTTTTCTCTCCCTCTCTCTCTCTCTCCTTTTCTCTCTCTCTCTCTCCTTTTCTCTCTCTCTCTCTCGTTTTCTCTCTCGTTTTCTCTCTCGTTTTCTCTCTCGTTTTCTCTCTCCCCCTCCCTCGTTTCCCACTCTCCCCCTCTCTCTTTTCCCACTCTCCCCCTCTCTCTTTTCCCACTCTCCCCCTCTCTCTCTTTTCCCTCTCCCCCCTCTCTCTCTTTCCCCCTCTCCCCCTCTCTCTTTTCCCCCTCTCTTCGCCACTTTCTTTCTATCTCCCAGAAAACGGAAATAAAAGTTAAGAACCTTTTTACTTCCGTTTTCTTTATTCTCTCTGTTCTGTTTCTCTTCTGTCCATCTCTATCTTCTCTACCACTTTCTCTACCCTGGCTACTCTTTTCCTTGTTTCTCCACCCCCCCCGCCCTCTCATTTCTTTCATGCGAAAAACTTTTAAAAATAAAAGTTGTTTAGAAGTTAAATAATAAACTTTAATATTTTTTTTTTTCAAAGAAACGACGAAATATTTTGAATCCTTTCAAACTTAAGTCATCATGCTTTCATAAAGTTTCAAAGTTTTATACTCCAAAATAAAGACCTAAAAGTTGTGTCTATAATCAAGCACAGTAGTAACTACCAACATGCAGTTCTAACAGAATTATCACGAAATATTTTTATGAATATAATATTAACAAAATTTTCATTTTCTTTTGGTATAAGTAAAACTATACTGGCTGCCGTGAGTCAAGACTGCCTCTGCACTGGCCGTGTTGAATCGAGATGATCTCTGTACTGCATAATTGCAATAAAATAATCAACCTAAACAAATATTTACACCTGAATATTTGAAGTTAATAAGAATGTGTAGCATGAAAACTTTCACCAAAGCAGCTCGATTAAGCATTAATGCAAAAATGGTTGATATGCTGTAAAACTTGATATCATGAAATATTTTGTTTGTGTAGGCAGACTGATCTCATCATGACGTGTGATATCAGTTTATGTGATTATCCTTACTTTCGACGGCCCTGGCGGTGGGGCATTAGAATACATCGATTGCCCCCCTGCAGAGGGTAAAAGTCCCTCAATGGGGGTCCTGGATATGACCTTAAACTATATCCAATGGTAAGGCCCCAGCTTGTGGGCTTTAGGGAGTGTGGAGCCACCCTTTAATTGCCATTGCTCCCAGGTCCACTCTGACCCAGAGTGGTATTACCTGTTAGGGTTCCAACTATGGGTTAAAAAAAGCCGACTTGAAAACAACAAATATATTCTATTAAAAATTTTTTCTTCAAAATCTTTGGATTCAGCATTAAATAACCCGAAAAGGGTTGATATGCCGTAAAACAAAAACAACCAACCAACCTTACTTTCGAGCCAGGAAGAATATGAATTATTGAATATGAACTTCAATACAGTTGATAGTGGGATAAGAGAAAGATAGCTGATTTTTTTTTTTCATCAGGGGGAGGTTACCGCTTATCAAAGCATGAAGACCACTTGAGGATTAGGGTTAATGGGCATTAGTTGGCCAGTGAGACAACACTAATGATGAAACTTTGGTATTGTTTGTTTCAGAGGATGGCCTAACAGGAACTTGTTCATATTAAACTTGAGAACGGCCATGTTATAGTCAGCTGGGAAGCAGCTCTGCAGTATTGTTTCACAGACTAGGAAAGGAACTTTGCTTATGGAATTTATATTTTAGTTTTAGGAATAGAGAAGGGAAATTGTCAGCAGTTGCTGTACCTAGATGGGTGTCTGCTGCAAATAGGCATCTTCTGCCTTTGCAATAATCATCTTTCGGTCTTGTCAGCTCCTTACATCAAGTGGCTTCATGCCTTGTCCTGATCGATTTCCATTAAAAAATAATAATCCCGAAATTATGCCATTGATTTTTTTTAAACATCCTCTGTGTGTGTGTGTGTGTGTGTGTGTGTGTGTGTGTGTAAGTGCAAATTTTTTTAAAGAAACATTTTTTGGCTACATATGTGCATACATGTTTCAGCTATGACTTTTTTTTTTCAAAGTCAGGCCAGAAAAAAGTTGTAACTGAAACATGTATACGCATATGCAGCCAAAAAGTGTTAGTGCTCAATATATATTCTTATAAACACTGTGGCTTCATAGCATTAACACTTATGAACTAACGATCCTACATGCACTATATATATATTATATTCTTTTACTCATTAAAAAAAAGAGGGCAAAAGTTATAGCCCGTTGATTTAGAATGAGTGCTTTATGCCAAATTGATGGTTGAATCTAGTTAAATTTGTGCCCATTTTTGCATTGAATAATGATTCCTATTTATTCTTAATTGTGCATCGAACGGATACCATAATACTTAGTTAAGTACACCCTGTAACAAAGGTCCATACAGAATTTCATTCTGATTGGCCCAGTAGTTGCCAAAAAAAGGTAGAATGGACAAATAAAGAAAAAGTACAATATATTAGTTGTCATTTATTTGCTACTTTTATGAGCGAAATGTATTACCTTAATGCTAATTGGAAATAATTTCCCCTTTCCCATATGATACCCCTTCCTACCTTGGGTCTTGGGTTTGATCTTTGGATGATTCAGCTGTGCTAAGGAGTCATATAATGATGAAACACGTGTCCATAACACACACACACACACACACACACACACACACACACACACACACACACACACACACACACACACACACACATATAATATATTGGTTTTTAAAAAGGTATCTGGAGTTATGCCGAGTTGGGAAAAAAATAATAATTATTTGAGGAATAAGAAATCCGAAAAATCCGTTGATAAAAACGATTTAAGAGTAAATTAATAAATTGGCGATTATAAAATTAACAAAAAAACATTAAAAGACCTATTTTGAACAGAAAATTTAGTAAGTTCAAAATGGCGAAATTTAAGTAAATTTTCAAAGTTCCAGCAGATGCTGCAATCAAAGTAATATGTGTGGGCAACCCCACATATCAGACTATTGCTCTTGAGCAATCAGTTTTGGTCAATGTAGGGGAAACCCTTCATACCAATTGTCACTATCCAGTCCCTTCTCGGGGGGAACTGCCCCCCCCCACTCTCCACATTAAAAAACGGCCTTGTGCCTAATTTGCTCAGTGGGGAAGAAAATAAATAACTAAATAAATAGGAACATGGGGCTTTTAATATGAATGTCAATACACACACAAAAAAAAAAAAATTGTAGAAGTATAGATAGATAGATAGAGAAATGTGTATATGAAATAAATTTTTTATCACATAAATCAACCAAATATTTCAAATTCGGAAGGCTGTCAATATTTCTATCTTTTCTATGATACCTGCACACGCGAAACAAATTAAAAGCGTTTAATAATTATTTCTTCAGACTTAATGTATTTGGGAATCAGATGTGAAAATTGCAATTTTTTATTCTTTTTCATACGGAATATCTGAAATTTTCAAAAATTTAATTTCAAAGTTTATTGCTTTTCTCTCTGGAGAATTCCTATAATTTTTGTACCGACTCACAGAAATACCGGACGCCACTGACATTTTTTTCCCCTTTCTTCCGCTAAAACATTTTTGCATTATGCTTTGCTAAATGTCTAATAGTTTTATTGTCTTTGATAAAGTAGTTTGAAACAAAGAAAGAAACAATAAAACAAAATACAAAGTTTTCTGCTATCTTAAATTACCTAAACAAAATGTCCATTCCTGTACGAGGTGCCCCCTCCTCATTCATACCAACCACCGATGGAATCGTTAATAAAATTCACAATTCTTTCTGTAATGCGACTAGATTTGGTACAAATAAATTTTAGTTTATTCCTTACTTGTCCACCAAGTTTTAATTATGAATACTCTACAGTCTTTGTTTTATTGCCATTCAATAATATACTCAATAGGTGGACCTGAATTCAACATTTTGGGTAGAGATGAAAATCAGCCATGTATTGAATACAATTCTTAAAATCATAAAGAATTGTTCTTCTTTCTTTCTCAAAAAAAAAAAAAAAATTGATCAATTTACGTAATTTTTGGAATATGACTTCCTTCTGTGACAAGTGTGTAGATCATAAAGATTTTTCTGCATTTTTGTTTTTTAATCCAATCGAATTCTAAATAAGCAGCAACGGGAAATGAAAAGGATATATATATATATATATATATATATATATATATATATATATATATATAGTGGAGATGGTAATTAATAAAAACTGAAGAAAGTGCTCAATACTGTTGTAGAGAAAATATGCGTTAATGGCCATGTAACCGAAACAATAATGTAACTTAACAGAAAGATACGGTAATAAAAAATAAAACGTGTGTGTATATATATATATATATATATATATATGAAAGGTGCAAGAGATAACAATTACAGAAATTTTTAATGTTTAAAAAAATAATTTACTTATTCGACAGCATAAACACTCCATGATCCAAATCATTGGTTCAATAAAGCTTACTAAACGCTGTTGAAATTTTTTGGTTCCGCAATTTATTGGAGAGGGACCTATGTTTTCAGTAGTGTCCGTGCGTCCGTTATTTCAAATGATTGCCAGATAACCGTCCATTAGTTTTTCCTGCAATTTTGCCACAAATTGTATTGCATTAAATAAAGGTGCACAGTAAAAGAAATTTTTTTTTTTTTTTTTTTTCGAAAATTCTCGTTGCATCCCCAGGGACTCAAAAGAGGTCAAAAATGGCCAACAATGACACTTTTTGCCTCATAGCGTTTGATCTATCCATTAGATTATTCTAAAACTTGGCCAAAATGTGGAGGCCTTTGTTCTTAATATAAATTCAGTATGGTTGACCCTGGCAAAATTCTGGTTTGTGTCACGGGGGGGGGGGACTTTTTGTGACTCTGTTTTTATATTTCTCAACAAAAACTTGAGATGTCTGACTATATAGTGGTTTTTCACGGTGGTCAACTCAAATATACATATGTTAAGGCCTGAAACTGCACTGTTATCCATTTACACTGGGATTCGGCATCCCCAGGGGCTCAAAAGAGGTCCAAAATGCTCCAAAATGACACTTTTTGCTCCATACCGTTTGATCCATCGATTAGATTTTCCTGAAACTTGGCCAAAATGTGGAGGCCATTGTTCTTAATATAAATTCAGTACAGGTGACCCTGACAAAATTCTGGTTCGAATCCCTCTGGGACTTTTAGGGCTAAAAAACATGCCTTTTTGGAGCTCTTTTTTCATATTATTCAAAAACTTGATATGTATGTTTATATAGTGGTTTTCCATGGTGCCGAATTCAAATATACATGTCTTAGGCATGAAACTGCACCGTTTGTTCATTTTCACTTGGATTTGACGCTCCCAGAAGCTCAAAAGCGTCACAAATGTCCCAACAATTGCAAAAAAATTACACTTTTTACCCCATAACTTTTACCTCATCCATTAGATTTTTCTGAAACTTGGCGAAAATGTGAAGGCAACGTTGACCCTTCACAATTCTAACATTCATCTTTTCTTCACTATTTTTGTGGCGTCATCTCATATAGAACACCAGAGGGGGACCAGCCATATGCGGCTTGTTAATTAAAAACTAATCCTTAGCCTCGAGTGGCTTTCGAGCCTTGAAAAGTGGTAACTCCCATGTAAAAAAAAAAAAATCTACCAACAAAAATCAAATTGAACGACTATCACTTTACTTTCTTCAAAACAATAATGTGACACATTAATCCAGCGGTTTCAAAGCTTTTTTTTTTTTATATGGAGGCACACTATTGAGTTTTTTTTACATTTTTGCAGTATGCCTCTCACAAAAATAAATATTTTCTACTCATAAACCCTTCTTGCAATAAAGTAATTAAAAACAAAGATTATATAAGAATTTTTATTCACATTAATTAACATATCCTGCATTCAATATCTGGTATAGAATAATAACGAATGTCAGTGGGATAGCTGTGCCTAGTGATTCTTAACTACTGCTGCAATGTGTTGGTGAATGTGAGAGACACTGTTAACGCTTCAATATTCTAAAACTTTTCACGTTTTTTGTTTTTTTATTATTAATACTGTTTAAGTAAGAAAATCCAAGGTCACATAAAGTTGAGAATCACAGTAAGATTTTGATGGCTTTTTTTTTACTTAATTTAATACTGTTCCATAACAAAGATTCAGAAGGCGTTCAATGGCAGTTGTATGTACTTCAATTTGATATAAACCATAGAAAGGCTTAGATTCCAGAAATTTGTCGATTTTGAATTGAGTGGTATCCTCATTAAGAAATTAAATGTCTTCAGTAAACAAAACGAAATTAAATGGCTTCCAGCCATTATCTCTTTGCAGCACACCAGTAATCATTCCACAGCACATTAGTGTGCCATAGCACAATGATTGTGAACCACTGCGTAAATCATAGAGAAAACTGATATTCATTATCTAAAATTTAGCGACAAGTTACGCTAGTCACTCTAGCCACTCGAGTGTATCGAGGTAAGAGGTATATTTGACTTGGATATGTCTTTTTGTTCTCTGTTCCATTTGACTGATAAGCTACTGTATGTTAATATCATAATTTGATGTTTCATAGAAAGTTCAAATTTAAAACTACTTGAGCAAATTGAAACGGAAGTGAACAAAGCAAATGGTATTACAAGAAGAAATCCGTTTACATAAAGGTCCTGGGTATGACCATAAAAGACATCTTGTGGTGAGGCCCTGTTTTGGGGGCTGTGGGGAATGTGCAGTTGCCCCTTAGTTACCATTGTTTACTTTGACTCAAAGTTGTAATACCTGTTAGAGCGGCCCTGTCAGTAGGACATTTGAATACGCCAACTGCCCCTCTGCAGAGGGTAAAAGTCCCTCAATGGGGGTCCTGGATATGACCTTAAACTATATCCAGTGGTGAGGCCCCAGCTTGTGGGCTTTGGGGAGTGTGGATCCACCCTTTAATTACCATTGCTCCCAGGTCCACTCTGACCCAGAGTGGTAGTACCTGTTAGGGTCCCAACTATGGGTTAAATAGAAACCGACGTGAAAACAGCAAATATATTCTATTAAAAAAATTTTTTCTTCAAAATCTTTGGATTCGGCATTAAATAACCCGAAAAGGGTTGATATGCCGTAAAACAAAAACAACCAACCAACCAACCTGTTAGAGCATGTAGTGCTATGAAATTTTTTTTATGAGATTAGGCTGTCTGAAAATACTGGTTTCATGAAAAGAAAACAAAACAAAATGCACCAAAACATCGATGCTGTTATTTTTTTTTCTCTTTCCCTTTGCAATACTCAATCATATTCTGCAAAGTCAAAAATATAAACAGCAATTTTTCTCTGCAAAAGAAAACAAACCAAACACTACGAATAAATATTTGAAGATATCAAGAACTTGACGTATAAAATGTTTTTCCAAAATTACTGGGTTCTGCATTGAGTTGATATTCTGTAAAACAAAAAACAGCCAACCAACTCACCGTTCACATAAAATACATCACATACTTTTATCTCTGAACAAAAATGTTTTCTTTCTATACAGTACATATTTATTAAAAGAATGTTAACATATTTTCAAAAACTTATCAATTTTACTTCATAGCACATTAAGATTTTTATTTGCTTGACTATTCTACCACTTTGTAATCATCACCAAATTATTTGATGCGTGTGTATTGTTTTTGTTCATTATTTATCATTACTGATGTAGGAATATTTCAGATTAACTGTTAAACATTTATTCAATTATTTTTTATTCTACAATTACATAAGTTGGTAGAATTATTACCTGTAATAACATGAGTGCTATCATCGTTACTACTCTAGTGCCACCAGATCAGGCTGTCTGAAGATATTGGCTTCCTGAGACGAAATGCACCTAACATTGATGCGTTTTGTTTTTCTACTTCCTTTTGCGAAACTTAATTATGTTCTGCAGAACCAAAAACAAAAAACAACCCACTTTTTCCTCACTTTTTCTTTCTTCCCATTTTCTCTTTCTCTTTCTATTTCCCCCACTTTCTGACTATTTTTCTAACTTAAAATGTACTAAACATTAATGCTGTAACCCTTTTCCCTCTCCCATTGCAAAATTCATTCATGTTCTGCAGGGCAGGGAACAAAAACAATAAAATCCACTAAAAAATAATCAAACCAAACACAACAAACTAGTGATTGAAGAAGCAAAGAGCTTGAAGAATAAAAACCTTCTACAAAATAACTGAATGCAACATTAATACTATTTCCAAAATAACTGGATTCGGCATTAAATAACCCGAAAAGTGTTGATATGCCGTAAAACCAAACCGTTACTACTGTTCATCAGTGTCTAACCCAATCTCAATGGGTGACCGAACGGCTCATGTTTCATCTCATGTGTGTATACATATAATACAATAAAGTTATCAAAGAATATATCTTTAACAAAGCGAACTTATCAAGATAGAGATTCTCAACACTGTTAAGAGGAGCAATTAAATACATATAATAAAAGACAAGGATTAACAGTTACAAATAACGTTTTTATATCCTCAGATCTATAAGGAAAGAATAATAGAGAAAAACCTCTTTAGGCCATGAAATTTTGAACTCTGTCTTCCTAGTTATATTATAATATATTTTTTTTATATTTCAAAGTTTTTATTCTTGTATTTTATATCTCCTTTAATATAGCTTAATATATACTCTCTTCATTTCCAATCTAAATGTTCTTAAGCCATCTATGTATTTGACATTTTGTGTAATTCTGGTTCCTTCTCCTCTCCCAATGAGAAGCATTTAGCTTTGAAATGTTATGATCTGAACAGTTTTTTTTTCTAACATTCTTTCCTTATTAATCTGATTATATAATAAAGTTATTTGTAACTTTTATTTCTCATCTTTTATTTAATCTATATAATTATACAACTCAAATGACCTTGTAACGGGTGTTGTAACCCAACATCCGGTTTACGACTTCCAGTTGCGCATGCGTACATAAACAAATAATCAATGCGACAATAAAATGTATTGTTTTACTGTGTACATTTTCAGCATCCCTATTGTTTTTTTTTTGGTTTTTTCACATTTAAATTATCCAAATAAACAATTGTTAATACTTTCTGCATTTTTTTTTTTTTACATTGCTCATTTCCGTAATACGTTTGTTATTTTAACGCAATTTTTTTACAAATAAATCTACTTTAATCCGCTGACAACTATAAGTGCTTTTTACAACGGTGATTTACCCACCGCCTTCATTTTTTTAATTTATTCTCCATTTTTTAATACACCTTTCTTAAAAAACATTCATACATTTTCTTCTACACTACCAACATAAATAACCCCGAAAATGTTTTTTTTTTTTGCGTTACAAATAAATAATCAACGTGACAATAAAACATTGTTTTTCTGTGTACGTTTTCAGCGTCCCAATTGTTTTTGTTTTTATCACGGTTAAATTAAAAGATATATCAAAATTTGAATTTAACTTAAAGTATTATGGTATCTATTCAGTGCACATTTACCTATAAGTATGGCCAACCACTTATAATTCAATGGCTGTAAGTTTTTTTGTTTTTTTTTCAAAAATAAACAATTATAAACAGAACGACTCATAGAAATCTATCTATATTCTGTTTTCATTTTAATATACTTTCATAGAAATGTTTCTGTTATGTCACAAAAAAACTATTTTCTTTACGTCACAAGTGTCATGCTCATACATTAATTCTATAGCTAATATAACATACTGACCTGACGGGTCACGGGTAGTCTAGTTTATATATATATATAGTTTTTTTAACCTTGAAAACTATATAAAAAATTTTTTTTATAAATTTATCTTTTTAGTCCTTTGCTGGAAAATTATTTTGTCAACAAATCATTTAATCTCTGGGAATCACTGAATCGACTTGCTTTCTCGAACTCACAATAGTCGTAAGGTTTTAAGGATCATCAGTTGTTTACCATGAAACACTGTTTTGGGGATTTAAAAATAAAACTGTATATTAAATCATGGTTCTCCAGCAATGTTGATCAAACACCACCTCCCTTAAACAAAAGAATAAAAAATGTTCCAAATGTTGGATTTTTTTTTTTTTTGCTCCAGGTTAATTGGACTAATCTATTCATTTAAAAAAATTTTTTCTTATCTATATCTCGATATGTTACAACTCTCCCCATAGATTCCTATATTAAACTGGATTTTACTCCCCCAAGAGACAATCGTTCTATGTTCTCTTGTAACTTAGTTCTGATTTTTAATTTTTTCTAATATAATTATCTAATGCTCAATTATTCCTCCTTTCTATTTTTGGCGAAATAGTTTTTTTTTGTTTTTTTTAATGTATTGACATATCATGGCATTTTTTAAATTTTATACCACTAAAAGATTTTTTAGCAATTTCTTTCCAATAACCTATTCTTTCTCTCAGCAGTTGTAAAAAGTGTTTGGGTCAGAAGAAAATTTTTTAATCTTATTTTGTTCAGTGTAAATAGTTTTCTTTTTTTTTTTTTTTCTTTGAAGCAAGTTTGCAACTACCTTTGACTTACATAGTAAAACGGCGTTTTCTGATTTTAACTATGCAGCCGCATTCACCCGAAGGAGGACGTTTGATGGAAATATCAAGTTCACAAGCAGTCTCCAGTCGTATGTCTATCCCAGTCAGGGAAGATGATGCTAGGTTTTTACAGTTCTTGCCGGAAGTAGTTGACGTCCTCCTACATACAGCGCCTGGTATTGCCAAATGCTCACCCATCTAGCATTGACCAGGCTCAATGTTGCTTAACTCCAGTGATCTAACGAGAACCAGTGTGTTAATGTGATTATGTCGTATATCTTTAACTATGAGCCCATGTTAAGGGTATTTAGTTTTCTCCCACTGCACAAGGGTCAGAAAGTGAGATTGAGAAGTCAGCGCCCCACAAAGAGGGGAAGTCTGACCTTCAAAAAGCGTTTGGGCAGCCTCGTCGGTATTCCCCGTTAAGGGCGCCTCAGGCGATCAGCAATAAACTAACCCCATTCTCCAAGAGAAAAGGACCTGCTAGAACTGCACAGACCCAGCACTACACCACAAATCAACGGGGACCAGGTCATTACAGGAATGCTTTAATCTCTGTTGATTTTGGGGGTCCAAGGGAAATTCCCATGTTAAGACCTAAATTATAAATTCCTTTTACACTCGTTCTTCAAAACTGCAGCAATATTTTCTTTGTGCTTCTCCTATCGAAGATTGGCCAGAGACATGAGTCATGCTCTGCGTGTCATTAAATCACTGGCTTTAGTTGAAAGAATAAGAATAATTTAGACTCTAACAAAATTGAACACTTGATTGCATTTTACCAATGAATATATGTAGAAAAAACAAAATGGTGGCTTGCTTTTTGTCTGTATTAATATTATTATTAGTAGTAGTATCAATGTTATTAGTATCATTATTATAGTAATGCTATTAGTATTAATTCTTTTTATTTATGTAACCGGAAGACTCGGTTTGATGGAACACATAAAAAAATGTTTTTTCTTATGTTATCAATTTATATGAATCATTTTCTTCAGTATTATAATTTTCAGTAGCAGTGAACTGTATATTGTTTGTTTGTTTTTGTTTTTTTTCCTGGACAGGCCGATCAGAATTTTGAATCCGTTGAAATGGATTTTTTTTTTTTTCATAGCAAATCAGTGAAGTACGCTCTCAAGGAATGTTCTTGGTTGTTGGCTCCTATGGGAATTAAGATATTTATTATGTTGTATATAGATTGTTTTGTGGCTAGAGGGTTGATGATGGAGGATAATTTATTGAAAAATTTCTGATGCAATGAAGAAGAGGAACATGAGCCGGCGAAGTCGGGGGAGGAGGGGATGGGTAGGTGCTAAAATCTCTTGGGTGTGTTTAATTAGTTTTTCCGGTTCATCCCGAAAAAAATAAAAAATGCAAATAGGATCTCTTCTCCCCTTTCCTCACTTTGCCTCAATCTATACATTTTCTTTCTCTTTCTTTCTGACTCATACCTGATAATTTATGCCTTGTCTTATTTGTTGTGTTTTTATTAGAATCGATACGTGGCTATCATTCACTATCGTTTTCATCATCACCATCATTATATACTAGCAAGACTCGTGGAATTTCCACGGAATGAAACCTTAATCAATAAATGTTTTGATAAAGCTGATATTTTTCTGGATAATGCAAAAAAAAAATTATATATATATATTTTGAACAGAAAAACCAATAACACGTAGCAGATGAGTTTATTAATATTTCTATGAAAATAGTGTTCACTGTATTCTAAATATGGAACTGACCCTAAATGAGATAAATTAATAGTACGAAATAATAAATACTAAAAATGTAATATCCATTATCACCTTTTTTGGTTTATATTGTCGATAGCCTTATCATCCTCATTATTTTCACCCTCATCATTAGGGCTAGGACAACAGCATATTCTTTTCATTGTTTTGCCTCTTGAGCGTGTATCTGTTGATATCTTATATGCTTTTATATAGAGTGATGTGGTTCTCGGTTAAATAAGTGTGTCTAACTGTGTCGGATATATATTCGAGAGTCATAACGATGAAAAGAATATGCTGTTGTCATAGTCGTATTCATCACCCTCACCATCTTAATTGTTGTAATTTTGAGCGTCATCACAATCATTAGACAAGAACAGTCAATTCGGAACATGTGGTCAACTTGCACTTGGCTAGTCTGTTGAGCAATGCAAAGGCATATTCATCATGATGTTAAGTGAAACATAACAGCATCATCATTGTCCCGATAATTTTAATTTCTTTAATCATCATCATCACATTTTGACGTTATGGCTATTTTATGGACAGCTTTAAGAGAAGATATGGAATTATGTTTGTGAAATGATGCATAATATCAGTCATATACCTTGTGTATATGTTGTGTAGCTTTGGCAACAGGAGTTAGGGTTTCTGACAGAAAGTGGAGACTGAGGGAGGAGGGTATCAGCTTGTAGCCAACTGACATTCACTGAGTTTGTTTCGATGCCCTGCTTGTTGCTAATTAATGTCGAAAGCTGAATTGCTAGTTAAAGGTAGTTAATTTACAAGTGACGTTTATTTTTCCCCCGTTTCTGAGTTGATTAACTTCCATAACACTCAGTTTCCAACATTTTCGAAAACCCGTTGATTAACGAGTTCATAGTTATATTTATTTTATTAATCTTGATGAAAAGCATTCTAGGTAGGGGAGGACATTATTGAGCTCATGGATGTCGTGCTGACTACAATTTGGGTCATCTTCAACTCTAATATCGACAAATACTCATCGAGCCATCTTTTTAAGTAATCAAATTTAGCTCATTGCACCTATTTCCAATACTCCCATAGTATTCTTCATTCAATCCTCTTGTAGTATTTTTCGTTAGCCAACTGACAATCTCATCTCTTATCCTCAAATGGCCTTTGGCCTTGGTAAGTGGTGACTTATTAGTAAAACAAAAGGGAGAAGGCAAATAAGCCGAAATGGGTAATATAACAATGTAAGAATAGCAAATGTTTTATTTAAGCTAAAAATTATACATTCACAACAATTTAATTTTTTAAAAACAAGAATAATAATCGTAAATTTTTAAATTAAAATTTTTTAATGATGCTTCCAAGAGCTTTAATACCAATTTTTATACCGTTAAAGCAGACACGCTCTAAAAAAAAATGCTCACACAGAAAAGTTCTGACACCTAGTGTGTTTAACAGCAGCACCCATTTGGCATAACAGCACAAAGGAAACAGATTTAACTTGCAAGAAAAAAAAAACGAACAAAAAAAAAAAAAAAACGAACAAAAAAAAAAAAAAAAACAAGCGAAAGAACTCTTTCATTCTCTACTTAGTTTGATATGCTCCAAAATTAATGCTTTAACTTTTAAAAAAGAAAGAAAAAAAGAAATTTTAACTTTTTTCCTCTCTTAATAAAATTTTTGCATTGAAGCAATTTTGTTTGATGGTTCAGAGTTTTTAATAATCATAAAGTTTATCTTTTGTCTTAGGCAGGAGCCTGAGTGTTTTTTTGTTTTTTTTAATTATTTTTGAGGTGATTGATGGTCATCCAATTTTGCCAAAAACTGTTGGAATTACCCTACAATTTAATCTATACACTCTAACCAAAATACCACATTTACTCTGTGGCTTTATCTTAGATTTTTTCTTTAAATTCACTACTTATCAAGGCTGGGAGGCCACTCAAGGATAAGAGTTAATAAGTGTTAGGTAGTTGGTAAGAAAACTCAGTGATGATCAGTAAAGATGGTGACACTTGGGTTGGGTCTAGTTACTTAAGAGGACAGGTCAACAAAAACTTATTTACATTGGACTTGAAAAGGATCAAGTTATAGTCAACCGGGAAGCAGCTCCATGGTATCTTCTTCCACAAACAGACAGTTCTAGGAAAGAAACTCTGCTCATGAAGTTTACATTTTGTTTTAGGCACAGACAGAGAAATTGCTGTTGTAGCGAAACAAGTATTTGTAACAAACCTTTCACTAGGGGAAACCATGGATTGGAGCTCAGTCGAGTACCTGCCACGAAAGTGAGAATAGAGCAGATAGATTCGCAATGTCTCTTCTGTAAAAAGTCGTCACCCACTAAAAGGAGGAGATACTCTTAGAAACTCCATCCCAGATGTGGTAGCAGTACTCCATCCTGGATCGTATTATAGAGAACAGTGTCGCGAGTGAAATACTTTCTGGAACAGTAGAATGATCCAACCATTTTCCCAGTGATTCTGGTAACGGATCTGATGTAGGACTTCTATTTCAGATCAGGAGTGAAGGTCAGTGTAGGGAAACGTGCGACTTACCTAATTAGCACGTGTGCATAATTCAACGGGTCGGTCGTGGAATGAAATGAATGAAGAAGAAAGAAACAAAAATGGCTGCCTTATCTCTTTATATGCCTGTAATGTGACCACTCGATATGCAAATGAGATGCTCCTGGTTGGAGATAAAAGAGGGTTGATTTTTTAGAGGGTCGTTCATTTTGAAGTTGGATTTCGAAGAAATAAGTTGAATTAGCAGAAGTACGTTGGGAGTTGAAAGAAGGTGCGTTACGTGTACAGAAGTTGGAAGTTTGGACATGAGTATTAACCTTACCGAGGAAATTATTGGTGTGACGGGCAGAAGAAATAAAACTCAAGTTATTGAATTATAAGCTATTTCGGCCCATAATGGATTACCGAGAATTGTTGATGCTTTCACTGGAAACGCAGATGTGTGCGCTGCTAAACTAAGAGTGGCGTCAGAAAGGGAGTAATGTAACACTGCTGGATTTAAAGAGAGCCTACCTGCAGTAACGTGTCCATGAGTCATTATGACCATTTCAGAAAGTGATAATCAAGGGAAAATGATATTGTTTGACATGTTTAGGTTTTGGCCTAAACGTAGCACCCTTAATAATGACAACTATTATTAAAACTGTTTTGATGCAGGATGAGACCACAGCAAAAGCTGCTTCAGCTTACATTAACGACATCTACGTTACTGAGGATATAATGTCTGCAGATGTGGTTCGAGCAAAACTGGAATCGTTTGGGTTAATAAGCAAAGACCCTAAGTGCCTAAAGGACTGGGTGCCCGTGTTAGGCCTAGAGGTCTATGAGAAGGGCAATACTTTGCGATGGAAACGAGGGCGCGCGATTCCAGAGTTACCCAGTGTATTGACAAGACACATTGTGTTTTCTATTTGCGGTAAATTAGTAGGACATCTACCTGTCTGTGGATGGCTCTGATCGGCAACAAGAGTGTTAAAAAGACGAGTAACTGCAGTAACTAAAGGATGGGATGACATAGTGGATGATGATTCTCTCCAGCAAATGATGGCTGAAATGTTGTCCAGAGTACATAGAAACGACCCTGCCCAGGGTGAGTGGCAAGTATCTGGAAACGAACTGAATGCATGGGTTGACGCAAGTTCACTGGCTACAGGTGTCATGTTGGAACAGTTGGGTGCCGTTGTGGAAGATGCGTGCTGGCTTCGTCCGAAAAATGATGCCCAGCATATAAATTTGGCAGAACTCGATGCCACATTAAAAGGGCTTAATCTTGCATTGCAATGGCAGGCTAAGGTTGTGCATCTCCACATTGACTCGTTGTGTGTTTACCACTGGTTGACCGACACCTTGACTAGAAAGGCTCGAGTTAAGACTGGAGCCGCAAGTGAGATGTTAGTACAAAGGAGACTGGCAATAATAAAGCGTATAGTTGACGAATACAACTTGCAGGTGGATATTACCTTAGTTTCGTCGATGCAGAATTTGTCTGATAGCTTGACTAGAGTACCAAAGAGGTGGATTGATGTAATGAGGCAGGGATCTGATCCTCCACAAGACATGTGCGGCTGTAACAGATCAATTAACACCTGACCAGATCCGTACAATACATCAGCAAAGTGGACATCCCGGAATTCGGAGGACAACATATTTTGTCCGAAGAGTGTGTCCCTCAACTACAAGAGCATCAATCAAGGCAGCTATATGCTCGTGTGAAGAGTGTCAGCAAATTGATCCGACACCATCCCAATGACAAAAAGGGAAGCTTGAGGTGGAGGACAACTGGTATCGAGTAGGAATGGATGTAACGCATTATGAGGGCAGGCATTTTTTGACCTTGACAGATAGTGGTCCAACATGTTTTACGATATGGCGCCTGTTGACACGACAGGATGCATCTAGCATTATACGACAGTTGAAAGCTGTCTTTTTTGAATGTGGTGCCCAACTGGAAATTCTGACTGATAACGCCACTACGTTTTGATGTCAAGAATTTAAGAAATTTACGCAGGAATGGGGGATTAGAATGCATTACCGATGTGCATATTTTCCAGAAGGTAACGGTATAGCAGAGCGGTGTCACCGCACCATTAAAAGAATTGCGGCCAGGACACAGTGTTCTATTCCAGAAGCTGTGTACTGGTATAATGTGATACCAAAGGACGATGCAACACCAGAAACTGCACCAGCTAATGGGATTTACTGCTATGCACAGCGTATAAAAGGAATTGATATCACACCATCAGTGGTTAGCGTTGTCAATACACCATATCAAGTGGGAGACCGTGTTTGGGTAAAACCCCCAAATGCTGGGTGCACTGTAAAATTTTGCAGAGGAAAAATAGACAAAATCATAAGTCCTCAGACCATGTTGATTAATGGTGTACCACGTCATGTAAAAGATATCCACCCCTGTTATACCTCTTCTAATTCTGAGGATAATGAGGAAGATCACATACAGTTCAGGGATGATCCTGATCGCATACTGCCCCTACAGGTGAGCATAGAAACACTACCTACAGAACCAGATGAGGGAATGAAGGAACATACTGGTGGCAATAGTGATGAGAACGATGGACATGAGGAAGTAATACCACCAGTTTCTCATCAAAGTACTCGAGAAAGACGAATACTGCCCACCCGCCGTGATTGTGAAACACCGCCTATAGCACCACGAGAGGGAATGATGAAACATACTGAGGAAGATGGAACCGAGGAAGTGATGCCTCCGATTATTCGAAGGACTGCCCCCTTGCCCTGATTGTGAAACACCGCATAGGGAACCACAAGAGGGGATAATGGAACAGACTGGTGGCAATAACGAAGATGGCAATGAGGAAGTGCTTCCCCCTATTCTTCGAAGAAGTACCCGACAAAGACGACTGCCCCCCTGCCCTGTGTGTGATCATGAGATCAGGGGGGGAGTATAAGGAAACGTGTGACTTACCTAATTAGCATGTGTGCATAATTCAACGGGTCGGTTGTGGAATGAAATGAATGAAGAAGAAAGAAACAAAAATGGCTGCCTTATCTCTTTATATGCCTGCAATGTGACCACCCGATATGCACATGAGATGCTCCTGGTTGGAGATAAAAGAGGGTTGATTTTTTAGAGGGTCGTTCATTTTGAAGTTGGATTTCAAAGAAATAAGTTAAATTAGCAGAAGTATGTTGGGAGTTAAGAGAAGGTGCGTTACGTGTACAGAAGTTGGAAGTTTGGATAAAAGTGTTAACCTTACCAAGGAAATTATTGGTGTAACGGGTGGAAGAAATAAAACTCAAGTTATTGAATTATAGAAGTTTGTAAAAGCAAGACAAGAGCTGTTCATTTCCATTGAGGTCAAGTGTGGATTTTAGCATTGGTGATGAAATTTTGTTTTGAATGTATTAAAAGTAACTAGAAATTTTCTACCCCATTGTAGAACACACTCAGGGTCAGAGGAGAGAAAATCAAAACTATCCTGCTCATTGCTCGCGTTTGAGGTATTGCCATAGATGGTAGTATCACCTGCATAGATGTCAGTGAAAGATCCCAGAATGTGATGTGGGAGGTCGTTGATGAAGATCAAGAAAAGAGTTAATACTGTAAGCTTCGGAATTTTGACTGCTTTAATAAACCTGTTGGAGAGAAATAATTTGATGGTTGAGAGAACTTTT
Organism: Euprymna scolopes; assembly: GCF_053919585.1. Classification (NCBI taxonomy): domain Eukaryota; kingdom Metazoa; phylum Mollusca; class Cephalopoda; order Sepiida; family Sepiolidae; genus Euprymna; species Euprymna scolopes. The sequence goes on along the minus strand of NC_136490.1, from coordinate 39,070,565 downwards.
CCAGCAATACCATAGCTAGAAATCCTGCAAAGTAGACTTTTGTGCCAAACTCTATCAAATGCTTTAGATATGTCTAGAGCTATTGCTCTAGAAACAAAGCCCCTGTCAATAGATTCACTGATCCTGTGTGATATTGCTATCAGCACATCAGCTGTTGACCACTCAGAACGAAAAACATATTGCATGTCGCTGATTAGGTTATTTTTTTTTAGGTGGTTTACAACTTGTCTGTTTATCAAAGACTGAAGAAACTTACTCATGACGCACAAGAGACTGATTAGTATGTACTGAGAAGCAGAGGAATGGCCACCCATATTTTTAAATACTGGGCAGACTGTCAAGGTTTTCCAGGGAGTTTGGAAGCATCTCTCATTAAAACAGTGGTTAAACAACTTGGTTAGTATAGGAGCTATTTCCGGTGGCAGTTTTTTTTTTTTCTTACTATAATTAGAATGTTGTCAGGGCCATTTGTTTTGCTGGTATCTTGGAATCTGGTTCTTGATAAATCTGGCAATGTCCCAGACAGATATGTGGATGTTACTTAGAGTATTTTCAGTCCTGAAAAAAAAAAGCCAGAGAGTTTGACTCGTAACAAGGGAGGTAATAATTTTCTGAAGTCTTCGGCTAATTTGGCAAAACTCAGTATTCGCTAATTATCATCTGAAACTGTTTGCATTAATAATTTTTTCTATCTTATCGTTTTTTGTAATTTTGGGATACGTTCATTACTGTAACATGACAAGTCATTGGTTTTACTTGAAATTCAATATTTCAATTTTAAAATTTGGCTCTAATAAGGAAGATCTCCTCTTTTAATTGTGGGCTTACATGCATTATTGATGATTCTTATGGTGTCTCAAAAAATGTACTCACACTTCGAATGATGATAAAACCTTTATTTATGAACATAAAGTGAACTGGAATAGCTTTGGATACAGACGATAAATGTAATTGAAGAATCATGTTCACAAAAGCTATTTAAAGGTTGTCTCATCACTCCACACAAGTTTGGCATGGAAATTGAACTCTCTGGTCAGAAGCATCTTCGTTAAGAGCATGGTTTAGTGTTAGAATATAGCATTTTCAATGCAGACGCTGCATGATAAAATAGGCGCTATCGCTTGAGATATGGGTTTCCCATGCAGTTTGTTGAGATGATCAAAGGGGCGTCCCTTGCACTTGTTCTTCTTTTTCAGGGCTCAGGGGATATCTGTGGTCGTCCAGAACCTTTCTTGATATTTCGGACGGCTCCATCTGCTTATGCAAGCAGTGATCGGGTGTGTTGGTGTCGGTTTTGCAAATTCCCTTCTGAATCATCATTGCATTTCAATGGCGTTTTCAGTCTTCCAATAACATTTCAGGACAAACTCTCTTCCAAATTAAATTAATTTCCTGCCAAATTAAATTAAATTCTTGCCATGCTGTGATTAATTACACCTAAAACACAAAAAAAAGACAGCATGTTAGCAACAGTTTTGAGTACATTTTTTGAGACGCCATATATAATTTTCAGAATGTGAGAGATTATATGATTATTTCCACAGCCAAACAACATCGCAGCTCACAAGAGCCATGACAGCCAACAAACCGGAAGTCCAAGATTCGAGTTTCTTCCTCATTTGGGCTCATCAGTTAGACATATCCAAACTCTGGGTTCGAATCCCAAGCCTCTTGCATTCAAGGTGAGCACTTTGCCACCTGAGAAAGCGTGCCACACACAAGAAAGTCTATTAACAAACACAGCTCAAGCAAACTGCAGTGAAATCCAACTATGGAATAGACCTACTTCGTCTCGACCAGGGATGTGATCATCCAACCAAGCTATAACCCAAACCGATATCTCACAAGTAGGAATTTTATACTCGCTAGGACGATGCCATCTAGCATGCTAACTTAGCGGGCAATTAGTAATAGAATTTTCTGAATGTGAGAGATTATATAATTATTTCCACAGCTAAACAACTGTTGTTTAGCTGTTCCACAGTTGTTGTGCTGTGGAAATAAAAAATATTTTAATGAAATACCAAAATGTTGTTGAATTACAGTTTGTAACATACTGTAAACATAAAGCCCAAATAAATATTAGTATCAATATTTATAAGACGATCCCAGGCAGATAAAGAAAACTCAATATCCGAGATAGAACAATAATATAAATGAAAATTCTAAGTTAAATCATGTAAAATTACAACAAAATTTATTGTTTGAAAAAAGGAGTACAAATAATTATAAAAGATTTTCTTTGACCCATGGATTTTCAATGAATGACTTATCTCATCAGAGGAAATGTTATTAGCAAAATAAATGTAAGTGATTATAAATTTTACTATTAGCACATAAATTAAAAATTAAAATTGAAGTGATAGTGTAAAAAGGAGACTCAAAGTTGAAATAATGAATATACAGGAAAATATTTCAACTTTGAGTATGTCATAAAATCGACTTCAAATTCAAATAAAATTAAAGAGAATTGTCAGCTAATAAGAAGAGCTGAAAGTGACTCAATTAGTTTTTAAGGATCCCAGAAAGCAAAATAAAAAAGACAACTTCCGGTCTACACCAGTTTCCTCTTTCAGGTTGCCCTGTGTTCACTGTAAACAGCTAATAAACTTCAGTTGTTTGTGTCTGTCTTCACAAGGTCAATTTCTTAATATAGCAAAAGATTTGAGAAAAACGGGGTGGGAACTAAATATATATATATTTTTTTTTATGCGTTTTCTATTGCTAACATATATCAATTATACTATGTTTCTGAATTTTTTTAGATTCGAATTGATAATTATTATTTGGACTACTGCTCCCATCTTGAGTATTATTCACACAACGTTTCAGCTGATGTAACCTCCGACCTTTTTACAGACCCGTAGTGTAACAGATAAAGTATTAGGTAAAATTCAGTTCTAAGTGACGCTCTTCTGGAGGTTGAAGGTTCAGTCGTCAGTGTGAGCGATTCTAAGAATGCAATTACAAATTATTTAAGACTTCTACCCTTTCATGGCTGACGGAATGAGAGCATGCTACCACCATGAATTGAATAAAGGATTCTGTTTTAGTCTGTGCAGATTCCAGAGTTTGATGGAAAAGTTCTCGAGTTCAACAACAAGGTCAAAGGTTACATCGGCTGACGCACCGTGCGGATAACACTCAAGATGAGAACAGTAGTTGGAATAATCCAAATATCAATGAATATATTTGTGTCTATCTCTTTTTTTTTTTTTTTTTTTTTTTTTTTTTTTTTTTTTGAGAAGTTTATATTGAAATAGTTTATCAGATACGGTGTATATGTAATGTGATTCTTAAAGACAAGCTTAGTTCTGATGTCTTTAGAAGTAGATTAGCAGGAGACTTCGATGGTATAGCCACCTTGAAAGAATGGATTAGAGTTCTTGCGTCAGTACATATAGAACACTTAACGGACATTAAACTTATTATTACTCACTAGGAGTTTTCACACAGACTATCAAAGAGTTCTCTTTGAGAACAACCTGTGGGGCTTCCTGGAATCCGAGTAACGAGTCTCTCCAGATATCCAGTACTCTTCACCTCTTTCGATAACCTTTACAAATGAATTTGCATTATCGCAATAGCAGTTTACCATTGATTGGTAGTGACCATTAGTTTTCATTGGAATTTGGGTGACAATAAACTTCCCCGAGGTTCCAGTCCTCTTCACACTCATCCCATGGAGGTCTAGTAAGTGCTTTCTCTCCTTGGTTTTCCATCCTCCTTGATCCTTCATGACTATTCGGTGTGGTGCCAGTTGATGCCAACACTTTTTTTTTTTTTTTTTTTTTTTTTTTTTTAGGAGGCGGGGGATTAACTTACGATTATGTTATTATTAAGATGATAATGAAGAATTTTTTAAAATAGAATATGCTGCAGCATAATCTATTCCAAAAGACTTATGGTGATGCTGCAGGAACTGAAATCATATGCAGGTGGGTTTCCTGATTCAGAAATAGATGTAGAGACATATTGAAATGGTCAATATTTGTTCCTACGAGGATAGTTGGGCACGAGGATAAGTGTGAAAAATCCAGTTCCTCTAAAAGGGACACTTTACAGACATCTGCATATATGTGTATCTATTTCCCGCCCCCCGCCCCCTTTTAGTGGAGAAAAAAATAATACTCTTGATAAGAACAAAAATAAAAAATACCTCGGTTATAGAAGGGTTTCTTTGAGCGAGGACAAAAAAAAAAAAAAAAATGAAATGTGATATCAGAACACACTTTGCTCTTAAACACATAAAGCCATATTTTTTTTTATAGTTCATTTTGCCATAGGATGAATAATGATTCAAGAGTGCATGTTATTCTGAGACTCGAGCTTGTTTGTTGGTATCAGTCATATCAATGCTGAGATACTTCATCTACTTCCTGTATGGTAACCCTAACCCTCCATAATATCAGAATTAGGCTAACAGATGCTACACCTTGCCCAAGGGTGACCTGAAACCGTGCAAGGCAGGGGCGGGCATTCATCTCCTGAGGTATAATACATATCCTAAATACATACAACGCCTAGTATTCCTAACTGATCACCCATTCGGTACTGGCCAAATTGAACATCTCTTAACTTAGGTGATCTAACGAGGACCAGCATTTCAACATGATACCATTCGCCTAAGTCTAATAATGAAGCTGCTGGCTATAAAACACTGAAGTGTTCGCTACTTCTGTATTAGATACAAATCAAGAGCTGAACACTCATAGTACACAGTGGTGTGACTGGTTAGGGTTAGGGTTTAATTTATACATATTAAATTCAGTTTTATGATCGTTGGACTGGAAGGTGTGTATGAGGTTGGAATTCAGATAGGCTTAAAGAGCTTTCATAGAACTGGAGCTGCTTTCAAGCTGACTATAACAATCATTTTCAAGTCTAATGTAAACAAACTCTTGTTTCACCATCCTCTCATATAATTAAACCATACTCAAGTTCCACCATTACTGATCATGTTGTTTCATCGTTTACCTAACACTTGCTAACCCTTATGCTAGAATAACCCCCAGGCCATAAGTGGTGACTTTCAGGTTAAAAAAAAAAAATCAAGTTCAATCTATGTTTGACTTCTCCACTAAAACTGTAAATGTCTAATAGTGTTTTTTTTTTTTTCTTTCTTTCGTTTTTTTTTTTTTTTTTTTTTTTTTTTTTTGTGCCGCTGTTTAATATGCCGTCTCATCAGTAGGTGGGATCCTGAATAAATTTTACATTCATCGCAATGTAAACGTTCTCCCTCCCCCCAGCGATCTAACGAGAACCAGTGTGTCAACATGATTATACTGTCTACTTTTGAGTTATATTTAGGAAATTAGGTTGACGTATCAAGGAAGTAATCTAAGAAAACACAAAGGTTAAATAGTGGTACATGCTGAAAAAATATCGGTCCTCTTTGATTTTTGATTTTAAAGATAACAGACGTGTTTCCCCACTTCTTGCATGGAATAGATGTGGATAAGGTTGATGCAATGCTAGAGAACAACTTTCTGTATAATTGTTTCTTTTACTTGTATTCAAGGCAAATTGCTACTGAAACGTGCAGAGCTACTGTGAATTAAGAACTATGCTTACAGAGACTCTCTAAATAGGGAGTTGAGCAGCGAGATGTCTGTTCACATTACACTTAAATCTGTGCATGTTAATACAGTTGGGGAAGCAAGATACAGGGAGGGTTTTCCAAAGTCTTGCGGTTTGAGGGAAAAACTTATCAGAGTAGAAGACTCTCCGGCATCAATGAAAGCATAGAATTTTGCTGTTTATCGGATAAGTTGGGGTATTTACATCGAGAGGAAGGGGGCATCAGTGTTGCGATTTCGTCAGAGTACATACCATTGAATTACTTGTAAAAGAAGTATAGGGATATAACATTGCAGTGATGGGACAGGGGTTGGAGCTTGGTTGATGGTTTGGGATCTATTAGATTGGACTCTTATTTGGAGCCTCTCCAATAGTGGTTGATGGATACTTTGTTCTGGTTAAGCTATACATGTTGCTGATAGATTGATAAATGCAAGGTATGAAATCTACGCTTGATTCCCCAAAAAATATCTATCGAATTTGCAGCAACAACTCTCTTTTGATTTGCTCTGCAAGTTGCAATCCCCGTTTCTGCATTGTGAAAAACATCTGTACATATTCTTCTGATCTCCCCCTCTTTTTGTGAGGAACTGATGAGGGAAAGACTGATAATATGCTCTAGAACAACTTTCTGTCTAATTGAGAGTATTTCGTTCAGGCTATACTTCATCCATTTCTGAACCATAAAAAGACATCTATGTATTCTTTCAGTTACTATGCCATCGATGGAAGTGTTTTGGAGAAATTTTGCTGCTACATATTGTTTTTTTTTTTTTTCAAATTTCATAAATAATAATGACAAACGCATTCTTTCCTTGCCGTTAATATGGAGCCAATAGAACTGCTTCAATTGCGATGAAATTGATAAAAGAAAATGAAATACATTATTGATTTCGACATATTTCTAATATAATTCAGAAGAAAGACACCTTTTAAATCGAACTAGAGATTTACATTAAGAAAAACGAACAGGATTTTCGTTTTAACGTGGCATTATTACCATACAATGTTTATTATAAATATCAAATCAAATCAAGACTTATTGGCAACAAAAGCGGAAAAATAAATAATGCCATGTAAAAAGAGAGCAAACTGTGGAGAAAAATGTTACACGCAAGTGTATATATATCTTTAAAACATTTATCCAAGTCTCTCTTGAATGCAATTGACTGTTGCTCTACATCCTGGGAAGAATACTTCATAGATCAGCCTTTCACCTGGTGAGCAAATGGTATTATCATTCAAACACGGTAAGGGTTGAATATATGGTTAAGTGGCAGTTTTAGCCATTTAGAACTGCTTTAAAGCTTCACCGCTTACTCATTTTTCGACCAAATTTCAAACAATTGTTACAATTTATAGATCACCTTCTCAGCTAAAATTCAATTTTGGTTCAATAAAAAAAAAAATTATGATGAATTTAGTGGTGTTTAAAATCGTAAAAAAAAACGTAAGGAGGTGAGTGAAGTCTTTTATGATTGGTTTCCACAGCAACCACATCACTTCAGCGGCTAGTGCTGCTACTAATTCACTGCTGTCGCGAAAAGAGAATTAACAAGTGAAACAGAAAGAATGAAAGTATGAAAGGGAGATAATTGGGGGATTTTATTGAAAGCAGACGAGTGTTGATGGGGGTAAAAAATAAGATTGAATTTAAACAAAGAACAAGTGAATTTACTGGAATTTATTGAAGCAGACGAGTGCCGTACATTGTTATTACATATGTGTATGTTATGTTTATGGAGGCAAAAAAAAATTAAGACTAAAATTTAAGAAGGAACAAGTGAATTTATTGGAAGCCTGGAAAAATCATGGATTACAATAGAAAAATGCGAGCATGAAAAGTAATATGGTTAAGCTTAAACATGGAAAAGTAAAGGACTAGTTGTTAAAACAGGAAAAGAACAGGGCAAGATTTTCTAGTAAAAAATATAATAAATTTATAACTTAAAATATTGCAGCATTAAATTTTTCTTTTTAAATTCAATGTAACATTATATAATCAATTCTTAATATATAATATTTTCATTGGAATTCTTTGAGATGAGTAATTTGCATATTTATTTCTTACTGCCTTCCATAATTGTCGCTATCCCACCACGTTTTGGCTAACTAATCCTCTGGCCTGCTTTGAGTAGGATTGAAACATTGGGTACTTCTGTTTGTTTACGATAAATGTATTTTATTTTTCTTGAATTTTTTTTTTTTTATGTTGATAAGAATAAATTTTAAAATAGGATAATTAAAAATACAAATTAAGAAAGAAGAAAACATTAAGTAGTGTTGGAAAATAAGTTTTTAGAAAACATTAAAAAATTTGCAATATTTTTGGCATAATTTTCCTGGGTATGATCACAGATTTGAACAAATATTTATGCTTAGTCATTATCAGAACGAAACAGAATCATAGTATAAAATATATCGAGTCTCTGAATTTTCCTGTCATAGCTTTTCATCTTGGCATGAGAGGAGGAGTTCTGCTGATTCTGACTGGATTAATACTGCCATTCTTTTACCTGAAATTCTTTACAATCCAAAGCTTCTGACTGGATTGATACTGCTAACCTTTGTTTAGTACAACTACATTTAATATTTGCAATAGGATCATTTTTTTTTTTTTTCGTCCCTTTTTAATCATTTTTCTATTACAAGAATGCCTCTCCACTCAAAAAAAAAAGATTTTTTTCTTTTAAGGATTTTTAAAGACTTAACATCTCACTGCTATTTTTCATGAAAAAAAAAGTTATGTTAATTGCTGCAAATTCTGATGTAGGTTGCCATTTGTTTTCTGAGGAAATGGTAATTCTGGAACAACTTCCACAGTATAAGTTTAACTATTAATTATTAGCTTAAAAATTCCATGAAATCCAATCACTTGTATCCGGTCTCTGAACGGGCGTTTCTCTTCTTTGGTACTTTTAGCTATTTAATAAAATCGCCAATTCTTGATAAAACTTAGAATTATGTACGTAAGCTTTTATTTATTTGGGAAAACTAGAAGAAAAAGTGTTTAGGAGTATATCATTTTTTGGAGCGGAGTTTCAATTCAGTGACTTGATATAATTTTTCACTGTATTATGTCAAACTTATATTTAATATTCATTATTTCCTTATGTATATGGGTGATTATTAGGGCTATGACAACAGCATATTCTTTTCCTTGTTTTGATTATCAGGTATATATCCATTGATATCTTATGTTTTTATGTAGAGTGTTGTGGTTCTCGGTTGATTGTGTCTGTGTCGGATACATACTCGAGAGTCAAAACAATGAAAAGAACATGCTGTTGTCATAGCCCTAGTGATTATTTACAGTGAAATGGTGTGGTGTTCATTGTAGAGACACACTGGCATTTGAACCTGGAACCCATCTTACATTAAAAATAAGATGAAAATAAGATTAATGCCAATTTGGGCGATGTCAGAGTTCGAGTGTCAGCATTTTTTTTTTTTTTTTTTCGTGTGCGAGAAACGGTATCTCGTGCACACGAGTTTGCTGTGAAGAAAGAAAGAGAAGTACAATTGCTACTGGGAAAAGAAGCGAGACGTGAGAAAATTGCAACGCTGACAGACTTCTTTTCTGTTTTCAAATGAATTCCAACATTAGTCCTAAATAAGTTTTTGTTTGTTTGTTTGTTTTTTTTACTTAAAATCGTGTTTTAATTAGGCAAAACAGAAAATAACAAATTAGTTAAACGGTGAATAAAAATTGGTTATACTTGAAAAATCAAATATGGAGTTCTGAAAGGTTGGAGAAGCTTGCGAAGGAGATAATTATGAAAGCATAATTCGAACAAAGGGAGGTAGCCTCACTCCGACCTCCGCCTCCTTTATTTAATTTTAAAAATATTTTAAGAGTCTGAGGTGAGATTACCTCCCTTATTAGAATTATAATTCATATTAAAACAGGTATAATCATGAATGCTAATAAGATTGTTTTTTTTTTCCAGATTAAAAACAAGAATATAATTAGCATATGTATTTTTATTTATTCATTTTATTTATTTATTTATTTTTTTTTTTTTTTTAATAAACTAAATATTTACTTACTATTGTTGCAGTGGCATCAATTTTTTTCTTCATCACATCCATTTAAGTTTAATGACAATGAAGCAATGAAAAAGAAACCAATACATTGGTTAAAGATTACTGAATGTATTAAAAATATACATAATGTAGTGTGTCCTTGCAACAGTGAAGACGTTAGTCTGTCCGGTCAGATAAAGTGGTAAGCAAAGAATAACGTTGGAGGGGGCGCTTATTGGTTGACTGAGGTAGGTTTAGTGGTAAGGCATTGTCAGGAACGTTTGATGTCAGCAGCGGTGTTTCTAGTAGAGTCTGCAGTGCTGAATTTGGCTTGAAACAAGTCGCCTTTTAATTAAAAAATTGAATCATTTCGGCAATTTTTGTGCTGATCCCTTTTTTCATAAGGAAACTTTTCTTTTTTTTTTTTATGAAATTCTCTTTAACTATTTATTAAAAGACCAGAAAAGATATCTTTAACCTCTGAGCAGAGAAACATTTTTTTCACTTTATTTTCCTATTCTCTCTGTGTTCATACCTAATAGGATGATATTTGTAATGTTTCAAAGCAATAAATAGAAGATAACTTATGGTGTCACATGGGTTACTGTTGTGTGTCAATAACGCGGTTAACGCGGTGCTAGCTTGAACCAACTTGCTTGTGTTCAAGTGAAGTGCAGAAAGGTTTATAGATTAAGCCTGACAGGCTTCAAACTCGTTGACTTTGATTGACGATGTATTGCATCTGCATGCTAGCAGGGATCACGAGGCAGGTCAGTGCATTTCGAGTGCGAACTGGGTGTTACTATCCTACACATACACTATAGTATAAATAGAGGACGCACATGCGTTTCTAGTCAGTCAGACAGTCAGAGGTAATCGGAGGGTCTTTAGTTGGACTGGAATAAGTTGGTCAGTTTTTGCAGTCTAGTTGGTTTGAATCTGGGCCAGAGTTGGGAAATGGTTGGCTTCAGGAGTCAAGAATGAAGAAAAAGAAAAGGCATAAAGGTTGGGATGAAGAGGAAACAGCTGGTCACTTGCGAGGAGGTTTTTCTCTACTGTTTTGAGGAATCATAATAATAATAAACCTCATTGCGTTGTTGTTGTGTCTGAGTCATTTCCTGGTCCAGGAATCAGCTGAGATGGAACAGTTTCAGCCATAAGAAATAAGGTATATCGTTGTCCCTCCAAATGGACCGTTGTATTGTATTTCATGTTCTAAGAATTGTATGTGACACGCACACCTATACCCATGACTGTAAACACATATGTAGAATATACACGCTGTATTATATAGACCACGCAGAAATATATACCCCTCCCCTATAAAAGAATATTACAACTCCTGGAGACATCCGGGGTTGGCTATCTCTGAAAATCTCCAAACAAAAACGTGTGTCCATTCTTTTATCTCCTTTTAATCAAGACCCATCTTACTATCTTACCATGGTTGTAATCTATATTTACCACATATACCAAGTACAACAATATTGATGTGTGACCTGAATCAGAATGAGATCTGCTTGGATCAGACTACAACCCAATCATGATAATATTTATATGCTAATATTAATACACATCAATAATGACGTTTTTCGTTTTAGTTGTTTGTTGGTTTTTTTTTCTGTTGTAATTCAAACTATTAAACTATTTGAAGAGAAAGACAACTTACTTTTTTTTTTGTTACTATAAATCATTGTAATAATGTAAAACTGTTTCAGAATGTTATTCTTTCTTTACAATAAAATAAGTCCATATATTTTTTAAATTATTATATATATATATATATATATATATATATATATATATATATATATATATATATATATATTCCACAGTTTCAATGCTGGCGTCCCTCAGGGTTCCATCCTAGGCCCACCTCGCTACCCAATATTCGTCAATAATCTCTCAAATCGTTTTCTTAGATCATTCGTGGATTTTTATGCAGACAACACTACCATCTATGCCAGCACTACAAAGGCTGGCAATGAGCAAGATTTTTGACAAACTTTTGTGACTAACCTTCACTCTTGATCTGAAATGAGCACATACATGAAAGATCGCCAGAAAAATGGTTGGATCATTCTTCCTCTCCAGTGGAAATCTCACTCCAGATGCAATCCTGCATCTGTATAAGAGCCAAGGTACCTCTTTAGATGGAGTACTCTTGTCACATCTCAGGATTAGCTGCTGAAAATCTAAAGAAGACCATAATCTAAATGAAGACCAAAAATGTTGTACCTTCGCACTAGTGCACAAGTGCCAAAAAATGAGCATACATGTGTCCAGCTCACTTCAGTAATCACGTACACCAATTTAATTTTATAAGCAATGAAACATAGGCTTTATCTTAATAATATCTGATAATAACAAAGGTAAAAATAATCAAATTTATCTTAAACTTAATAACTGATAATTATCACACAGAAAGGAATTTCTTTCCCTTTAATATAGATACAACAATTCTTGTCATAATATTAATTAATAGTAATTTACTTTTGTTTTTGTTTTTTCCACATCTATAAGTTTTTGTTTTTTTATCTTATCTAGTAAATTTATTACTTTTTCTTTTCAGTCAGTTTCGTTTCATTGATTTCAAGTAGTAAATAGCAAACAAATAGCAAAGTCAACTAGTTTTAAATAATTTAGCGATTTTGATTTGACTATAGAAAAAAAAATCCATTTTAACAGGCATATGCAATTATCATCAAAATAATCAACATCCCTTTTTCCGCTTTATTAGTATTTAAGGAGTCTGTTTTAACCAATATTTTTTAAGAGCTTATAAGCGAAGATGATTTTTTTTTTTAAAGATAATTAACATTTTGTCTAAATTAAATCCAAATTTTATTGAAATTTTGTGAGCCGTTGCCTCTGATAACATCAAGAGATATTCTTCTCTACATCTGCGCTAAGTTGTATAGCAGCTAAGTTTTTTATTTTATGGCAAGAGTATTATGTTATTTAGCAATGAATGTTGGACCCTCACTCACTCTTGTCTTGCCTGACGGATCCATAATTAACTTTGAAATGTAATCAAGCCCGACACATTTGATCAGAGTAGTTGCTGAAAACACATTTGATCAAGATAGAGATTATTCTAACGATGAATCGGTTAAGCTGGAATGGTCATGCAGAACATTCATCCTCATGTTTGAATTGTTCCAGAAGCATGGATGTCTTAAATCACAAAAAAAATGGAAGTAGACAAGACGACACGGGGTGGAATTTCAAGACGACTGATCCGCTGAACTGTGTGAACTACAGAATAAGCTTGCATAATATCAGAAAACGTTGGATCCCTGAACAAGGCAGAAGTGACATTAAATGAGCAGAAGAAAAATTAACAAGTTATTGTCGTTTTTACAAAAACCAATATATCTAAAACCTACTTTGAAATCATCAGTAGAACTATAGAACATTTCATTGATGTGTGTCAAGTAGTTTTAATCAGTAAAAAAATACTGATCACTGATTATCAAGCGATTGACTTTGATTCAACCTCATTCTCCTAAATACAACAAAACTTAAGGGATTTGTTTTCAAAAAGTTATTTTCTGATTTTAATATTTGTAAGTGGGCAAAAGTGGTGCAAATCTGTTCCGTTTGGATAAGTGGTTTTATCCGTCCCAGGACGGGTATGCTTCTAGTATTTATATGTAGATAAATTTGGAGCAACTGATTCAGAGGTCAGTGAACCGAAATCTGGACAGTCTAGAATGTCAACAACATTTTAAAAAATATGGACAGTCAGAAAAGACATCCATGACATATGTCTCTCTGTGCGTTTATCCGTAACAAAATATTTTTTAAACTCTTTAAAACTGAAGCCATACTGCCATCTACAACCGGTACACTGGGTTTTGTGATGGATGACCCGGATGTTCACTGTGCTATCACGCCTAACAAACCAGATAATATTAAAAAGATGCATATTTAATAAACAGTTTAATAAAAAGCAGATAAACTTTACTGTACACACATTTTTGAACAACCCTCTGTGTTATATATACTAGTCTGGGTGCCCAGCGTTGCCCTGGTGTTTGGAAGTGTGTGTCGAGTAAAAAAAAAAAAAAAAAAAAAAAAAGAGAAAAAGTGGTAGTAGGCAGACAGGCTCGACTCCGTACCGTGAAGGAAAAAAAAAAAAAAAAGACGCGTTAGCTATTGCGCCCATAGCCACACTGGAAGTGATGTAGATTTAAATTAAGGCTAGAAAATCGAAAAGAGGGGATGACTTTCGAAAATATCGGCGAAAAAAGCGACCCCTCCCTGTAGAAAAATCCCCAGTTGAGGGTGAAAGAATTAATGTTTTTGGCCAATTTTTCGATATTTTTCATCCGAAGGGCCGTGCTTTAAAATGATACCGATCTCAGGAAAATCTGTCACCTCTGTCGAAAGTTTTTGTCAGATATACATACATACAAAAAGACAAGTGAGATTTATATTAACTGAAATTTTTAAGTACTTTCAGATTACAGCTTGTATAATACTGTAAAATTAAAATCCATATAAATATTAGTATCAATATTTATACAATTCCAACCAGATAAAAATGCTCAATATACGAGATAGAGCAATATTATAAATGAAAATTTAGAATTAAATTCTGTAAATTGAATAATTTATGACAAATTTATTATTTGACTAAAATATATATATATATATATATATATATATATATATATATATATATATATATATACACACACAGTGTGTTCCAGTAGGTAATGTCTTTGATTCACTTTTCATAGTCTTTCCTACTTTCATCTAGATTTACACATTTCTCCCATTGTTTAATGCAGCTCTAGAGACAGTTTCTGTAGAACACCTCCCCAGGTTGGTCCTCCAACCATGATGAGACTTTCAGAAATCAAGGCTTCATCATGTGTGAGAAACACTTCACTTTCAAAAACAACTTCATGACTAGGAAGAGGTAAAAGTCAGAGGGTGTAAGGTCAGGCGAATAGTGGTATGGGGGAGGATTTTGTAACCCCATGTCTGTACTTCTGATTTAGTGATGTGCACATTGTGAACCTGAGCATTATCTTGCATGAGAAGGATACCTTTGTTAGTTTTATTTTTTTTATAATTGTCAGAGATATGTTCTCATAAATGGCATTGAAACTGAAATATAACAGGTGCTTTATCATGTTTTGGCCTTGAAAAGAGTCATTGTTAACTACAAGTTTTAATGTTTTCAATTTTTTATAATAAATCTTATTTCTGTATTATAGTAGTTTTACTACCACAACAATTTTATGTAGGTGCAGCATGCATATATCTGACATTAGCTCAATTTGCCAATATCTGAAAAACATGACTAACCCCCTTCTCAATATACACACATTTTAGTTAAGAATACAAAAATAATATACTTCAATACCAAAATGAAAAAAAGTAAAGATTTTTGGAGCCATGTACATTAAAATTTGACATTTGTGGTAATGGTGTGAAGAGGCATAAAAATGTTATATGCCAAGAATGCAGATAATGCAAATCTGGTCCAAAGAACTTGATAGCATCAAGTTGGTGCATGAGGGAGCGAAAGATTAAGACTGACAGGCTTAAAACTCGTTGACTTCAGTTGACGGATGCATTGGACCTAGCAGGGGACATGAGGCAGGTAAGTGCATGGTGAGTACAAGTTATGTTGACAGGATTTGCCACCCCACCCCAGACCTCAATATATAACAAAGAGGAACATGTGGGCTTTTTTAAGTAGTCAATCAGTCAGTCAGAACAGGAGAGACACATAGATTTTGGAGAGTCTGTTTCGGGAGTCAGTCTGATTTTGAGTAGATGGAAGACTTCTCATGAGGGCGATGAGATAGGAGTGGATAGCAGCTAAATCGATAGCAAATTTTCCACCTTCCTAAGGATGACACAGAGAAACGGGGACGCATCTTCAACTGTGGAAACTGAATAAAGATTCATTTGTTCAGATAAATGAGACTTGCGTCTGTTGCTATGCATGAGAGAACTTTTGTTTCACAGGTGCAGCGAACGTCAGGACACAAACCACTTGGGGACATAACCAAGAGGTACGAAAAAGGATATAGAATGTACGCTTTGCTTCGTTTTTATAAACTCAAAAGGGCTGATGTGCCGTAAAAGTGAACATTGACATGCAATATGAACAGGCTCTCCCTCCCCACATTACAGAAATAAGTAGCCACGATTGGCATTTGCCCACTGTACGGAAGCAGTGGTGTGCGTATCTGGAACCTTTCAGATACAATGATAATTCATCATGTCAATTTAGGTGCTGTTGAAAGTCCGAGATGACAATAAAAAATTTTTTGCTCGACAGACGTCTTTGAGATTTTTGGTCGTCATCTTGCATGATTTTGTTGTTAATTAGAAAAAAAAAAAAAAAAAAAAGGAAAGATTTACTACTGCTTATATGAAGAACACAAAATAATCCGACTCGAGTGTGTGTTTTCTTTTCAACTTTAAATAATTTACATGACTGAAATAGGGATTAATTGCCGAAATACATTTTTTAGTTACGTAAATACATAATCTTTCAACATTCGACAATTGATATTAATTACAAAACTATTTACAAAATTACTAAATTTCTAGCATAAGCAATTTAATTTTTAGCTGTTAAACAACATATTTTAAAAATTTCTACACAAGTTACATGTAATCACTAGGGCTATGACAACAGAGTATTCTTATCATTGTTTTGACTCTCGAGTATATATCTGACACAGCTAATCAACCAAGAACCACATCACTATATAAAAGTATATAATATATCAACGGGTACACACTCGAGAGTCAAAACAATGAAAAGAATATCATTTCTTAGTAATCACATTTACATGCAACATCTCATCAGTACATAAGCTCATTTGAAAATCATGAAGCACTCATTAAATAAAAAAACTCAGTAGTAAAAGACATAGTTGTAAACACACCGAAACCTACATCGCCTGATGATTTGATGAATGAATTCAAAAGTACTCAAAAAAGAAGGAAAAATTAAACAAGAAATCAACGGAACTTATATACATCAATTTGACCGAAATGATAACATGCTGATTAAATACACACATACATATGGTCTGAGGTTAGAATCCCAGAACAGTCGAGCTACGCTGACGAGAGGTAGTACCTTGAAACATGTGTTCATAGATTACGGTTTTATAAGTAAAATAATGAATGAATTTATTTTTTTCGTATGGGCGATTTTCTAAGGAAAAAGATTTTCCATGATCTCCAAGGTTGGAGACGCTCATAATAACCATATTATCGCTAAAAAAAATCAACAAAAAATTGACACGAGTTTAACAGCGATAAAAAGAATATGTAAAGTCATGTAGGACTCCATGGCATAGCAGTTAATGCATTCGACCACAGTACATATGGTCCGAGGTTCGAATCCAAGAACAGTCAAGCTATGCTGACAAGAGGTAGTAACTCGAAACATGTTCCTAGATTACTGTTTCACACACCCACATGTATATACTAGCCTGGGTGCCCAGCATTGCCCGGATGTTTGGAGGTGTGTGTTGAGCAAAAAAAAAAAAAAAGAAAGAAAGAAAAGTGGTAGTAGGCAGGCAGGCAAGCTCGAACCTGTACTGCGAAGGAGGAAAAGAATATGAAAAAAACAATGTGACGTGTTTGCTGTTGCGTCAATCGCCCAACCAGAATTGAAGTAGGTTTAAATTAAGGCAAGACAATCAAAAACATCGGCGATAAGTGCCCAGTTGAGGATGAAGGAATTAATGTTTTTAGCCAGTCTTTTGATATTTGTCATCTGTAGGGTTGAGCTTTAAAATGATACCGATCTTGTGAAAATCTGTTGCCTCTGTTGAAAGTTTTAGGCAGACATACATACATACAATTAAACGGACAGGTGATATATATATATATATATATATATATATAGTAAGTTAAGAAAATATGGTAATTTTTATAACTTACAATCGAACTCTACTCACGTATTATGCACAAGTAAATACTGGAAATCGGTACATTAAAAAATTAATATCTCCTTATAACATTTTATAATAATTGTTTCAGTTTACTTCAGTCGACGTTTTCAGAGATCAATGGGTCCCCTTCCTGAAGCTAACACTTTATCTCTATATGAGATACATAGTAGAATATTCCATTAAAGTTCTCCTTTACATCTCAAACATATGACAGCCTATATTCCAAATTTCAAGAAGTTGGCCATCTTACCTTTTATTTCTTTAAGTACACTGAGATGCACAATTCTAGACAGCGCCTGTTTCGTAGCACAGAATCATTCATGTAATTATGTCAATTTTTAAAAATTTATTCCGCCCTTAACTCTTCAGAAAAAACCTTATTAATTTTAAAAGAAAATAAAGGAATATGGGCATGATTACAAAATGCGAAATTGGAAGAGAAGTTGCAATTATGAAAATAAAAATTTAAACACGGCAGAATGAAGTGAAAAATAATTGCAAATTCTTTTCCAAATTTGGATTTTATAATATATATATATATATATATATATATATATATATATATATATTATAAAGTTATAAAATATATATGCCGATTAAGCTAAACGAAGTAGTTATATATATATATATATATATATATATATATATATATATATATATATACATACACTAGCAGAATTACCCATCGTTGACTGGGTTTAAAAACAGCCTACAGAAAATGGACTGTGATTGGTGAAAGTATGATAGGTTATGAAAAGGAGGGGGTTGTAAAGAGATAGATTTTTATACTCAAAAGTTTTACCCTAAGCAAAATATGATATAAGTAAAAATAATTTTCACGAAAATATATTTTTTTATATCAACTTTGTTTCCATTTGTAGCCAAGAATGACCAACAAAATTATGTTTCCATACAAAGAGAAGATATTATATATATAATAATAATATAAATATACAAGAAATAAATGTTACCATAGTCAATAAAAATTACTTTTATGGTAGAAAATTTCATTAGTTTGTATTTTTAAGTAGTTTGTAAAAAAAAATTTTTTTTTTTAATTCACGAACCGGTTTAAAAAAAAATCAAAATGGCAGCGACTTTGAAATGGAGAGCCCCATTTTCAATTTGAAGGAGGGGTACCTGAGCATTCTGTGTTAACAATTTAAGAGAGTTCCGTCAACATAAGGAATATTTATAAACATATTTTAATGTTTTCCATTATTTTGTGTTTGAGGAATATTCGATTATGGCATGTGTAGTTTATATAAAAATTCATTTAAGTAGTTATCGCCTCAAATTTCGTTTTAATTTCGGTTCGCTGAAATTATTTCAAGTAAAGAGCATTAAAACTATTTCAAAACAAAAAAAAACATGAACTGAACTTTTATTGACTATGGTAACATTTATTTCTTGTATATTTATTTTTTTGGGTAGTCGTTTGTTGGCTTTTTTGCTAAACACACTTACTAAATAATATCGACGAAAAACAAAGAAACAAAAACAGTTTTGAAAAATAATGAAGCTTTACTTACTTTAGTAAAATAATTCGAAACAGCAAAATGGGATATTAAAAAAAGTAAACACGTAATTACTTTAGTTTTTTTTAAAGCAAAGAATCGATATAAATATGAATAAAAAGAAAATGGCGCCCTTTTCAAGCAGAACAGATTCGTTTCAGTTTTACAGTATTGAATGGTGTAGTATTGCGCCGTTGGATTCAGAGTTCTACTATTGTAATGTAAAGAACACGCAGAAAGGGTTGTAATCAACTGAATTCCTTCTATTGCACTGACAAAAAAAAGCTTAAACAGATATAAAATAAAAATAAAAAGATTATGTAAATGTTTTTAAAAAGACGCGTAATCACGTGAGCAGGATTTTTTCCTTCTTTTGACACGATAACAAGTAACGTTCTTATTTTTTATTATTTATCTATTTTCGAAAGAGTGCCACGTGCAAGTGGAGAAGGAAAAAGAGTTATGCAAAATTTGTGTTGAGAATTGTCTAAAGTTCCAACTTTTTTTTTTTTTTTTTGCTTTCACTTTAATAAGAACGTGAATTTATGAGGTGAATTTATTCGACACAATATGATTCAACACACATAAATAAATAAAAGCTAACGTGAATTAAGATTAAAGTTAAGGTGTTATTGTGGACGCTCACCCCCCTTTAAAACACCTTGTTAAACTTTGTGACATATTTACATTCTATGGAGGTCAGGCGTGAACAAACACCCAATAATTTTATTATACCATATTTCTTCAAACTTAAACATAATTATCAAAGTATACTTACGCAAATAGATATGAAAAGTCTTTGTTAAAGTGTGTGCCATATTTACATGGAGTACAGGCGCGAATGCAGACCCCACAATTTTATTATACCATCCCTATTTAAGTTGAAACATACTTATCAAAGTATTCTTATGTACATCTATATCAAAAACCCTTGTAAACGTTTTTTTTTTTTTTAATTTTTTATTTACATACTTTGGGGGCCAGGTGCGAACGCAGACCCCACAATTTTTATGAACAACCGTTCTGCCAGATCAAACATACCCATTCCTGATCCTCGAAACATCGTCTATCATTATATGTAATCAGTTTTTTAAAATAATCAACCATATAGGAGCCTATTCGTGACCAGACACACACACACACGTTCAGCTTTATAATATATATTAGCTGGTCAGCCCAACTTTGCTCGGGTCCTATGTACTGTCCATAACTTTATGTGCATATGTATATATATATATTAAAAAGTTTAACTCATGTCCAGGTAACCTACATCTAAAATTTCAAGTGTTTAGATCCAAAATTGGCGGAGGAGTTTGGTAGAGTCTGCAAAAGTCAACTCTTTCAACTTTGACATCTTGGTGGCCTAATTTTCGCTTGCTTGCTGCATATCTAAATACCCTCTATGTTAAATTTCAAATGTTTAGATCTGAAATTGGCTGAATAGTCTGCTAGAGACCGCAAAGGTCAAATCGTTTTAACTTTGACCGCTTGACAGCAAAATTTTCGGCCAAAAACCGATTAAAAAGTTTGCCCTATGTCTGAATACACTTTTTGTAAAATTTCAAATATTTAGATAAAAAATTGGCTGAGTAATTTGGTAAAAATCGCAGAGATCAAATTTTTTAAAACTTTGATCCCGATTTTGATCCCTTAACATTTATTGTTTTGGGCTCATATTAAATCAAAAAGTTTGATCCATGTCCAGGTAACCTACATCTAAAATTTCAAGTGTTTAGACCTAAAATTGGTGGCGGAGTTTGGTAGAGTTTTCAAAGGTCAAATCGTTGAACTTTGACCTCTTGACAGCCAAATTTCTAGCCAAAAACTGATTAAAAAGATTTTCTGAAATCTCAATACTCCTTATGTCAAATCTCGAGTCTGTAGACTGAAAATTGACAGAGTAGTTTGGCAGGGAAATGTGTACACACACACAGACAATTTCACTCATATATATATATATATATATATATGTGTGTGTGTTTGTATTTATCCTTAGTAATAGTTGCGCCTTCATTTTCTGTCCATGTTATTCCCAGAGATTGTAAATTGAATTTAAACATATTTGGTATAACAATTTTATTATACAATTTAATATTGAAAAGATGCAAAATCCATTCGATTGAAATTAATGTATATAGAAAATTCTCAGCAACTACACAAAAAAGGTTTTGTATGTCAATATTTATTTCGTAAAATAAGATGCGCAGAAGGGAAGGGGATGAAGAAAAAGAAATTAAAGACAGACTTTCTGTCATAGATTCCAAAATACATCAGTGGCGTAATGAAATTTGCTCATGTTTACTAGCTTGTGTTATCTTACACGTATACCAGGTGCCTTCCAGACTTTCTTTGTACAAGTATTCAAAATTGTCATAGACTCTTGAAAATTCAGTATATACTATACATCTTATGAGATGATTGACCAATTATGATTTCAGGTTTACTAGAACAGCTACAGCAGGAATTGGAATGCACCCTACTAAAGCCTGATTGTCATAGCTGTTGAATTTCAGAAATGCAATCTGGACGTGAGAACACTTTAGAAGAACGATATGGAATAAAATTCCTTTTTAAACTTGGAAAAAGTGCCACAGAAAGTATGGAATGCTTCAGACTGCTTTTGGACCATCTTGCATGAATTGAGCATCAGTTTTTGAGTGGCATAAGATATTCAAGGAAGGCAGGGAGTGTAAGGGATGATGAGGTATGGGAGGAATAAGGAAGTCAGAACACCAAAGTGGAATGGCCAAAAAATGAATTTCATGGATAAGGACCATCGTGTGTCTATAGAGACAGTAGGTTTGATGTCAGTGTGGGAACTATGCACACAATTATTTGTGAGGAATAGAAGATGCAAAAGATTAGCATGAAGTTTGTCTCAAAGGTGCTCAGAGAAAATCAGAAAGAATGACGTTGTCCTGACAGTAAATTGATGGCCAAGTTACCCAAGTCTGGAAACTTATTTAAGGCACCTTGTGTATATTCCTCTACAAAACAACCAAACTAACACCATGTACAGCAGCAGTGTACTGCTTTAATAATATTTAAAGATATAAAAAAACTTGAAACATAAAATCTGTTACCATAATTACTGTCATAAATAGCCCGAAAAGAGTAAAACAAACCAACCAAACAACAGAAATAAATATTTAAAGATACAAAGCACTTGAAACATAAAAACTTCTACCAAAATAATTGGATACGGCATTAAAAAGCCCCAAAAGGGTTGATATTCCATAAAACAAACATCCTACTTAGCGTTAATAGTCCAAATTTACTCTAAGTTAGTTTTATATCAAGTAGGAAAAGATAGATTGGATATCTTTCGTTAAATTTCCCCCTTCTCACCTCATTTTTTTGAAATTTTTACATTAGGTATAAGTTAATAAATCTATGAGTCTGAATGAAGCTGCAAACCAACTTCAACTCTACAAATTGACCCATATCAAACATCCTACAAGCATCATATTTCAAAAGGGAGGTGTTACTGTGATAAAATACTCTAAATAAAGTAAGACTTATCGCCCCTTATAGATCTTTTAAAAAAAGACTAGAAAGTTCCAGGGAGCTGAAGCAACATGGCGGACATTGCTGGACATTCAGTATCGGCTGTAAATAAAAATGTTTCTACTATGAATAAATTGTTTAAAATTATGAGTTTGTCTGCTTATTAGAATATCTAATGATTCTGACTTTCTATTTCTCCAAGCACAACAGTGGCATTGCATTTGGAACGCCACTCATATTTAACTATATCATTTTTTCAATGCATATTAATAATTTTTTATACCTACATACACTAATGTTTCATACTTACGTAATCATCAGAAGTGATAATTACTGCTGGTCATGCGACTCAAGCCTGGTCAACAAAGCCAACATTCGCTTTGCGGGTTAGCACTCTTTCCCTCAGCATCAAGAATTTACCTTTAAAATAAAATTAAGTGTATAGTTAATATATATATATATATATATATATATATATATATATATATATTAGCTGTACCCAGCCACGCGTTGTTCTGGTTTAAATAGAAAAACAAAAAAGACAAAATGTATGTTTCTTATGTTTACGTGCTCAATATTTGTGGATGCACAATATTTTGAGGTGTTCTTTTTTCTGTGCAGATGTAGAGATTGTCTGATTTTTCGACTGTAGAACACGCAACATATACTCGTCCATGTGAGAAGCAATCAGAGTGTAGATGTAAGTCACACAAATGTAAAAATTGTCCCCGAGCCTTATTAATGGTTATTGCAAATGCCATTGCAAATGTGAAGTGCAATATCTTAAATTAAAATGGCATATCCGTTTAAATCATTCAATGCACGTTCACTGCCCGTTTCTCTTGAGGTTGACAGAGAGGAAAACACGAGGGTTAAATTTAATATGGACATGTATGTAAGCACGCACTGGAAAATCTCGTAAATTTAAAAATTTAACCGATTTTCTTTTTGTATGTAGTGTTTTATAAAAAATAAATCGATGGAAAAATTGAAAAGAAAACTGTTTAAAGAATAAACCAACAAAGTAAGTGGGAGACCAATGATAATTCAGAAGGAAGAAATCAAAAGAATGTAAAAATGTTGTAAGTTTAAAAGAAAAAGCTGTTTTTTTTTTTTTTTGTTTTTTGTATTCAAATACGTTTAAAAAAAAAAAAGGAAATAGTTTGGCAAAGAGTTTTTTTTTTAAATTTTTATTCAAATAAATATCCTTATTTTCGCACATTTTTTTTGGGGGGGGGAGAAAATATATTGCTTTCAAATATAATTATTTATATATTCATAACCATTTTGTTGCTTTGATATTGTAGCAAAATTTGGAAATCGATGTCTCACAAGTAGTTTTTTTTTTTTTACTTGCTAAGACAATGTCATCCAACATGCTAAGCTAGTGAGATGCAATAAATTCGGGTTTCAAATCATGAGTTCAAATAGGTTCAACTTACGAGCCTAAATGAAGGCAAAACTTGAGTCTCAAACTTCCGGTTTTTTGGCTTGCTTAGCTCATATGAGCTGCAACATTGTTTAATTGTTGAAATAATTACATCATCTCACATTCTGAAAATTCTAATATTTGCTCGCTTAGTTAGCTTGGTGGATGACATCGTCCATATGAGGACGCACTTGTGTGTATGCAGGCGGCTTGATATTGCTCAGTTGTAAAATACGCTTCATGATATTTTAATTCATGCAGATTCTATATTTATTTTATAGAGCCAATTCTCTATTGATTATTATGCTGTACCCAATATATAGCAATGATTTCAAAAGTTTAAAAAGAAAAACTGATTTGGGTGCCATCAGCTAGAATCAGAACAAAAACATTTAGTGCTCCAGACTTTGCTGTTACTGTTTCAGCTATCAGAAGACTGATAAAAACCATTAAAAGTTAAGCAACTTTAAATTATTAATGTATATTTGCACATGCATAACATGTTTAGTTGATTTACTCCTGCTAAGTTAATTTTTTTTTTTAAATGTGTTCCCTTAGCATCTATTTTTACCAGCTGAAAACCAAATCAGATTTTTTCCACAGGTCCAAATCCCCTATATATCAAGTTTCAAGTCTATAGCCAAACAGTTGAGCGAGGGATTTGATGGAAATAGTTTTGCATATACACAGACAAGGTCACTTTATACACGCACACATGTGCTAGAATATTTTTTATCATAAATGCTATGCAATTAAGCACAATGTAGAAAATATGCATAAATAGAATTGTGTGTAATAGTTAAATGTAACCAATCATCCAATAAGAAAGCATAAAAATGAAAGTTGTTTTTCAAAAGAATATATAAATTTGTTGACCTTTATGAAATCGCTCACATACCCATGACTGAGTATGTTAAGAAGTTTCTTTTATTAATTTTTGAATAGAAAAAAGTAAACTTTTAATATCTACGTCAGTGCAACAAAAAAACTTAACTTTGTATGTGTGATATATATGTGTGTGTGTGTGTGTGTGTGTGTTAGAACAAAAAATCAGAACCTTTGGAGTATCGGAATAAAAAAAAAACATGTACCTATTTTCCAATACCAGAAACGATTCCTTTATTTATTTATTTATATTTATTTTTTTTATTTTGTTTAAAAGAAAATTTGCTTTGTTGGTAGTAATGATAAAATAAATATTTGATTTTCCACTGCCAGTAAAACTAAAATCCATAGATAGCCCTCCCCCCCCCTCTGCAACACAAGTGTATTTTTAATTTGAAAAAATATATGCACATTTAACATGTGTTTTTACGGTAATTATGAAAAAATAACTCTATAGTTAAATATTTAGAGATTTATAAAGAATTGGAATCAAAACTGGGAATTTGGTACAGAATCGGTAATTTTATTGGAATCAGAGGAAAAGTATTGGAATCATCTCCTCGCTAATATATATATATATATATATATGGCATAATCACGTTGACACCAGTTCTCAAAAATCACCGGAGTTAAGCAACGTTGAGGCTGGCTAGTATCAGATGGGTGACCATTTAGGATTTCTGGACAGTGGATGTGCTCTCCAGTCTTCCCGAATCTCCACTTGCTACTAGTATTTAACAACACCAACTCAGGAGAGATGCGGTTGGAGATTATGCAACTCTGGCCCCAAAAATTCAATGCACAGGCACCCTTACAGTGGGTATCCATAGTCTGTCAATACTGAAAGAAGCTACCATGTACACATGGTTGTCCAACGATCATGAATTGAAAATGGATTGTGAAAAACTTGTACACAAGATGCACTATGCGGCTGAGGCCTATCTCGTTGCAGTTTTTCCTTCTCTTTGATTAGGTGTACCTCCTGCAATCACCTGCTCATATTAAGCATATTCTAATCGACAAACCGACACAAAATAACATCATATATCAAACCTCACTTTGCTTCTCGTAATTTTGTTCATATACTAATGGGTCACTGCTTAGCAAGGCCGAAACGATGGTTGAAACTGGATGGAATTTATCTTATTTACAAAGACGACACAACATGAATTTGTTAACATTAGACTTGAAAACGACCATGTTGTAGCTAGCTGGGAGGCATCCCCATGGTATTATGTTTCACAGTAGATTTTGGAAAGAAGCTTTGCTCACGATAGTTTTAGTTTTAGACACACAAGGAAAGAAACGAACATATTTTATAGTGGTTGTAGATAGACAGTTGTAGCTAGACGGGTTTTAATAATATTTGGAAATAGTTACGACTATAATCTCTTTGACTTCCGGTTTCTGTTTCACAGACGTGATGGCAATGCAAGATAGGGTCCCTTTTGATTAATGATTATCTTCCTTTCAGATAATGTAAAAGTTCCTCCACCATTTTTCTCATATTAAAATTACTTTGTCTGTTTAACGATGTCTAATTATCCAATTGGACAGCAGAAACCGGAAGTAAAAACAAATAATCTTGACTATAACCTAATTTTTGATTATTGCCAAGCTGAAACAAATGATGAATAACCACTTTGAATTTCTGTTGTATCATTAATATAGGGTTGCAATAGACCAGATTGTTTCTATTTACTTGCCTCCCCACGAGGGCAGAGTTAGACACGAGGTCGGTTTTTAATGTGAGAAAATCTAGCTCCCCAAAAAAGGGGCACTCTCGATAGGAAGAAAAATAAAAATTCTCTTAATCAAGAAGGATTTCTCCTCCGCTGACGAGGACAGAAAAGGTGAAGCATAGTATCAGAACAGATACTACACTTTGTTCCTAACGAAAAGGCCAAGTAAAACCAATAGACCAGATTGTTACAGAATGTAAAGAACAACAACAGTTACTATAAAGAAGAAAGAAAAGTTCATTGCAATAGATAGTATAATAATGGATAGACAAGTATTATTAAGCTTCTTTAGCCATGTCAAACCTCTAACAACATCTTAGGAAGAGATCAGACTACAGCTGTGGGCCAGACGAGTAGATAATGCCCCCCCCCTTTTCAACTGACATGGGAATCTCCCTTTCTGAGGCCCTCCCTACCAGTTCAGAAGCACTCTGGCTCCACATAAAGTTTGGTTTGATTGTTCTTCGATATATCAACCCTTTTGAGGGTTATTTAATGTCGACTCCAATAATTATAGAAAAAAGTTTTTAAGTTCCAAGTTGTTTTATATCTTCAAATATTTATTCATGGTGTTTGGTTTGGTTGTTTTGTTTTATGGCATATCAACCCTTTTGGGGGTTATTTAATGCCGAATCTAGTCATTTTAGAAAAAAGATTTTATGCTTAAAGTTGTTCATATCTTCAAATATTTATTCATGGTGTTTTGTTTGGTTATTTTATAGAGAAAAATTCTTTTATAGCGTGTTCAAAAAGTCACTCGAAGGTTTTAAACTTCAATAGATTCTTTATTTTTGATATCTTTAATTTTAACACAATCTGACTAAGATATTAGGAAATTAAAAAGAAAAAAATGCAAAATTCAAACGATCTTTATTTATGAAAAATAACGTCTTTTAAATGTTGTCTATTTTCAGCTTCGCATATTTGTGCTCTTTCCAAAACATTCATGACATATTACAGAATCTCTGGATTGTGAGTTAACTCCCTTATTCCGTTCTGCGAGCTGGCAGACTTCGAAATGTCAAATCCCAAACCCTGTAAGAATTGAAAAAAAAAAAAAAAAAAAAAAAAACATCAGGAACGAAATAAGGGAGTTAAATAGCAATATAGAGATTCTGCAATCTGTCATGAATAATGTTTTGGAAAGAGCATAAATATGTGAAAATGAAAATGGGTAACATTTAAAGGACATTATTTTTCATGAATAAAGATTGTTGGAATTTTGCATGTTTTTATTTAAAATTCCCCAATGTCTTAGTCAGATCGTGCTAAAATTACAAAAAGATATCATCAAAAATAATCCATTTAAATTTAAAACCTTTCAGTGACCCTGTATTTTTTGCTTTGCAGAACATGATTGAGATTTTCAAATGGAAGGGAAAAATAACATCAGTGTTTGGTGCATTTAAGTCAGGTAGCTGATAACTTTAAATATGTCTGATCTGGTTGTACTATTTATTTTCGAAAGAATATTACGACTATGTAATATGAAAGACTTGGACAAACATATTTTGGATAATCTGAAGTCAAATACAAATAAATATATAAATGTAAATAAATAAATACATGATGAAACATGATGAGAAATATCACCTGCCGAATTCGCAAGCAAATTGTAAACAAGAAACTTGTAAACGTTTTCATATTTCTCTTAGAAAACAACCTCTCAAATATTTTTATGGAAAGAATCACGTGACTGATAAAGATGTTTTCTTTACCATAATGGAGATTCTGTGCCTGTATATTTACAATCAAACACACAGAATGTTATGCTTCTGATTTTTTTTTAGATGAGGATTGATAATTTGTATTATTTGGACTACTGTTCTCATTGAGAAGGTTATTTTCACAATGTTTCGATCGATGTAACCTCTGACCTTCTTCAGGTATATCTTGTAACCAAACTTTACCTGGACTGATGTATGACTCTGATTGGCTGAGCCTAATCATGTGACATAGATTTGAAGTGATGTTAACAGCTGCTGCTTAGGACTTGGAAAGGAACAACCATCATTTGAAGAATGAATAAAGGGGAAGATAGGCAGAAGTAGAAGATAAATAAATCGATCTATACTTATGTGTAATAAAATGTCAGCACTTGTGCAGTTTATGGACCGTGCTGAAATAATAATGTTACTATTTAGAAAGCCATGCTTAATTATTGTCTTTTCATCTAACAAGTTAATAAACAAAAAATACCCCCCAAAATTGAATTTAATTTGAAAATCCTATCTAAAAATAAATAAATAAAAATAGCATGCTTCATGCACTATACAAGCACCAAAATGTTATTTAAAACATTTTGTCTTTCAGATCATTCTTTTCGAGCAGTTCGTCTAAGAGAACATCATCGGAATATCCCATCAACCTGAATAACATTCAAAGCTCACATTGTGAAGGTATCAAACTAGTGTTGGGACGATTAATTTGAATCAGGAATTGGAAAAATAGGAATTTTTTCGGGTCTCAGAATTAGTATTGAAATTGGAAAAATTTGTGCATATTTTACAATGCCATAAACCATTCTTTTGATCTTTTTTTTGTTGTTGTTGTTGTTTTTGTTTAAAACTTCATTTTTCATTGCTGATATTACTGAAATATTTTAGTAACACTAAAATGTGTAGCTCGCCTCTCTCATAC
Organism: Euprymna scolopes; assembly: GCF_053919585.1. NCBI lineage: Eukaryota > Metazoa > Mollusca > Cephalopoda > Sepiida > Sepiolidae > Euprymna > Euprymna scolopes. Next base: position 39,041,296 of record NC_136490.1, on the reverse strand, counting down.
GTGTATATTTTTTTTTTATGTTTGTGAATATTGCGGGAGTTCTTACGGTAATCTGAAAATTAAAATAAAAAAGAATCTATGGCTAAATATTTAGATTTTAAAAGAATCTAAATTAGAATCAGTAAATTTAGAACCGAATCAGTAATTGTATTGGAATTGGAAAAATATTGGAATCGTCCCATCACTATATAAAACACAAAAAAATGATAGTTAAGACTTGACCTGGATTATATCTACTGTAAATGTCTGGGCATTGCCTGTTCATTTATGGTCTGACTTAGGCTCATATGGGACCTTGCTTGGTATTGAAGCTACCTTCTATATTTGGATGACATGTTGAATACTGGTGGTGGTTGCAGACACACTATCACAGCTTCTTATTGTGTTGCATGGCGAAGGTTAAGGAAGCTACTGCTAATTCTTATATTTCTGCACATTTCCATCAAGATTCGAAGCAAAGGCTCTTCAGCCTGTGTTTGCTTTGCAATCTTGCACAGCAATGAAACCTGAATTCTAAACACTTCTGATTTGCAACCACTTCGCCATAATGATTTTGTCATGGTCAGCTGGATTCACGAATAATGAGTTTCTTAATCCTGCAGTTTTGTGGGTTCGCTGCACTGCTGAACATTGCACCAGTTGCCTCCATCATAGGCAAGAATGGGCCTGTTTCATGGCAGAACCCTCTCCTGTTTACTTCACAATTTCGTCTGACCATCTATTTCACTGCCTGCCTCTTCTCCTTCCACCCTGCACTGTCCCTGGAGAATTGTCTTCACCAGAACTGGCTCTTCTTACATGTTCATATCATCGAAGTTTTCTTTTTTTTTTCTTTCTTTTTAATGATTTTTTTTCTTTTTTTTTTTTTTACAAAAGGAGTCACCCTTATCAAGGCCCAGAGGCCACTCGAGGATAAGGGTTAATGAGTGTACAGTGGTCAATGGGACAGTGACATAATTTTTAGTGGAAATTTGGTAAATTGGATTACTTAATGAGAACGGTTCATCAAGAACTTGTTTATGTTGGACTTGAAGGCGACCATATTATAGTCAGCCGGAAAGCAGGCAGAGTTCCACAGGTGTGCAGTCCTAAGAAAGAAGCTTTGTTCATGGAATCTACGTTTAGGTTTAGGCACGGATAAGGAGTGAGGGAAATTATTGATAGCGTTTTCAGATAGGCGAGTGTTTCTCGTGAAAGTTTGGCGAGAGGGGGACCATAGATTGGAGCTCAGACGAGCACTTGATATGAAAATAATGATAAAACAGAGACAGACTCGCAACGTCTCTAGTTAGCAATTCTTCAAAATGTTTTGTATGCAAGATAACAGATTCACATGTGATGTGATCCATGTATGAGACATCAAGTACTTTTCTAAGAAATCTTGTGTAGCCGGTGTGTTTGTATAACAATATTGTCAGTGTGTATATACAACGGGTCTGTTAACTTATGAGTGTTCAAACGTGTTGTGATATGTGATTCGTCTAGATGAGGCTCCAGCTTGCGGGATTTTGGGAGTATGGAGCCACCCCTTAATTGCCATTGTTCCCAAGTCCATTTTGACCCGGAGTAGTAGTACCTGTTAGGGTCCCAACTATGGGTTAAATAGAAACAGACTCGAAAAAAATAAATATATTCTACCAAAAACTTTTTCTTCCGAATCACTGGATTCGGCATTAAATAACCTGAAAAGGGTTGATATGCTGTAAAACAAAAACAACCAACCAACCTGCTGGGTTCCTTTTCATAGTTGGCATGCTTTGTATACAACTGCATTTTGCTAAGTCGCCCCCTTCTGATTTCCATGGGTGTCACTGTTCAAAACCCCAGAGCACAAGACCCCTAGTCCATTCACTAACACATTCTGTCTCAAACTCCTTTCTCCCGTAGCTTAAATTCTACATGTCTCAAAATCTATCTTTTCCGTGACGTCATCACCCATGTAACCCAAGATTCTTGTCTGTTTTTGTCACGTATCTTTGTTTATTATTATCATTAGCTTAAATTCCATCCATCAAGTTAAATATACCAGGGATGTAAATATTTCAAGTTAACATAACTTTTCACATGAATAACATTTTTTCTATCTAAACAATTACAATCATAATAATCGACCATAATAATTGACTATTTTACTTTTTGGTGTTTTCCGGTAGACTACCAACATAACAATCTCATTTTTACTCCTTGGATTTTTCTTTGCAATTCTGTTGTTAGTGCCCATGTTCCACATGTTAGTGCCCATGTTCCACATGCAAAGAAAAAGATTATCGTGCATGATCAGGTGGATATGCAACTGCAACCCGGAAAGAAAAAAATCCTATCAATCGTGTTTCATCAGAAACTTGATACTTGTGAGATTACGGATGTTTTTTATGTTATTTTATTTTTATTTTATTTTTATTTTATTTTATTTTTTTACGAGAGTCACCACTTTCCAAGGCCCAAAAGCCACTTGAGGATGAGTGTTGAATGAATGTTAGTTGATAGTGTAGTAATCGTTAATGATGTAAGTTGAGTAGAATTTGATTATTTAAGAGGACGGCTCAGCAAGAACTTGTTTACATTAGACTTGAAGGCTATCATATTGTACATAGCCAGCAAAACAGTGTTCCACTGGCGGGAAGTTCTAGGAAAGAAGCTTTATTCATAGAATTTGCATTTAGATTTAGACATAGAGAGTGGAGGAAATTGTTGATAGTGGTTACAGCTAGTCGAGTGTCAACTCGTTTGGTACATGCACAGCGTAGCACTTCTTGCATCAACTCTGTAACGTGTTCGGATTCGACAAGAAAAACGTGGCTTGAGTGCAGAAAAACGATTCGGTCTGACTGATCGCAACCCTTTGGACCCAAATGTGTGGAGAGCAGATGTGAGACATTATTTACCCTCCCTTTTTTTATTGCATTTATGCATTGCTGTCACAAAACATTTTGTTTACATTTTGAAGATAGCAGAACAGGGGAAGATAATTCAATTTCAGAATCGGGAGAACCAATTTTGGTATACCAGAAAGATGCGACTAATTTTTTTTTTTTTTTTTTTTTTTTTAAATAAAAAATGATGACTGGTTAAAACTTTCATTTAATATTGACATCTTTCATTCATTTCAGAAATTAAGATGTTGCAAAAAAAAAAAAAAAAAAAAAACCGAAAATGTTCTCTCAAAACAAACAGCAACACGCATTCATTCGGAAATTTTAAATTTTGTCCAAAAAATAAGTTACTAGATCCAGAAAAATATATATATATATATATGTGTGTGTGTGTGTGTAATATATATATATATATATATATATATATATATATATATACTTGGGAAAAATGACTTTGTCGAAACATATCTAAAAGTAGATGAATGGCCACCTCTTGGCATTATTTATGATATGTGCCCAGAAATAACAAATCCTTGTTACCATCTCTTTTATAGCACCTTCATAATAAGATAATTGCAAACACTCAAAATAAAAGCAGATTTGGGTTTCAGCCAAGCGCCATGGAGATGAGTAGAACAATAGACCTTGCTACATGCAGCTTCCTCAATAACCTGGGACCGTTCATGACATTCCACACCAGAGACCGATGTAAACTGACGTGGCATTATGAAGCCCTTCTTCATTGCCACTATTCATAGAAATGTCTTGAGCCTTCTCTTGGCCTGCCAAGTGATTAGAACATCCAATTCTTGAAAAGAAGCTACTGGAATAGGAAGCTTTATTACAATGAAGTATCAAAACAGCGAGTCAAACGAGCAGCAACAAAAGAAGCAGAAATGGATCAGACAATTCTGAAGAATACATGCCATAATAGTATTTATAGAAAAGACTGAGACTAGCAAGATGCATCCGTGTGAGAGAGAGAGAGCGAGGTTACAAATAAGAAAGTGTGAGGCCAATTAAATTCCAGATTTATACTGACACTAGCGAGGGTCCCCGGCGTTACCCAGGTGTGTGGAGTAAGGAACCCCGGAATGGGGGGGGGTAAATAGTAGTAGTAGCGAGGGGAGGGGGGATCAAAACACCAGTAAGCAGTTTGGGTGGAGAGAGGTGTTAAAAGAAAAAAGTGGTAGTAGGCATGCAGGCTCGAACCCGTGGTACGAAGAAGAAAAAAAAACTAACATCTTAGCTGATGTCTTCATCGTGCCACTGGAATTCGAGAGCATTGAAATTAAGCATAGTCAATTCAACAGAGACAATAACTTGCGAAAATATCGAGGAAAAAAGCGCCTCCATCCTTGTAAAAACACGGCCAAGTTGAGGATGAAAGAATTAATGTTTTTTGCCAATTTTTCAATATTTGTTGTCCGAATAGTCAAGCTTCAAAATGATACCAATCTTGTGAAACTCCGTCGCCTCTGTTACAAAAGTTTTAGGCGGACATACATACATACATTTAAACAGACAGCTGAGATTTATATTATAGACTAGCCTGGGTATTCGGCATTGCCCAGGTGTTTGGAGGTGTGTGTTGAGCAAATAAAAAGAAAAAAGATTGTAGTATGCAGGCAAGCTCGAACCCATACCACGAAAGAGGAAAGGAATGTGAAAAAAAAAAAAAGAAAAAGCGTGACGTCTTTGCCGCTGGGTCCATCGCCAAACCAGAATTGGCGAAGGTTGAAATTAAGGCTAGTCAATCGAAAAGAGGGAATGAATTTCGAAAATATTGGCGAAAAAAGCGACTCCTCCCTGTAGAAAAGTGCCCAGGTGAAGGAATTAATGTTTTTAGCCAATTTTTCGATATTTGTCGTCCGAAGGGCCGAACCTCAAAAGGATACTGATCTCGTGAAAATCTGTTGCCTCTGTCGAAAGTTTTAAGCATACATACATACATACATACATACATTTAAACAGACAGGTGAGATTTATATAATAGACTAGCATTTATAACAGATATGGTGATATTTAAATTGCATGCTGTGTTCAAGTATATTTGACTGTACAAAGAAAAAGATGAAATAGAAATATTCTCTTCATCATTTTATGCATCTCATGACGTGATGGTCTTTAGTATTGCTGTTTACTTAAAAAATAAAGAACAAAAAGTGAAAGATATAAAAATTAAATATTCATCTTTTTGGTGTGTGAAATGTCATAATAGAATTCTATTTCGCATCCGATATTCTTTCTGCAAATTTCTGAAATATTTTTACCTTTTCCTGCCTGTTAAGCGTGTAACGATTTAAACGCAACCGAAAGCGTGTAACGATTTAAACGCAACCGAAAGCGTGTAACGATTTAAACGTTACCGAAAGCATGTGTGTTTTCGCCTGTGAGTGATTAAAAAAAAAAAAAAAACAATTCAACAAAACAAATACATTCTACGTGCGTGCGTGCGTGCGTGCGCGCGCGCGCTGGCTGGTTCTCGTTCTCAGATTGTTTGCGTGGGCCATGCCCCTCCCCCTCATGATTTCTGGTTTTCTGTTTGACTCGATACAAATCTACTCATGCACGGGAAAGTTTTACAATCCACAGAGGTACGAAAAAGTTGTCAAAAAAACAAAAAACAAAAAAAACAAATATATAACGAATAAATATAATCAAAGGCTTTTAAGATTTAGCGTTTTTATTTCATGTAAAAAATTTTAATCAGTTAGAAAATAATATTAAGCACTACCAGAGAACAAGAAAAAAATAACTGCAATGTCTTTATACATCTTTGAAGTCTCGACAATCACTTCAGAATAAGAAATAAAACAAAATGGTGGTAGAAGCCTATCCAATAAATATCACGGTAATATTTATTTCTTATATTGAAGTCTTTGTCAAGACTTCAAAGATATTGCGACTATTTTTTTCATTTTTTTTCTTTTTTTTTTCGAACTGAATAAACAATTTATATTAAATAAAAACACTAAAAATTATCCAGTTAGGTAGAAAAGTAACTTATCTTGCCTTTGATAACATTTATTTGTTATATATTTGCTTTTGACAACTTTTTCGTACCTCTGTGGATTGTAATAAAAACCCTAAAAGTTTTATTAGAGAAAGCTTGCTTAGGGAGGAGAGACTAATATCTAATTCTAATTACTTTTTGACTTGTTTTCTAACTTGGTCTTAAAATGGTGACACACAGGCAGAGTCTCGAGGCAAGATTCACTTTGATTTCTACATCGTCTGACACGTCTTGTCTGTTGTGTTTCCTGTACTAGAACTGACTTTAAAAAATCCTTTTATTTCCCCCCCCCCTCTAAGATGTAACGTCACCACCTCCTATATTTCCAACACCTGCATTTCTAGCACATTTTAGAACTGAATGAACCTAATTTCATGAGATTTTCAAGTCATTATTTATAACGTATATAGTAATGGCTGAAATGAAATAAAGCTTAACAAAAGTTATGTTAATTTTTTTTTTTTAGTCGAATGGCCTTTTTGTGCTTGGCCTTTTTGGTTAAGATCAAAGGTCTGTTAATAGATGCTGTTCTTAGCTTTTTAAGCTTTTCTTGGCCTTTTAGCCAAGATCAAAGTGTGTGTGTGTGTGTTTTTTTTTTGTTCCCCCCCCCCCGACACAAATGAATTATTGTACCAATTTTATTATCTTTTTTTGTTTTTACACGTCAATAAAAAATGTTTTAAAAATTAGGAGTTAAGTAGGATGTCCCCTGGTGGAAGATACTAGCTGGGAGAAACTTTTGATTTTGTTTAGTTCTGAAGTGACAAGGATGATGAACGACACCCACAAATCCCCCACTTTTGAGTTGGCCATGTGCCTAAGTTTTTTGTTCATTGTTGATTTTTCAATGTATTTTTAACATGAATAAAGGATTTAATATCTCAAAGTGTAGTATCTGTTCCGGCAGATACTGCAAGCAAAGACCATATGTGGGGGTAACTCAACATATAAGACCTTGGTCAATGTAGGGGCAACCCTTCATACCAATTATTACTATCCAGCTCCCCTACTCCCAGGGGAGTTGGTCCCCATTTCCCCTTCACTCCTCACATTAAAAATCGGCCTTGTGCCTAATTTGCTCGGTTGGGGGAGCAAATACCCTTTTCTTGGCCTTTTGGCCAAGATCAAAGTGTAGTATCTGTTCTTACTACATGCTGTACTTATGTTTGTAACTTTGTGGGATCACGTTTCTGTATTAATTTAATGTAAAATGATCACCCACTTTACAACCAGTCAGTCTCAAAGCCATTCAAGTCATTCTCCAGATCATTCAAGTTGTTTTTGAGGGATTCCAGTTATTTTTTAAGCATTCAAGTCCTTCTTAAGGTCATTCAATTCATCATTAAAGTCATTCTAAGTCATTTACTTTTTATTTATTTAAGTCATTTCAGCCCATTTTTCGGTCATTTTAGTTTATCTTTAAGAATTTCATGTCAATCCTACATTCATGCATTCATTCATTACACGAGAGCACGCGACTAATGGCTATCGGCCTTGTTTTTCATGTTTCAAAATTTTCGAGATGAGGATTAATTATTTGTATTATTGAGTCTGCAGTTCTTATCTTGGAAATTATTCTCTTCAAGAAGTGTCATAGAGCTTTGTCAGCATCTAACCACGGAGCTGAATGTCACTGGTGGTCATAAAGAACCCATTCTTTACTGCAAGTCACAACCTGCTTGAGAAACGGATCATTCTTGTTGCATATAAGAAGGGAAGATGATACTTCATAATGGCGTTTCTTTTAATTGCCATTCAATTTGTGAGGCACCCATTTGTCCAATCTCAAGTGGTTGGAAATCGTTGTATATGTTTCGCCTAATTCAGAAGCAAGTTCTCTAAGAAATGCCTGTGGATTGGCTTCGACTAAGGTTCTTAATTGATCATTGTCAACATCTGATGACCGACCACTACACTCATCATCCTCAAAACTCTCATCGCCGCCACAAAATTTCTTAAACCACCATTGTGCTGTGCGTTCAGTCGTGTTTCCTGAGCCAAACGTTTTGTTGATATCACAAGGTATTTCAGCAGCTTTTCGGGCTAGCTTGAATTGAAATAAGACAATTGTGTGAATTTGCTTCTTTTTATTTTTTTCCATCTTGTATTCAACGTTTTTAAAAGAAGACATAATTGTTTTAAAACGATTGTCATTTAAACGATTAGATAGAGGGAATAACGTTCTTTAAAATGATATATAAAGTAAAGATATTACAACGAAAACTTGTTTGCAAAATACATAATTTGAAATTAAAATTAAGAATTCTGCAAGAACTTTCTTAACATAATAGATAAATATACAATTATACAATAGATATTTTCCACTCAAACATTTTTTCCTTTTGATATTCACATATCTGAAGGGGTTTTGTATCTCGTGAAATTGGATTCATTCGGTTCATATTTCAAGTCCTTATTTATATCATATATAGTAATGGCTGAAATGAGACGAAGCTTAACACAAGTTAATCTGAATTTATTAATTACTAACATTTCAGTCCGGCGTTGCCCAGGTGTTTGGAGGTGTATGTTGAGCAAAAAAAAAACAAGTGGTAGTAGGAAGGCAGGCTCGAACCCGTACCGCAAAGGAGGAAAAGAACAGGAAAAAAACCTGACATCTTTACCACCACGGCCAAACCGGAGGTGCCATAGGTTTAAATTAAGGAGAGGATGACTTTCGAAAATATCGGCGAAAAAAGCGACCCACCCTCCCTGTAGAAAAGTGCCCAGTTGAAGGTGAAGATATTAATGTTTTTAGCCAATTTTTCGATATTTGTCGTCTGAAAGGTCGATCTTCAAAACGATACTGATCTTGTAAAAATCCGTCGCTTCAGTCGAAAGTTTTAGGCAGACATGCAAACATGCATACATACATACATTTATATATTGGTAACTAAACATTTTCGAACCAAACTGATTAAAAAGCTTGCCCTATCTCTGAATACCCTTTATGTAAAATTTCAAATGTTTAGACCAGAAATTGTCTGAGTAATTTGGTAAAGACTGCAGAGGTCAATTTTTTTTTTTTTAACTTTGACCCTCATTATGACCCTTAACATTTATTGTTTTGGGCGCAAATCAAGTGAAGTTAGATCCATATCCAAGGAACCTATATCTAAAATTTCAATTGTTTATACCCAAAACTGGCGGAGGAGTTTGGTAGAGTTCTCGAAGGTCAAATCTTTGAATTTTTACCCCTTGAGGATCGAACCCTCAACCTTCAAGACTGTCACTTAGAACGATTATAACTTAGCACTTTTATCTGTTGCATCTAAGAATATAATTATGAATTAAGACTTCTACCCGGTCAAGACAGACAGAACGAGAGCAATCTACCTCGTGGATTAAATAAGTTTCAACAAGACATGCCTGGAGAAAGTGGGAGGTTATATTGGTTGATTGTTTTGTTTAACGGCATATCAACCCTTTTCGGGTTATTTAATGCCGAATCCAGTTATTTTAGAAATAGTATTCATTTTGCATTCAGTTATTTTGTAGAAGGTTTTTATTCATTCATGCTCTTTGTATCTTCAATCGCTAATTTGTAGAGTTTGGTTTAGTTGGATTGTTTTATAGTGGATTTTATTTTTTTCATTCCCTGTCCTGCAGAACATGAATGACTTTTGCAATGGGAGAGGGAAAAGGGTTACAGTATTAACGTTTGGTACATTTTAAGTTAGGAAACTAGCCAGAAAGTGGGGGGAGATAGAAAGAGAAAAGGAAAATGGGAAGAAAGAAAAGGGGAAAAAGGTGGGTCGTTGTTTTTGTTTTTGCAGAACATAATTAAGTTTAGCAAAAAGAAGTAGAAAAAGAAAACACATCAATGTTAGGTGCATTTCATCTCAGGAAGCCAATATTTTCAGACAGCCTGATCTGGTAGCACTAGGTTATATTAGTTTAAACGTGGAAATAATATTCAGGATGAGAACCGTAGTCCGAATTATACAATCTTTTTTATTCGTCAGTTATACAAAATATAATAAATCTCAAATTTTCAAATAAGAGTAGCAAAAATAAATCAGTTGAACTCGGATTAATCAACACGCGTTTCTTTCTGACAGAAAATGCATGGTTCTACTTTCAGCATACTCGACTGTAATACAACAATTCTTCAGAAACTATATTTCTTTATATTTTAATAAGAACAAATCCTTTTATTTGTTAAAAAGATCTCACCACTAAATCTCTATGCATTTACGAGGCATTAAAGAAAATAAATAAAATTGCTAACATTTTTTTATTTTCAAGTGCAACGGATTATAAATAATTACTATGTAATTATTGGAATATATCTTTTTTTTTTTTTTTTTTTTTTTTTTTTACATTTCTGTATTATATTTCTCTTGGTCTATCTGTCAGTTTTACTTTTCCTTAAACTATGAAGCCGATCTAGCTGAAATTTTGTATAGGCATTTGTTGTGATCTGATACAGCGAACTAAGTATTATATAATATCCGTTTAATTCACAGTTAGGAATTAATAGGGACTATCCTGGGTGCCCGGCGTTGCCCGGGTGTTTGGAGGTGTGTGTTCAGCAAAAAAAAAAGGGGGGTTGTAGGCAGGAAAGTTCGAACCCGTACTGCGAAGGAGGAAAAGAACTTGGAAAAAAAAAAGTGACGTCTTTGCTGTTGCGCTAATCGCCAAACCGGAAGTGATGAATGATTAAATTAAGGCTAGTCAATTGAAACGAGGAAGGATGACTTTCGAAAATATCAGCGAAAAAAGCGACCCCCTCCCTGTAAAAAAGTGCCTAGTTGAGGGTGAAGGAATAAATGTTTTTAGCCAATTTTTTAATATTTGTCGTCCAAAGGGTCGAACTTCAAAACAGTACCAATCTTGTAAAAATCCGTTGTCGAAAGTTTTAGGCAGACATACAAGCATACGTTTAAACAGACAGGTGAGATTTATATTATAGACTAACAGGGGGTACCCGGCGTTGCCCTGGTATTTGGAGGTGTGTGTGCTAAAAAAAAAACGTTGGCCGGGTGTTTGGAGGTGTAATAGAAAAAAAAAAGTTTTAGTAGGAAGGTAGGATTGAACCCTGAAGCCTTGACGCGAAGGTGGAAACAAAAGCCAGGCACCTAACCACCTCAGGCACGAGGAAAGATGAATTGATAAGCGTGTTAAGGGTTATAAAGTAAAATATACAGGTGTGAGGAAGTGGCGTGATGTTTGATCTAGTTTTGCGCTGCAAGCCAGTTACTTTCCCCTGGCTTCATTCATTTTTCAGAGACACGGCAAGCTGGCAAATTAAATACACACGCGACCCCCATTCTTAAGTCATAGATATTACGATTTAGATGTGATATAAAAAGTCTTAAGAAAGAGCGAGCCAAGCGAGAAGGCCGATGAAAAAAGCCTTTTGCAGACATACACAAAAAGCGAACATACATACACACACACATTTTGCCTTTTATATATACAGATTAGTCAGAATCCCTATTAATTTCTGGAGATAACCTCGTTGATTGTAGACTTTTTAAAAATCCTTCAGGACGTCATCCCTGCTCAGTCCTACTCAAGTTTAACGCAATTGTTAATCTCTCTCTACTTGTACTTTGTAGCACTGGTGATGTCTCGATGTAAATAACCTCAACCAACCTGATACGCAGGAAAATACCACCCTTTATCTGTAGAGTCTTTCAATTCCAGAGAACCTTATACTCTGAAACTTCCTTCTGATGATCTGCAAGACTTTGGAATGACCTCCCTGTATCCTGCTTCCCCCAACTGAACAAGCATGCAGAAATTTAAATGTAATGTGAACAAACATCTCGCTGCTCAACGCCCTACTTAGAATGTTCCTGTAGGCGATGTTCCTAATTCACAATAACCCCATTACTTCTTAATGCCAATTTGACTTCTTTGGTTTGAATATACGTAAAAAGAAAATGATACAAAACTTTCCACCTCGGAATGGCAGAATTATAATCTTGAAGAAAATAACTAAATCTAAATTCTGACGAACTCCCAACTCTCCTGAAAGAAATATTCCACACCTCAAACTAAACAAGCATTCCCTAAAAATTCTATCTCTATAATAAAGGTGCTACCAGATCAGGCTGTCTGAAGATGGTGGATTACTCATTTAAAATGTGCCAAATATTCCTATTATTCCCCCCCCCTTTGCAAAACTCAATTGTGTTCTATAAAGTCAAAAACAATTTTCCTCTACAAAACAATCAAACCAAGCATCGTACATAAATATTTGAAGATATAAAGAGCTTGAAGAATAAAAACGTTTCCCCCTCCCCTAAAAATTAATAGATTTGTCATTAAAAAACCGAAATGGGATAATATGCCTTAAAACAATAAAATCAAACGCCATGAATAAATATTTCAAGATAGAAAAGAACTTGAAGCATTTTTTTTTTTTTTTTTTTTTTTTTTATTAAATTACTGGATTCGGCATTAAAGACCATTAAAAAATGTTGATATGTTGTAAAACAAAACAACCAAACCAAACATCATAAATAAATATTTGAAGATATAAAGAATTCGAAGCATACAAACTTTTTTCCAAAATTACTGCATTTGACATTAAATGACTCGAAAAGGATTTACTTTTAAATAAAAAAAAATTTTTTTAATAGTTTAATTTTATGCTGGCGTATTTTATTATTACAGTAAATAACACGTTAATAATAGACAAAAAAATATATATATGGATAAGTTACATAGAAGCGAGAAATAGATGCAGATGTACAAAGGTTTCCATGCAATTTTATTACTAGAGAAATTAGGAAGAGAAAATCTAATTGTGTAGTAGATTTCGTTTTTGATATATTTCTTGGCAATAAATAATCTCCAGTATGAGAAAATATATTAAAAAAAAAAATGTTACGTATTTAGAAATCCCATTAATTATTTGGATTATATATATTTTCTTTTAGAAAGGGATTCACAACAGAATTCTCAAAGCAATTTCTCATTCTTCACATTGGCGATAAGAATATAAGAGTCATTCAGAAACCAACTTAAATAGGATATAATGGAAATCCCATATGTGCGAATCTATGATGCTTGTAATTCTATAGAATAGCATTGGGTTAGAATTTGTAGCATCTTTGAACATATATTATGTAGGCCCAGAAACCAGCAAAGCAAACCAGAGCATATTCTTCTGAACAAAAATGAAAATATCTCGTTTTAAAAATGTCGGAGGGTTTACCTATCTTTTTTTTTTCTTTTTTTTTTTTTTAATCTAATTTTTTTTTTTTAATCTAATTTTTTTTTTTTAATCTAATTTATTTTTTTTAATCTAATTTTTTTTTTTAATCTAATTTTTTTTTTTAATCTAATTTTTTTTTTTTAATCTAATTTTTTTTTTTTTTCACTGCAAACAAAGCACAGTTCAACTTTAAAGGGGGATACTATCTGGGACATAATTTGCAGTTGAACAGCAAGATGTCCGTTTACGTTACTCTTGAACTTCTGCATGTCCGTACAGTCAGGGAAACAGGGATCTGGAAGGGAATTCCAAACTCGCGCAGTTTGAGAGAAGAAACTATTAGAGTAAAAGGCTTCCTGTAATCTGGGGATCTCTACTGTGTAGGGGTGGGATTTTGCTGCTTGTCAGGTTTGTCGGGAGTATTTGCGTCATGGGGGTACAAGGGCCTGTAGTTCCTCTGAGCACCTACCATTAAAATACTTGGTTGTACAGTTGGAAAGCAAAATTGCACAGAACGTGAACTACATATGATTTCCATAACTATGTAAATCATACACCAAAAAATCAAACTGATATTTTCTGCTTCTGCAATACATATATACACACAGTTAAAAATTCTTGATTTGTAAATAAATATTAAGTTAAATATATAGAATGATTGGAAAAAAAAAAAAAAAAAAGATTGCTTTATAAATTAAAATAAAGAGTTAAAAACAATTTTGGCATGCTAAGAATGGCTTTCTATTTAGAAAGCCATTCTTAACCTAGCATGTTGAAAGTCATTTTCAGTTTTAAAATTCTTTCTTAATTTAATGAATGTCACACTTTCATTGAAATTTGTCGCCTTCTGACAGCTGATTGGATAATCGCTTTGGAATCTTCCAGCTGTATATATAACCTGCTGGGATATTCCAATGCGAAGTTATCAAAAATTGGGCCGTAAACTGGATAAGTACCAGAAAAATAGTTAAATAAAAATATTTTGTGAAATGTTGACTCTGTTTTGTTATTTTTTATTTTGTTTTATTTTTGTTATTTACTAATTTTTTTTTTTTTTTTTCATTTTCTTTTCTTTCTTTTTTATATATAGCTTCTGATGCCTTGGAACTGGCTGTTATCCAAAAAGTCAGGGTTCTAAGAAATAATAAGCGAGAAGGTAAGTATTTTATTATTTACTTAATAAAACGTTTATTTAATTTAGATATCTCTGCCTACAAAAAAAACAAAAAAAACTGAAGGCAGTTACCGCCCGAACTGTTGTGACCTTAAAAGGCCAATAATCCAGACAACATGATGGCATGATTACAAAAGTAATTTACAGAAGTATTTTGCAAAAAGTCTGCATCCGATACTGTAGCTATGACTGCGATGAAACTTAGTCATAACTTTATTCATAGTATCTGAAAGAGTCCATCTATTGCTAGAACAGGGTAGATTAACTTCACACCATAGCAATAACTAAATTGAATAACCAATGATGTTATATATTTGTTTCTGCATGATCACTTTCATGGCTTCATTTGAACTAGTCATTTGTCGATGACTAGTTCAAATGAATTGGTTATTGTCTTGCTGCACGTGTAAAGTTTTTGTTCTTATTTGAGTATAATTTCATTTTGCTCATCGTCATGAACCAACCCCAGTTATGGGGAAAATAGCTCCACTGCTTTGTGGATGCCTTGGAAAAGGCTAAGGGAGTAAACCCTGACAAAAATCTGGTTTGGAGTCCCGATAGGTTGATAGTGAAGCACTGCAACACCTTTCTAGCAACTCCGTCAACTGTGCTGGCTCCGGTCATATTGCCTTGCCTTTCCATCAAACTTTGTCTGTTATACCGAGAGGGGGACCCTGGTAACTGGGAAAACCACTGTCTCCTTATCACCTGGTTAGACCTGCATCTGGAGAGGCAACGCCACCTTCAACTGTATAGCCTCAGTAGAAGTTGCAGTGAACCAGATTAGATTCAGAATGCCATTGTCTTATTAGACGGAAGGTTATTAGATGGAAGGTTGCCATCATCATCATTTGTTGTGGACCATACCACCACCTTAGATTTTATCTTTGTACAAGGTGGAATGATGAAATTGTTGCCCTCGAAAAAACGGTTTTCTATTTTTTTTTTTTTTTTTTCGTAGCGAACCATCTACTAGTTGACCAGTTGTGTACAAATCCCAAGAGCGATAGGAGCCTTCTATCATGTCTGAAAGTGACACCATGTGTGAGATTGGAGATGCGCCGCTGTACAACTCATGCTCTCTACTGATCCAAATTATGACAACAGGACCATTGCTAGAACCCACAAAATGCATCATTGGATTGCCACAAATAACAGGGATGTGCCTAGAGTGATGAAAACAGTTTCTGGCCACGATTATGGTCTTTGGTGTGGTTTAAAGTGAGGCCACATCATGCCATTACACATCTTTGAAGGGGGCTTGAAAGTCAACACCAAAGTGTATCTAGATGTGCTGAAGGGTGTGGTGATCCTCTGGTACAATCAAGTGGCTGCTTGCAGACCCTGAGTGTGGCAGCAGGACATGTCGCCAACCCACAAGTCCAAAGAAACCTAGGCTTGGCTTCAGAAGGAGTACTACAACTTTGTACTCTTCTCTCACTGACCTCTTCCTCCTCTCTCGACCTGTACATGCTGGACTACTTCGTTCGGTCATATGTCGAGAACATCACCAACATAACCTCCCACAACATCAAAGCCAGTCTGATTGTTGCCATTCACCAAGTATTTGCCAAGCTCCTGTCAGCGCTTGTGGAAAAGGCATGCTCCTAGTTCTGGACCCATATCAAGGCGGTGATTGAGTCTGAAGGTGGCTACATTGAATAGATGTCAGCTCTACTATATAATTAAGTTACCTAAATTGTTTTTTCAATAAAAGTTTTAAAATAAAGCTGTAGTGTTGCTTTCCTTGTTGGTATCCTCATTGGGATAAATTCATTCTTTTTTACACTATAAATCTATTAATTCAATTTTATCTCCTTCTGGTCAGTTGCGCGATAAGATCTTGAGACATTTAATTATTTCCTTATTCAAACGTCCATGAAAAAATGTTCCACATGTGTAACAGTACATACACAAGACCCACACCTTGTAGCAGTGTGCGTCAGAAAGGAGACCAAGACAAAAAATAATTCAAACTCACTTTTTTGAGCAGCAACAGCATTTATTTCCCCTTTCTCCCGTTACGTGTGACTTCTCATTACGTCTGTGACGTCTCTCACATGATCTTTCTCTTTTTATAGTCTTTTTCTTTACCAGTGCCATCATTTTACATGAATTTGTTACACATAACCACTTGTATGTTAGCTTCATGTTTTATTAACTACTCTGATTCAACCTCCTGCTATCAGAAAAGGCTGGCTGAAGATACTGGCTTCTTGACCTAAAATACGCGAAAACAATATTCCTCTACAAAACAACCAAACTAAACGCCAGGAATAAATATTTGAAGATATAAACAACTTGAAGCATAAAAACTTTTCCCCAAAAAAATACTAAATTAAAACAAAACAACCAAACAATCAAATCGCTATTTTAAAATTTCTTTTCTCAAAGGTATCACATGATCTGCTTTAATAATCACAGCTTAGTGTTTCTTAGTTCCCACCTTTTCTTTACTCTCTAATATGGCTAGCAATTAAAAAGTGGGGACCTTTTTTTACATTTCTTTTGCTGATTTATATAACTTGAAGTTATCTTCCAATGCTTATTGTTTATTTGTTTTTCCCACCTGGTGATGATTCGACAAAGAATCGAAAACGTTCATGATACATACTGACCTGTTATTTTTTATTTTTAACACAAAACGATAAGAAAAATCGAAAATAAATTTAAAAAAAGGTAAAATTAAGCAGAAGCCTTATTATTTTTAACAATTTTTGCTTAAATATGTATGTATACATATATATTTATATAATTTCAAATCTATGTGCTAATAAGCAGAATTCACAATTACCCATATCTATTTTGCTAATATTTCCTCTGATGAGATAAGCCATTCATTGAAAATCCATGGATTAAGGAAAAGATTTTAATAATTATCTGTACTCTTTATTTATTTGCTGACTGTTATCCTCATCTTCATAGTTGTTTCACAACGTTTCAGCCAACTATTCCTCTGGCCTTTGTCAGGTGGTTAACTGCGATGGGATAGGAATGTTGAATCTCTTAACTGTATCCTCAGTAATTACTGCCTTCCATAGTTGTTGTCGTCTCACCAAGTTGTGGCCAACTAATTCTCTGGTAGGATTGAAATCACGATCTTTAGTCCACAAATAAACAAATATACAAATCACTTATCTCTAAGGATTCCAATAATTATCTGCACTCCTTTATCAAACAATAAATTTTGTTGTAATTATGCATAATTTAATTCAAAATTTCCATTTATTTATTTATATATATATATATATATATATATATATATATATATATATATATATGTGTGTGTGTGGGTGTGTAGTAGTCTGTCAAAATCTAACGATGATGCCATTCTCCAGTCAGCCGAAGGAGACAGAATCTCAAATTAATTTCCTCCTCGCAGATGGTTTCTCTGTTGGCGATTCTCCGTCCGCAAGTCTATCCAAGCATCTCTCAGTACTGATTGATATCGACATAAAAATATAAAACTACTTTTTCACCTGGGGTTTGCGCATCTGAATACCTGATACAATATACAGAAACGTCATATAAACTAAATATTTCACATAAAGAAGACATTCAGGTAAAAATTTATATCATACTCTGTTATTTCTCTCCACTCTTAGTCACACATATATCAACTGTACCTCTGCATTATTTATATAATAAAACTTTGATAATATTTCTTGCTTGTGTGCACACTGTTTTGACAAATTTCTGGGTCTCACCTTCACTCCTCATCTAAAATGGAAGATTTGTATCAAATTCGTTGACAAGGTTGCCGGAAAAATGCATCATTCTACCATTTTGGAAAATATCTTACTTCCGACACAATTCTATACTTGTAGGTGTCGAGTATGTGTGGAAGTGCTCAAGAATGATGTGTCAATGTCTTAGCTGGGCCTACGAGGGGCGTGCAATAAGTAATGCCCCTGACCCACTTCAAGTTGTCTGATCTAGCTGAAATTTTGCATGTGCAATGATTTATATCTCTATGGGTTATGTGGCAAATTACAGTTCTGAACTAATTATGGTTTCTGTTTTACAGTTGTTTGAACTGAGTCAGGTGTAAAATGGAGCCTGTTGAATGCCAAGCAGTGACCTGGTTTTTGTATTTGAAAGGACGCACATCACAGAAGACTTTTGATGAAATGAAAGAAACTTATGGTGATAATGCCCCATCATATGACCTTGTAAAACGCTGGCATCGTGAATTCAAACATGGCCGGAAGTCTGTGGAAACAGCTCCCAGACCTGGCCACCCTCCTTCTGCCATTGATGAGGCATCTGTTCGTCAAGTTGAGGCTGCCATTTTGGAAGATCGCCGCATTACTATTCTCCAAATAGCCCAAGATGTCAAGATTAGTACAGGGTCTGTGGAAACTATCATTCATGGCCATTTGCATATGCATAAGGTGCCTGCCAGATGGATTCCCATGTTGCTTACATCATTCCAGAAGCGAGAACGTGTCGAGTGCTCGAGGATGAATTTGGAGATTGCCAAGAAGATGAGTCAAAGTTTTTCAAAAGACTGATTACACAGGATGAAACCTGGGTCCATCACTATGATCCAGAGACCAAAGCCCAGTCAATGCAGTGGAAGCACTTGGACTCACCACTTCCAAAGAAGGCAAGGGTGCAGCCCTCCACTGGCAAGGTCATGCTCACAGTCTTCTGGGACCAGGACGGAGTAGTGATGACAGATTTTCTGGCAAAGGGTACCATAATTACAGGAGCCTATTATGCTTCACTTTTGAGGAAATTAAGGGAAGCTATCAAAATGAAGAGGCGGGGCAAGATCAGCAAAGGTACCCTCCTCCTGCAGGACAACGCTCCGGTCCACAACTCGCATGTTGCCAGATCAGAAGCACGGGCGTGTGGTTATGAAATCCTCCCCCATCCTCTCTACTCTCCTGACCTTGCACTCTGACTTTCACCTCTTCCCAGCCATGAAGTTGTTTTTGAAAGGAAAGCGTTTCCCAGATGATGCAGCCTTGATTTCTGAAGTCACGTCGTGGTTGGAGGACCAACCTGGGATGTTCTACAAAAACAGTCTCCAGAGCTGCATCAAATGATGAGAGAAATGCATAACTCTGGGTGGTTCCTATGTAGAGAAAGACTAATAACTGTGCCAAGGTTCGTTGCTCTACTGCTATGGGAAGCGAGTCAGGGCATTATTTATTGTTCATCCAAGGGCTATAAAGCCAACCCCAGAGTTGTTCAGCAAGTAACTGTCGAGGCTGCTCTGATACCATGCCATTTTGACGGAGTTGTTCGGGATTGTGTTGGGTTGCTTCGACGGAGTTGTCTGGGATTGTGTTGGGTTCTTTTGACAGTTGTTTGGGACCATACTAGGTTGTGTCAATGGACGCGTTTGGTGCCGTGTTGGGTCGCATTGTTTGTGTTTGTGTAGATGGAAGCGTTTGCTTTACGTTTATTGTCCAATTGACTTGATGGTTATCACAATCATACTGCCGTGTGTGATAATAATTTTTTTTTTCATCTCTCTCTTCCCTCGTGAAGTCACACTAAATACATCTTAAGATGGAGTATTGTTGGTACATCTGGGGAGGAGCTCAAAACAGGGAAAAGGAAAGAAGAGTAAACCAAATCAAGAAAAGGAGTAACTTATTATGGTTGTTCATCTCGCACGCTGAGTTCTAATATACTATACATTTATACCTTTTAATTCTAAAAGTAATATCCGATTAGTTAAAGTTTATTTGTTACATGTAAGTGAATGCTGGCCACTAATTCGATATTTATGAGGATGTAAAGAAATGACAGGCTATGGTTTGATGCATTTATGATGTGCATTTTGACAAAGTTCTGACTCTCTGTTATTGAAGGCAAAGTTGCCTATACTGGAGTTAGCTATATGTTGCAACTGCCTTTGGCGGTTTTGGGCATTGAATTTGGACGGTTGAATGAAGCCCCATTTAAATAAATAGATGTACATATATCTCAGTTGAGTCATCAAAGAAAAGCCAGGCCATAGAGACTTTAATCAACAGAACATCAAAACTCAACTGACAGAATTTGTAGTGTCATGGCCAACGTGAAAGCAGTATAAGAGAGTATGACTTGGTTTGCCCACACTATAAGGACGTCACTGGAAGGGCTGTTACGTCCTAGCTCCTTGATTAGTAAACAATCTACGATTGGCGCATCCCTTACATCAAGGAGTTGATATACGTCTGCTTCATGGGTTTTCTTTTTAAGTTCTCAGTGTCATTAGTGGCTAAGTTTTAATTATCATTAATTCTCTTCTGAGAATTATCTGGTGCTGGAATTTTACTTTGTATAAATTAAGTGAACAACATATATTTTTATAAAAATAAAAACTTATCTTAATATTGAATGAGCATTTTAAAACCTCAAAATATTGTGCTGGAACGACCTGTCCTGTCCATTGCCTATGAAAATTGGATCCCAACTTTTTTGCGATGGCTAACGCCATTCAAATTCTGAATTTCAAATCTCCTTCATTGACAAAAAACAACGGGGAGAGAGAGAGAGAGAGAGAGAGAGAGAGAGAGAGAGAGAGAGAGAGAGAGAGAGAGAGAGAGAGAGAGAGAGATAATAAAAACAAAGAGACTGAGATATTGTTATTTTACAACATGACAAGTTCACTTCTGACCTTTAAACAGTCTTCCCTCTTAAATCCATAATATAAACGTCTGTCAGCCCTAGATAAATCTAAATTTATTAAAATACGGTTACAAAAAAAAAAAAAAAAAAAAAAACTTGTACTTACTACTTAACCTAACGGTTAAAAAATCTTTTCTTCGAGAAAAAAAACAAACAAAACTTTCTGTTGATAAATATTTTGCAAAAAAAAATAAATAAATAAATAAAATAAAATAAAAAATTAAATACTACAATGAAATAAATATATTTTCATTTTTCAAGGTAGGTTTTTTTCGTTATTTTTGATTATTTGTAGTTTTTCCTTTTTTTTTTTTTTTTTTTTTTTTTCATTAGTCTGCGTTTGTTACGACGCTCGGCTGACACCGATAATTGCCGGTCTCGCCCGATCCATACTTGATGGGAATTCACGAGAATTCGGGTCAAATTATTCAAGAGTACCGATATATCTTTCATTTTCTTCCTTACTAAAACATAACTTATACCTCGGATTCATATTAAATGTTTACCAAAGCCACGAACCAAACGAAACAAAACAGTAATGGACTCTTTCTTCGTCTTTTGCTGAATTTTCGTTGGCGTTATTCCCTTGTGGTTTGTAAACATTGCAAGAAATCACAATATGCTAATCGATGAAACTTCGAATATTTTAAAAATCTCTGCTCTAAAAGTTGTTGCCTTGCGTTGAAACCGGAGAAAATTCCGTTTTGTTGTTTCTTGTTTTTCGCATCTTTTGTTATTTTTATTTATGTGTTTGTGAATTGTTTCCATCAAGATTATTTTATCTTTTCTGACTTCACTTGGGAAGAGTTCCATTTCGAATTCATTATAGATAAATAAACAAACGACGAGAATTTATTCATGATATTTTACTGGTGATTTAGAGAGAATTACGAAAGTTACAAAGTTAAACACTCGCATCAGGCAAATTGCAGCGAGTGTCGCCAAAACCACCACATATCAAAACCTGAAAGCCATTGGAGAATAAAGATTAATGACTCATTAACTTAATGAGTGTAAGGTGGTCGGTTGAGACAACAGCATAGTGATCGGTAATGATGAAGTTTTTTTTTGTTTTTTTTTTACATAGGCATCACCACATTATCAAGGCCCAGAGGCCACTCAAGGATAAGGGTTAAAGAGTGTACAGTAGAAATTGGACAATATAGTAATCATTAGTAATGAAAATTTGGTAAATTTGATAACTTATATGGAACGGCTCATCAAGAACTTATTTACTTTAGACTTGAACACAACCATATTGCAGTCAGCCAGAAAGCAGGAAAACGGAAGACAATTCCACAGGCGTGCAGTTCTAAGAAAGAAGCTTTGTTCATGGAATCTACGATTAGGTTTAGGCACAGATAAAGAGTGGGGGGAATTATTGATAGTGTTTACAGCTAGACGAGTGTTTCTTGTGAAAGTTTGGCGAGGGGGGACCATAGATTGAAGCTCAGTCGAACACTTTCCATGAAAATAACGATACATCAGAGACAAACTCGCAACATCTCTTCTGTGAGATAGAGGTTGCAAGGAGGAGAAAAGGACATCTCCTACGAGGCTACGAAGTCTATTTTGAACTCTTTCAAGGCAGGACAAGTCCTTTCTAGCAGCTCCTGCCCAGATGTGGCAACAGTATTCCATCCTTGGACGTACCTGGCTCTTATATAGATAGAGAATAGCATCAGCAGTGAGATATCTACCGGATCGATAGAAAGATCCCACTATTTTTCCAGCGGCCTTGGCAACAGATTTGATGTACGTGTTCCATTTAAGATCAGGAGTAATGGTCAAGCCCAGAAGCTTGTCAAAACTTGAGGCCTCCTGAAGACGAGAGCCATTCATTTCAATTGATGCCAAATGTGGATTAGAATGTTGATGATGTAAAGAGAGAAGCTTGGTTTTAGTTGCATTAAAAGTAACTAGCCACTCCTTTCCCCATTGTACTACGTACTCAAGATTAGAGGAGAAAGAATTGGAGAGAACTTGGTCGTTTACTGTCTTAGATGTGCTACCATAAATGGTAGTGTCGTCAGCATAAATGTCTACAAATGATGTAAGGATGTGATTTGGAAGATCATTAATGTAGATCAGGAAAAGAGTTGGGCCCAGGATGGA
The DNA here is from genome assembly GCF_053919585.1 of Euprymna scolopes. NCBI lineage: Eukaryota > Metazoa > Mollusca > Cephalopoda > Sepiida > Sepiolidae > Euprymna > Euprymna scolopes. The sequence goes on along the minus strand of NC_136490.1, from coordinate 39,018,317 downwards.
CCCCTGAGGGACACCGGCATTAATACTGTGAGCTTCTGATTTTTGCCCCTCAACTACTACTCTTATGAACCTATCAGAAAGAAATGATTTAATAATTGAGAAGACATTTCCAGCTATACCATAGCTAGCGATCTTATGAAGTAAACCTTTATGCCACACCCTATCAAAGGCCTTAGATATGTCAAGAGCAATTGCCCTAGAAAGATTGCCATCGTCGAGAGATTTGCTAATCCTATGCGATATAACTGTAAGCACATCTGCTGTAGATCTAGCAGAACGGAAACCATATTGAGTGTCACTAAGAAGGTTATTTTTGTTGAGATGGTTGATTACTTCTGTATTTAACAGATTCTAGCAACTTACTCATGACGCACAGGAGACTTATTGGCCTGTACTGAGAGGGGGATGAGTGATCACCTGTTGCATAGAATTTGATGATTTAAAGGGGCGGCGCAACAAGAATTTATTTACATTGGACTTAAAGATTATAATGCTGTAGACAGTTGGAAAGCGGATCCGCTGTGTACAGAGTTCCACAGGTGGGCAGTTCTAGGAAGGCTTTGTTCATGGAATTTGTGGTTGGATTTAGGCACAGATAGAGAGTGGGGGTATTGATAGTGGTTGTAGTTAGACGAGTACTTGCTGCAAAGGTCTTGCGGGAGGGGGGCGGATCATAGATTGAAGTTCAGTCGAGCCCCTGACATAAAAATAAGGATAGAGAAACACTCGCAACGTCTCTTCTGTGAGAAAGAAGTTGCAGAAAGGGTAAAAGGACATCACCTACTAGGTTTCGAAGTCATACATTATTATTAGATATTTGGCAAATATTAACTAAAATATAATAATTTACTTATAACTACCGCGTAGCTGTCTTTGTTTTAATGGAAATCACTCATGACAAGACATAAAGCCACTTGATGTTAAGAGCAAAAAAAAAAAATTACCAAATAAAAAAAACAATAGCTAACGATAAGAATTACATGGATAGATTTCAACCCAGAAAACAGCAGTTCTTTTCCCTTTGTCAGAAACATCGCTCATGGAACATGAGGAATAAAGAATAAAATAAGAGAACCGAGAGTTATGAATCTCCCAAAAGTAAACCCAAGGTGCACTTTCTGCTCTCTTCTCTAAAAGGGTTGATATGACGTAAAATAAAACTAATAAACAATCTGGACTTTTCTTTAAACTATGCAGATCAGTATCATTCGCTGCATATGCCCTCAATCTCGTTGTGAACACTTGTCTACTTTGTAATTTGTTATCTATTGTTTTACCGGTGTGTGTAGAATCTTGATATTAAAAATTAAAAAAAAATGATAGGCATGCGGTGAGTGGGTGGGGGGGGACAAATGTACGCATATCCAAAGCAATGGCAAAAACCCTAGAAAATAACCTTTAGTTGGTGGTGGAATGGGTTCATCAGTGGATGGTAACACTTAATGCTACTAAGACTAAGCTTCTGTCCTTTAACAACTGCAAAGAACTTTCTCAGTCACCGATTGCCATGGCAAATAACACCTTACCTGAGAGCCCATCTTTCAAACTTCTTGGCTTAACATTCGCAAGCAACAAGAATTGGAACAAATACATTGAAGGCATTGCCAAGGCTGCTGTAAAGAGGGTGGGCTTTCTCTACTGTACTAGAAAATCACTCACATCAGAGAGTATCCTATATTTTTACAAAGCCACAGTTTACCCATGCATGGAGTATTGTTGCCATATCTGGGCTAGTGCATCTACCACTAGTCCCTTCATTTGAACAGGATCTGAAGAAGTGTCTCCAATCTAATAGGTCCCGCACCGTCGGCCAAGCTCTAACTCCTGTCCCATTGCTGCAGTGTTGCATCTCTGTGCGTGTTTTACGAGTATTTCAATGGAATGTGCTCTGAACTTATAGCACCTGTGCCCCATCGACATACATACTCCTGACTAACCCGATGGGCAGCAAAATCCCACCCCTTCTCTATTGAGGTCCTTAGATGCAGGAAAGCCTTATTCTCTAATAGTATTTTCCCTCAGACAGCTAGACTTTGGAATTCCCTCCCTGTTTCTTGCTTCCCTGCCTGCACTAGCATGCAGAAGTTTAAATGTAATGTGAACAGGCATCTTGCTACTCAACTCCATACATAGTGACCCTGTTAGATACAACCCCTAATAGTAGACCCTTATGTTCCAAGTGGCAATATACCTTGTTTGGTGGGGGGGGGGAGTGAAAAAAAATTAAGCTAAATAAAAAAAATTCTGCAAATGTGTGTACTTGTCTATAATATCCCCTCTTCTTTTTTGCCTTTAATTTTGGTTTTAAAAAAGTTCTTGTTATAAGCAAGATAATATAATAATTAAAAAAAAAGGATGAACTACATTTAAAAAGTACCCCCTCCGCCCCCACAAATTAGATTTCACTTTTTTTAGCATTTAGAGTGGAAGTTAATTTCATATATAAACTTTATTAAATAAATAATTCCACCATTTCTAGGCCGTTTTAATTTTTTATGGCAGTTAACTAAATTTTTTATCACACACCGTAAGTGTGAACAAGAAAAATCATTAAACAACACTAAATCTCTTTATTTTTTGAATTGCCACCCAGACTTAGAGTTAGTAGGAAGGAAGAAGAGAATACAATAAAGCCTACATAATCAAAAGAAAAAAAGATGAACTTATGACAGTCAACAAGCACAAGTTTTGAAAACAGTTATACCTGATCTATTATTAAATCTAAGACCAGGTACTTTAGATTTATACTTAGAGTTCGTCAATAGGACGAATCTCACACCTATTGCAAAAATAAAAAAAAGAAAAAAGAAAAAAATGTCAAAGAAAAAAAATTTTTTTTTTTTATATCTGAGAACTGATAGTATTTTTGATTGATATTTTTGTTTAGAATTTTTTCCTTGTTATTTATTGACAGAAAATAATTCTCGTTTTTAGGGCAGGAAAAAAATTCTTTTATAAGAAAGCACAAATAGGCTTAATACAAGTAAACAAGACTTTTCACACAACTTCACCATGTGAAAAAAAAACGCCATTATGTAATAAACGCTTACATAGTTAAATATTTTGGGTAAGTCCAGTGTCACGGTTGAGTACGTTTTCCCCGGGAAATTTTCCTTTGTCTTTTTTTTATATTTCGTTCATGTCACACACGCATTTATGTGCATAATATTATTTACTCACTAGGAATTTTAACACATATAATTGTCAGTGAATGCTCAAAGTCTAAGTGACAGCAAGCCTACCAGGTTTTCAGCACTGTCTGCCTCTTTTGATAATCGTTGCAAACCACCCCATTATTGCAATAGACGTTTACTACTTCTGACAGATAATGGCCGTTGGCTTTCTCTGGAATTTGCATAGTGATAAAACTCCAAGATTTCAGTACTCCATAATTTGGATATTTGAATAATAAAATATATTCATTTACTTTATAAATCATCTACGCCAGAATAAATTTTCTCCCTTACATCGTGATTTTTCATTTTAATGATTAACCAAATGAGGAAACAAGATTTATTGCACTTGAATAAGAATTCTTTGTTTCTGAATTCTTGGAGATGACGATCGGAAATTTGAATTATTTGGATTATTCAGAGTATTGTTCTTATCTGGAGCATTATTCTCACAATGTTTCAATCGATGTAACCTCCGACCTTCTTCAGGTGTATCTTGCCAAACTCTGGGAATCTTCCTGTCAAACTTTGGAGTATGCATCGAAATTTGAATGGAAACCTTTATTCACTCTACAGGGTAGTATGCTCCTGTTCCGTCAGCCATGATTAGGTAAAAGTTTTAGGTAATTTGCTTTCCAACACCCTGGAAAACCTCATCAGTATGCCCTGTATTTAAGAATTCAGGTGATAAGTCATCCCTCTTTCAGTACAGACCAATAAGTCTCCTGTGTCTCATGAGTAAGTTGCTGGAATCCATATTAAATAGAGAAATAGTCAACCACCTCAGCAGAAATAACTTTCTTAGTGACATGCAATATGGTTTCCGTTCTGCAAGATCTACAGCAGATGTGCTAACGGTTATATCTCATAGGATTAGTGAATCTCTTGACAAAGGCTTCCTTTCTAGGGCAATTGCTCTTGACATATCAAAGGCCTTCGACAAGGTATGGCATAAAGGCGTACTTCACAAGATTTCCAGCTACAGTATAACTGGAAATATTTTCTTTCATTAAATCATTTCTCTCTGATAGGCTCATAAGAGTAGTGGTCGATGGACAAAAATCAGAGGCCTGCAGATGCTGTAGGGTCAATCTTGCTGAGAAAAGAAGCACATCCCTTTCTGCCCCTGAATGACTAATTATTTTGGGAATGAAAACCCAGGGATAAAAATTTAAACTGTCAATCATCAGCACGGGTATATTGGCTATGCAGCCTTTATGTTATCAGGTGAATAGGTTTTACCCTAGGTATATCCTCTCATGGGGTTCCAAGGTGGGTGGGAAGCAAAGCCAATGAAATCAAAAGCTCTACATACGGCACCTGATAATAAACTTTAATCTAACACAAATAAAATGATGAAATTATGCAAAAGACCACATCTGATACTTGAACAAACCCAGATAGTGAAAGTGAAGAAATAACTGCTTATTATCCAATCTATAGAGTTCTTGGGTTGGTGGAATCCATCACCAAACTCTCACCTTTCATAATACAAAAATATCTCAGTCATGGTTCTAAAATCAATCAAAACAACACGTGACAATACTTTGACAGTAGAAATAAAAACAAAACAAAAAAAAACAACAAGTATGCTGAACTATTATTAAGACCCACCTCACTATACAATATAAAAATAAGTCTGTTCCCATAATTCTTTCAACACTTCAAGGGGATTGGTGGGAAGTCGAAAAGTAGATAACTGTACAATAGTCGAAATCAAACAAAGTGTAAAAAAAAGAATCACTATAAAGAAGAACGGTCAAAAATTCAACACCAAATCATACATCCTCACATTTAACTCACCCAAACCTCCAACAAAAATAAGACCGGGTACGTAATAACAAAAGTGGATATCCCTAATCCCTTAAATGTTACAATTGTCAAAAGTTTGGATACCATTAGAATTAGTGTACCAGAAGGAAATTATGTAAAAATTGTGGAATGGATGGATCTGACCATCAGGAAGCCATTTGGCTGAAATTTGTAAACTGTTAATAACGTTTGGCTGATTCAAGATTCTATGAAGAATGGAAGAAAGAAAAAGAAGTAATTAAAATTAAATATCTCCAGAACATCTCTTTCCCAGAAGCTGAAAAATTGCAGAGAATACTCATCCAGTCCATACTTATTCAAGAGTAACTCAATCATTGCAAACTACTTCCAATTCTGAATGTCAAAAATGTAACCTCCTCATAAGAAAATATGAAACCAAACTCCTAACTTTTATAAAAGAACTACTATAAAAGACATCCACACAACAATCTAAACAATCTTCGCCTCAAAACCCTACCTACACAACAAAAGATACTTAAGAACAATAATTAACACCATCACAAGGTTCTTGGGTAGAAAAACTACCACAGAAATACCCGAGTTCCTCTGAAATCAAGACCATTAAGATATATATATAAAAAAAACAACCTTGCTCTATGGAAATTACGCAAACACACAAAGAAAAAAGTCTTCACCTAAATCTAGATGCAATGAAAAACCACATTAATGATCTCAATCCAGAAACAAACAAGAAAGAAAAACTACAAATAAAATAACTGAGTTATGCAACAGATATAATACAATAGAAAATGGAATTGAAAGAAAACCGTCAAAATACCACTAATTCCATAGAACAGAGGATACTAAAAAATACAAGACCTTATACTAAATCATAAAAACAAAACAAAATACAATGGAATTACTTGACAAACTATTTTTCAGGTAATACAAACCATATTCGGCATAGAATGACCCGCTGTAGTTTATTTGCTGTAAACCCAAACTTCTCATTTTCCGTGATAACTCCTGGTGGCCTGGGGTGAAATACTGGACTGCAGAGTCAAGAGTGACTTTGGGACCGGCAGTAATTATCATTCCCTACACTGATAATTGCATAAGCATGAAACGCTAGCGTCTGTACCTAAAAATAATATTTATTTATTGAATATTATATAAAATTAATATGAAAAATATATAAAAGTGTATATCTTTTCTACTTATTTTTCTTAACAAATAATACAAAATATCTCTCTCACTCACTCACTCACACACATATATATATATATACTCGCACGCTGCCTGGCATTGTCCAGCCGTAAAATATGCTTAAATATATTTTAATTCATGCAAATTTTGTATTTATAATTCTTTCTTGATTATTATATTGTACCCAATATATAGTAGTGATTTCAAGTTTTACAAAAAAAAAAAAAAAAACGCATAAAAATATGACTTGGGTGCCATCAGCTAGAATCGAAACCAAAACATTTAGCGCTTCAAACTTATTCATTACCGTCTCATCTAAGTCCATACATATAGTAGAACTAAAAAAAATTGTTAAAGATATAAATTTGCGCACGTTTAGAAATAACGTGTAGTTAACTTATGTCTACTAAGTTCCATTATTCTTTTAATATTGACCCTTTAGCAGCTATTTTTACCGGCTAAAACCCAAATCAAATTTGTTCCACAGGTTCAAATTCCTTTATATCAAGTTCTTTATATCAAGTTTCAAGCCCGTAGACCAAAAATTGACAGTAGTTTGGTACAGATCATTCCTCTCACAAATATATATGATATGTATGAGGTAATGATTTAAGAAGTACTCATATATATATATATATATATATATATATATATATATATATATATATATATATATATATATAATTATTTTTAATACCTACAGACACTAGTGTATCATCCTATTTTGGGAATCATCAATGCAGGGAGTTACGATTATAGCTAGTTGAGAGATTCGAACCCGGCCACAAAGCCATCTCTGACTCCATTAGCAAGGAACAAACCACACGGCCAATGTTAACTGCATGAAATACAATTGAAATTAACATTTATATAAATGTCTGGACGGCTAGAGTGATCTTATGGTTATAACATGATTTGTGCATACGAGCTTTAATTTCAACTTAGAGTGCTCAACAATAAGAATCAAGTTCCTAAACGGGCTGACATAGATATATTACCCACACTTATTCTCTGGAGGAATGAATGAATACAGATTTGAGAAACAATGGATCCTGACCCTAAACCCAGTCAGTTGATCAGCCCAAGAGAAAGACTTTTTCTCTCTTCTTTAACACGTCTTATTTCTGTCTTTCTATCTGTGATGTTATATCCTGACATGTAGCCCAAAATATAGTTTTTTAACTTCTAATAGAATTTTTCGACCTCAGCTTACTGTAAAGTTATGTGGAAAATACTTTTTTTTTTTAACACTATTTTTACATACCCACCTTTAATGTTCTTTTGTTTTTAAATTTTGTAATATTGTTGCATTTATGTGGTATTCATACGATTGACCGCGCACACACACACACACACCTTATTTATTTATTTTTTTATGCGCTTGGGACTCATCATCAGTGATGTTTCCCCAGTTCATTGGTCGTTCAAATATCGCTACACATTGTTTTAAAATGAAAAATCAATCATATCACTTGTAGTTTTCCATCATGTGATAAAAGAAATTTAAAAAATTCATTTGTTTTTAATTTTCTTTCAATGGGAAACTCAACGCCATCACTGTGGAAAGCACACATTTATTTGAAATTTATCAAATCGAATTTTGGTTATTTTTAGTCATTAAAAATGTATTTTAAAGTTCTTTGTATTAATTTTGTAATCTTGTGTTTCTGTGGTGCTTAAAAAAAATGACATCACACTAATATATATATATATATATATATATATATATATATATATATATATATATAATCAGATTAACAAGAAAGGTCTTGCATTGGTCCCCCCTCGCTAATCTTTCACAAAAAACACCCGTCTAACTGAAACCATTGTCAGTAATTTTCTCCACACTTTATCTGTGCCTAAATCAAAACGTAGATTCCATGAACAAAGCTTCTTTCTTAGAAGTGCACGCCTGTAGAACTTTTTCGTTTTCCTGTTTCCCACCTCACTACAACTTGGATGTCTTCAAGTCCAACATAAACAAATTCCTGATGAATCGCCCCCTTAATCGCCCCCTTAAGTAAGACACATTATCAAATCTCCATTACTAATGATTACTACGATATTATCCCATCGCAATAACCCTTATCTTCAAGTAGCCTCGAGGCCTGGATAAGTGGTGACTTCCCATGTAAAAAAAAAAAAAAAAATCAAATGAACATATCTCAACTCAAACAATAATTTATTGATTGAAAAAAGCACCATCAGAATCAACATACACTTGTTTTGCATTCGCAAAAGTATTTATGCCAGTAACATAAAAATCTTGCGTTCTGGTGGCGACTAAGTCACTGAAGGCGTTTTTGATATTGCTTAAGTTTTTTAAGCATTTCTCATGCGGAAAGTTGTCGAGATGCTTGAAAAAGTGGTCGGTGAAAGGTCTGGAGAGTATGGCAGATGATGCAGAGTTTCGTAGCTGAATTCATTCAACTTCTGCAGAGTTGGTTTAGCAATGTATGGTCGGGCATTGTCATAGAGAAGAATTGGACCTTTTCTGTTGACTAATGCTGGATGTTGTTGCCGAAGTTGCTGATGCATTTCATCCATTTATTGACAGTATTTCTCTGCTGTAATGGTTTTGCATGTATTAAAAAAAACTAATGGATGAAACCAATCGCAGAGCATGAAACAATCAGCATGATCTTTTTGGTGCAACTTTGGCTTTGGAAATTGTTGTAGAGCTTTTTTGGCGTCTAACCACTGAGCTAAGTGTCACCGGTTGTAAAGAACCCACTTTTCATTGCACGTCACAACCCGGTTGAGAAACAGATCGTTCTTGTTGTGTAAAAGAGAGCAAGATGACACTTCATAACAGCATTTCTTTTGGTTGTCATTCAATTCGTGAGGCACCCATTTATCAAGTCATTTTTGCCTTTCCAATCTCTCAAATCACATACATCAAAGTGGCACTGTGACTTGTTTGGGGGGGAAAATGCAATAAATAAGTAAATATACCTGTTAATGAACTTGTTCCGAAAACGCACACACACATATCATTCAAACACGGTAGTGTTCGAATATATGGTTAAGTGGCAGTTTTAGTCATTTAGATCTGCTTTAAAGCTTCACCGCTCACTCCTTTTTCAACCAAATTCCAAACAATTATTACAGTTTATAGATCGCCTTCTCAGCCATATTGTGGAAAAATAAAATTTCAATTTTCGTTAAGTAAAACAAAAGTTATGATGAATTTACTGGTGTTCAAAATCGTAAAAAGAAAAAAAAACAGGTAAGCGACGTTTTTACTGACTGGTTTCCATAGCAACCACGTCGCTTCAGCAACTAGTATTGCTACTAATTCACCGCTCTCACAAAAAGAGAAGTAATAAGTGAAACAGAGTGAATGAAAACAGGTGAGTGCCGTACATTGTTTTACGTATGTGTATGTTATGTTTATGGGGGCAAAAAAAAATACGACTGCAATTAAATAAAGAACAAGTGAATTTACTGGAAGCCTGGAAAAATCATGGATTACAATAGAAAAATGCGAGCATGAAAAATAAAGGACTAGTTGTTAAAACTGGAAAAGAAAAGGACAAGATGTTCTAGTTGTGACGTGTTCCGGGTCTAGCCTAGGGGTTAGGAATTTCGCAAGAAATTCTATACCCAAATACACGTAAGAAAAAGAAAAAGTGTGGAATTTTGCTGGCCGTAATAATATCACAACCGCATGGCATTTCCCAAGTTTCGAATCAGTGGAATCATCATGGACTACCTGATAACATTCACGTTTAATAATAAAGATGGCAGGGAATGAAAAAGGTCGGACACCAAATAATAACGCTAAAATATATAAATTTATTATTCAAACAAAAGAAACAAACAAAGGAAATAAAAATAATGAAACAGTCATAATGAGAGTCCAGTCACAGACAATATTAGATCAGGATGGGGGGGGTCATTGGTGGAGATATATTATTTTTTCTCTTCCTTTTCTCTCCTTTTCTTTCTTTTCTTTTTTGATAAAACACAGTCACAGTTAAAACAAAATATTAGAATATTCAAAATGAAAGTCGGGTCACAGACTTTGGCAAAACATAAAGACACAGACCAAACAAAATATTAGGATAATCAAAATGAAAGTCGGGTCGCAGACAATATCAGGTTGGGATGGGGTTATGATTTCTCTGTTCTTTTGATAATGCATAAAGTCACAGTTGAAACAAACATTAGAACAATCAAAGTTAAAGTTAGGTAACAATGTTCTTTCTCTCCTTATCTTTCTTTTCTTTTTCCAATTCTTTCACCTTCATGCTTGGTGAGGAAAGAAATTTCACGGAAAGAACTCTACTGTCACTGAGCGGGCTGAGGGGGGGGTAAAATACGAGAGAATGGATATCGAACAATACTTAGATTTTTTGGTGGGAATTTCTCCCCTGATGCACGCATTTCGATGACGTGATAATGTCCTTAGTTTTTCTTTATCACTTCTTTTTCTTTCTTCGGCATCTTCGATATGCGGTTTATCCTGACAAAGTTCTCGGGTAGAATGGCTTTCGTAGATTGTGTTGACCAAGGTAATTCCATGTTGGAGTAAAGGTCCCTTTTTGGTCTCATGGCCGTCCGCCAAGTTGAGTTGAGCTGATCATTTGTTGGTCACCATGCGTCGTCCACGCAGGTGCATATTCCTGCTTTTTGGGGAGTAGAAAATATTGCCGTCGTTTCACAACGGTGGTCAGCTTGAAACTCAACTTTTTCGCGCGTTTTCTTTCCGCACTTAACGTCACGATCGCCTGATGTCGGTTGTCATGGTTACCTATGTTTGCGTGGGTGTTTGACTGCTGTTTATAGTTGATTAGTGAGGGAGGGAGGGGTTGTGTCATTCGATAGTTCGCTGTTCAATTTAGGAAGGGGAGGTCTGCTGTTTGACTTGGAAAGGGGGAAAAGGGGAGGTCTGTCTGGCTTGACTTGGAAGGGGGGAAGGGGAGGTCTGTCTGGCTCATATCTATATATCCATTATGATATAAGGAGGGGGGTATATATATTTTTCCTAACATAGTAAAAAATATAATAAATTTATAACTTAAAATATTGCAGCATTAAGAATTGATTACATAATGTTAAATTGAATTTAAAAAAAATTTAATGCTGCAATGTTTTAAGTTATAAATTTATATTTTTTACTAGAATATCTTGTTCTTTTCTTTTCCAGTTTTAACAACTAATCCTTTACTTTTCCATGTTTGAGCTTAACCATATTACTTTTCATGCTCGCATTTTTCTATTGTAATATATATATATATTGATGGCAATGAACAAATGTGGATTAGTGAAGAAGGGAGATGCACACACAAAACTTGACAGGATGATTTTCTTGAGTCCAAATTGCCAACCAACTGGCTATATCAATTTCAACTTTCAATTATGTAGCAAGTTTTTATACTGATGAATTCGTCTACAAACGCCCAATGTGTAACTTTGCTGTCTATGTAGCTATGCTCCTCCTTCCAGATCGTTTATTCAGTGACAGGGTATTTCGTTCGGCTGTTAAATTTTTCAGGTGGTTTCAATCTACAATTATTTTATTTCTGGAAATCCACCGTGTTTGTTTCTTCCAATAAAGTTGCTTGAATCAATCAATGATTATTATATTTTCGATAATCAATCTTATGTTGTTGTTTTTCTATTCTAGCCAGGTGAATGTTCGTATCAAGTGCATTTACTCTTGCAATATATGGCATTCTTGGTACAACTGGCCTGGATATTAAACAATATTTAACATTAAAATTTTTACAAATAAAAACCGTCAATTTTGCAAATTTTAATAAATTAGTTTTTGCCCTAACTCCTTATTTTCACGTTCTTATTTTTAGAAGGGAGGCAGGTATGTTGAGGAAGACAATTTTTGCATGCGCTTTGAAACAATACAGTGAGCCAATCCAGAATAATCCTTTTTGTGTAGTTGAATTTTTCCCACGTTAACTTTGACTTTGTCTTATTTTACCCTCATGGAGATGCAAGTAAATATAGATTAAAAGTTTACATACACCCATATATACGTGTCTCGTAATCGTATAGATGGAGAAATAAGTTTCAAGTATATCTGCCAAGTATGGATAAATTTTGCTCCCTCATGTAACGATTCTCAAAGAGAAAGACTATGCTGAATTTAAAACCAAAAATGAGATTTCCCATAATGCAACTTGCCACCAACACTGTCCGACTGCCAATAATGCATCATAGGTTAACACAGCATGATATAAAGCCTATTTATAACTTACTGAATATATAAACATATTAATCAGGGCTTTGGAGTCAGTGATCCAAACATTTTACTCTGACTCCTTCAAGTTAAAAAAAGTTGAACTCCAAACTAAGAATTGTTTTTCTTTCACCAGTAATAATCTCTATTCACTATCAATGATACTGAAAGGTTTTTAATCTAGTGAGCATTAGGACCCACGAATTTGATTTTAATGGATCCTCTGAAAGTTTTATGCATCTTGTTTTAGCCTCACTCTTAAATTCGGTAATCACATAGTATCCATATAATTTTATAACAGAATTAAAAACACAAGAATTTTTGATAAGCAAACATTTCTATAAGTATTTTACTTTTCTAAAATAAATTATTTTTATATCCTTTTTTTTTTTTTTTTTTTTAAATGTTATTAATTCCCTGAAAACGAAGTTTATGGCCCCTTCTGATGATTAGAATTAATATATATTGACACTGGACCTTATGTCTAGAATCCTTATTCTAATTTTAATCAAAATCCATTACATGGTTTTGATTCAAGAAAATGTTTTAAATGAGAGGAACTTAATAAGAAATTGAAATTTAGGGAATCTTAATTGGTGTCTTACTGGCTTACCCTATTCAATGGGGATATAAAATATATGAACTTTTTAGTAAATTTTTAAGAGTCTGTGCTCATATTATACCCTCTACAACCCCTTTAAAATGCTCAATTAAAACTGACATTTTGAGAATATTTATTAATTCATGTCTAATACCTATTAATATTTCGCAAAAAAAAAAGATTAAAGGTATTTGAATTTTTATAAAGGCCTTCCATCTTTTTTTTTTCACCGCTCTTTTTCTGAAATTAAATTTAACTAAATATAGCTCACATTCTGTATCCATTACGCCTAGCAGATGTGTTCCAAAATTTATAATGATCGGTTAATTAGTTTAGGAGTGAATGGTGTAATATAAACAGTTAACTTTGTTTAGATAGATTAATTTGATTATTACATGCAGAATGTTGGATGCACTTTTGAGGAGAGTAATACGACACTTAGATATAACAGTAAAAAAAAATTCTACGACATAGTCTGTTGGCTATGAAAAACACATAGAACATAAATGTGAAGTACAGTAATGTGAGATTATGTAAATAATGAGATGAAACTACAAAAATTAGCAATTCCGAAGTTGAATGCAAACATCTACATAGACTCTTTGCAACGCCTTGTGGCAATATATTTTTTCCACCACCTTCAACAAACTAGTTCCAAAGTATATAAAAAAGAAAAAAATACATGGCGATCACATCATCACCAAAACACTTTGTAAGCCGAAACCTTTGTAACAAAACGTGTGTGCGCGCGTGTGTTTGTGTGTGTGTACGTGCGTGTGTATACCTACATATTCATTGAATGGATTTTAAAGAAAGTATCTTCTTTGGTCACTCTCTTATGTTATTGTATGAAATTCATTTTGTAAAATTAATCATAATTTGACTCTACTATCTAATGGTGTAGCGTTGCTGTTACAAACAAAGGAAAGAAAGAAATAAAAATCCGAGTCAACATTTTTTTTCTTTTTTAACAAAACGTTTTTATTACCCTAACCCTAACCCTAACCCTTTCCCGTCTCGACACCATTTAAGTCTCTCACCATTGTCCATCTCGCCCAGTGTACACTTTTCCTCTCCGACCTCACGCCGGCCGTAACCAGCCATTTCTCCACTTCACTTTACATTAACACCGACTTTGTTTCTCCTGACCACATACTGCATTTTTTCTCCTTTTCCTTTATTTTCTCGCGCGCACACTTCCTAATTTGCATATGCACATTTTTCGGCTGCTGCTGCTGCTGCTAATCTCTTTGCAAGCCAGCTATCCTTTGCTGCCGCTGATAATTTCCCACAATCTCATATGCACTGTTACAATGGTTTCCAAATAATCTGGTAGGAAGCTGGACTTTGAAAAGACATTTTTTAAAACTAAAGTGCTACATTTCATTTATATATTTTTCCAAGTATATATATTTTTTTTCATTAATGTTTTCTAATGAGAGGACAGTTTTATTAATAAACGTTTTTTTTTTTTATATATATAATTATAATAAATGAAAAAAAAAACTCTGAACCGAGATATTGTATTATTGGCTCACATGGAGCTTTCACACAAGTTAACAAACGATCTGATTGGAAACCTGTGGTGTTCTCTGGAGGTTGAGTGACACCAAGTCTCCCCAGACGTCCAATTCTCTCCACCTCCTTCGATAGCATTTGCAAATTAATTTGCATCATCGCAACAGCCTCTTACCATTGATTTCTCGCCGGCAGTGGCCATTGGTTTATATTGGAATTTGAGCGGCATTAAGCCTCCCCAAAGTTCCAGTTCTCTTTGTGCTTGTCCAACCGAGGTTTGGCTGACACTCTCTCCTCGGTCTTTCAGTCCTTCTTGACCCTTCTCGGCTCTTTGGTGTCACTTTTTTATTGGGAGGAGCGATGGTGAAATTATGGGGGGGATGCATAATGGGGGTGTAGAACTTGTAGATATGCAGCTTTGGTGTTCTTCATTCCTTGTAACGCTTATTTGTTATATTGTCTTGTATTATTCTCCGCATTCAAGGGTTTTCCTTAATATTTCAGTCGTTTTCATTATCGTTAGTCGTTGCACTTTTGCAGTTATTCCTCTGATTCCAATTTTTGACATTCTTTTTTCAAAGATTTTCAGAATTGTTCCTAGTGCTCTTACTATTATCAGTACTATTTTGATTTTCTTCATCATCCAAATCCCTTTTAACTCTCTGGCTAGCTCTGTGTATTTGCTTCGTTTCTCCTTTTCTTTCATACTCACCCTGTGGTCAGCTGGGGCAGCAAAGTCTACGATTTGACAGGATTTTTCTCTCTTGTTAATTAATACGACATCTGGTCTTCTTGCTTGGATGGGTTTGTCCATCTGTATGTCCATGTCCCATAGGATTTTGTGGTTCTCGTTTTCGAGTGCTGTTGCGGGTTTATGCTTGTACCATTTGTCTGTACGCTCAAAATGCAGTCGTTTGCACAATTCCCAGTGTACCACCCTCCCCACTTGGTCATGCCTGTTTTTGTATTCCTTTTGGGCCAGTTTGTTGCATTCACTTACTATATAGTCTGCATTTGCTGTTTTCTTGTGTTTTATCGATTCTTGCTTTGATATGGTTGGTTCTTATCGAGTTATCTTGTGATGCAGTTATTAGAGACTCAGTTTCTCGGTTTATATGTCCTTTTCGCATCCATGTCCAAGTGTTTTCGTTATTCTCATCTTTTGTCATTCTTATGAATATTCCGTGGAGTTGTTTCTCTTCCCATTTCTCTTTTTTCGTTTTGTCATTTGTCTCTCTGTTTTCTGTGTTGTTGTTTTTTTCAGTGGCTCTCGCTGCCATAATTTTCCTTTCAGTGTTTTGCATTGTGTATTTTTTTAGTTCTTTTTTCGTGTCCTTCACACAGTCTTCTATAGAGGTCAGTCCTCTCCCACCGTCTTTCCTTTTCACGTAGAGCCTGTCAATATCGTCCTTTGGGTGTAGTGCATTATGCATAGTCATGAGTTATTATTATTATAATACTGAGGTCAAATTAAAATGATTTCAAAGCAGTTTTAAACTTATTTTAGTATGGATTTTGTTTAAGGGGGGGATAGCTAAAAAGCTGCTAACAGAAACATGATTAAGCTTTGTTTTTATCGTATTTTCTTTGCAAATTGGAAACTGAATTAAATTTGGGAATATTATTTTAAAGTATTTTTCGGAATGAAATTACAAATAATTAATTATGCTTTTTTTGTATATATATATATATATATATATATATATATATATATACAAAAAATATATATATATAGTATATATATATATATATATACAAATACAAGTATATATATATATATATACAAAAAAATATATATATATAGTATGCAAAAAAGTATAATTTTATTCATTATTTGTAATTATATATAATACACACACATATATATATGGAGGGATGAAAAAGGAGCAAATGAAAATTATATGTTCATCAGTGTTTCATCTTTATTTCAAGACTTCCTCGGGATGATTAATTAGAAGAAAATAAAATACCAGTACAGTATTTGTAATTATTGTGCTGGTATTTTCTTTTCTTTTTGCTCCTTGTTTATCTCTCGATCACTTGTAATATTATTTCCATAATTATCATCATATATATAAGAGAGATAGAGATAGTTAGAATACATAACTTATTTGAGGAAAGAGATATATACATAGACTTATTGAAAGATAATCTTTATAAAAAAAACGTTTGTGAGGAGAAAGATAACTATATTGTTCTGTAATTGTATTCGGCAATGTCTCCTTCAGTCTCGATAATAGCTTTTGTGTAAGGTATGAATCGCTTACATGCTAGGATCAAGTGGTTCTTGTTCATACTGGACATTACATTAACCAAAGAGGCATTTAGTGATCATGTAATGTTATGAAGATACTCATTAACCTTTTTCTCAACTACACTTAGTGCATCTTTTATACTAAGATTAACACAAACTGTATCTTTAAGACGAACAAGGCACATAGTCACTGATTCATAAAGGGCTCATGTAAATTAGAGATCATGCCTACAAAGATGCTCTAAGTAGAGAGTTGAGCAGCAAAGTGTCTGTACATATTAGAACAGTCATAGAAATTCCAAAGTCCAGCGGTTTGAAGGAAAAAAAAATGGACCTTTAGTAGTGATGGGACGATTCCAATATTTTTCCGATTCCGTACTAAATTTCTGATTCTGATACAATTAACCGATTCCGATTCTTTATAAATCACTAAATATTTAAATATAGAGTGGTTATTTTTTCCGATTACCGTAAAAACACATGTTAAATGTGCAGATATTTTTCCTAAACAAAAAAAAAAAAAATACACTTGTTGGAATCATCTATCGATTTTAGTTTTACTGGTCATTAAAAACCAATAAATATTTATTATTTTATAATTATTATCAGCAAAGATAGGTTTTGCTTTAAGCAAAATCAAATAAAAAAGACGATTAAAATAATCGTTTTGGCATCGGAAAATATGCACAAATTTTTCCGATTCCAATTTCCCTAAATATTCTGATTTTTCCGATTCCGATAATCGTCCCAACACTACTTTATAGTTAAGATGTGGAATTTTGTTGCTTGTTAAGTTAGTTGAGGTGGGGTATTTATGTAGAATGGGAACCAGTGCTACGAGGTCTTCAGAGCACATTCCATTATATTACTTGTTAAACAAACACAGGGATGTAACATTGTGGCAATGGAACAGGGGTTGGAACTTGTTTGATCTATTATTGGACACTGTCTAGTAGACAGGAAGTAGTGGCTGATGTACCAGTCCATGTGGCAACAATATTTCATGTAATGGACGAATGGTGACTTTATAGATATATATAGGACACTTTCAGATGCAAGCATTTTTCTAGCATGATAGGGGAACCCACCTTCTTTGCAGTAGCTTTGGCAATATCTTCTTTGCATTTTTTTCTAATTCATGTTACCTTTGAATATTGTGCTGAGGAGTTTGTTATTATCCATTTCAGTGTAATACTGTCGGTTAAACGGAACCCCAGTGTATCTACTCCCAGGAGATTCAACACCTAAGCCAATTGTGTTGAGTCTGAAGCCATCCACTAACGGCTATATTACCCGACGGTCCTTAGCAATCAGTGACTAGAAATTTTCTTTGTAATTATTGAAGGAAAAGTACGTCTCCATTGCACTACAGATTGCAGATGAAGGTTTCAGCTATTGCCTGAAATATATGTACACTCGTTTTTTGTCCTCAGCAAATATACTCATCTCACTCACAATTTCACCAGGAGGGTCGTTTATCAATATTAAGAACAATAAACATCCAAGATCAACCCCTGAAGTATACTCTTATTAATGTCATATTGTTCCATCCACCCACTCCATTTCGTGTGCAGTGCATCTGTCCATCCACTCTATTTCGTCCATTCACCCCTTCTCGTGCACAGTGGATCGGTCCATCCACCCCTTCTCGTGCACAGTGGATCGGTCCATCCACCCCTTCTCGTGCACAGTGGATCGGTCCATCCACCCCTTCTCGTGCACAGTGGATCCGTCCATCCACCCCTTCTCGTGCACAGTGGATCCGTCCATCCACCCCTTCTCATGCACAGTGGATCTGTCCATCCACCCCTTCTCGTGCACAGTAGATCCGTCCATTCATTCTTTACGCAGGTTGTCTATCCATCTCTTCCCTTTCACAACTTTTTCCATCCAACTACCCATCCGCCCAGTCTTTCTTTGCGCATTGAAGCCACCTATTTTAGCTATAAATTATATGCATATTTCTACAAGAAGATTTATTTTAGATTGGAGTCTGATCTGAAACTTTCTAGAGTTGCAGTCAAATCTTTGGACTACGAACTCTACAGTCCAATTTCATTTTGCAATCACTATCAATCTTTCAACACTATTGATACAATTGCAAATAATCTTTTATTGATCCTAACTTTACTACTTTTTAGCATTTACTTTTGTTCTCTGCTCAACATTTTAGATTTATTTAACATCAGCCATTGTTGATACAACAAGGTAATATTTGTTGAGTGATCAATCAAGATTCATCTTCCAAGTGTGTTTTGAATGAATCGTTTGCTAACCACAAATGTTCACCATGCTGATCAATTGGAACAATAATAATGACAACCATGATGATGATAATAATCTATATATATAAAAGCGAAAATGTGTGTATGTATGTTCGCTTTTTGTGTACGTCTTCAAAAGGCTTTTTTCCGGCGGATTCTCGAGGCCGTCGCTCATTTTTAAAACTTTTTATATCACGTCTAAATGATAATATCTATGACTTAACAACGGTGGTCGCCTCCCTATTTAATTTGGCTGAGTTTGAAATGTTAATTATTCAACATTTTCAGATCGGCACGTGTTGCGTTCGTTTTTCGGTATAAAAAAAGCGAAACTCAATTTGAATTACGGGCCCATGGCCAGTGGTCTCTAGAAAGCTATGTAACGTTTGGTCAATGTCGGCTTCGTCATATCAGACGGTTGCTTTCATTTCGAGGCGAGACACTCCCCTTAATAAACAGGGAGCTTGTTTTCCCCAAAGTTAGTTAAAAACAAACAAACCGCTTTATTGACCTCATTAAAAACTGTCCCGCAGAAAATGTTGACTGCTGAATAGCTATTGCTTACGATCGCCACATGTGCATTAAGCTTTTCCATATAAAAAAAGAAGCGAACAGACTCGCGTTAAATAAAACACTGTCCCGCACTCAAAATCCACGTCAATAACTCGTCAAAAACGGGCACCTGTTTTTTTTTTTTTCACACTTTACTATCTTCCAATTGCACGGCAAGGCTTCGTTTTTTGTTTTTTTTAAACAACCAACGATTTTTCTTTTTATTTACCCAAAACCACACACACCTCCAAACACCCGGGCAATGCCGGGTACCCCCTGCTAGTCTATATATATAAAAGCGAAAATGTGTGTATGTATGTTTGTGTGTCCAATAAAAACTTTCGACAGACACGACGAAAATTCACAAACTCGGTATCATATTGAAGCCTCATCCTTCGCCCGAAAAATATCGAAAAATTGACCAAAAATTTTTTCACCCCAAAATCGACAATTTTCGACAGGAGGGGGGGTCAACAAAAACGGTCCTCTCGTGACGGCGACCGGTTCTACGCATGCGTCAGATGACATCATGACCTGATTTACTTTAAATAGTTGAAGAACTGACTAAATTTTATGTACGTCACGTTAGCTCAGTTCGTTAGCATGTTGGTTCGTTATCTAAACGTTTTGGGTTTGAATTATGGTGTGAGATGTCTTTTCTTTTTTTTTTTTCGATTTTTTAAATTTTAATATTATTTAAGCCATTTTTCACGTAACGTTCGTTCTTCGATTTTTTTTTTTTTTTACTTCGCTTATTCTTAGGTTTTCATTAACACCCGCACCATCAACCACACACCCAAAAACACCTGGGTACCCACCTATTTTTTAAATTTTAATATCGAAACAGGCTTATTTAAGCCATTTTCACATGTTTTTCTTTTTTTTGGTTTTTATTTTTCAGAAGTTTTAACGTTCGTTTTTCTGTTTCCTTTTTTGTTTTTGTTTTTTCGATTTTTACATTTAATATCGTTCGTTTGCCTTACGTTAGTTTTTTTTGTGTTTTTTTTTTTACTTCACTTTAATTTACCCAACTTTTACAACCTATTTTGGAGATATTTTTTGATCGCCGCGTAGCGGGGAAAACAGAAACTGGCTTCCAGTGCAAAACTAGGTCAAACATCACGCAACTTGACGTTGTCACACCTGCTAATTTCGGTTTATAAACGTCAACTTAACACATTTATCAATTCATCTGTTCCCGTGGTCGAGATGGTTATGTCGCAGGGTTTTTTTTTCCATTTCCTTTCCACCTCCGTGTCAAAGGTTCGGGATTCAAGCCTACCTTTCTACTAAAATATTTTTTTTCTTTTACACCTCCAAACAACTGGCCAACGTTTTTTTTTTTTTTTTAACAGGGTTGTTTTAATCTACCCCCTCCCCCCACCAATACATACCTCCAAACACCCGGCTAACTCCTGGTACCCCCGCTAGTCTATATATATAAAAGCGAAAATGTGTGTGTTTGTGTGTGTGCGCATGCATTTTTGTGTATGTCCACAAAAAGCTTTTTTCGCCAAGCTTCTTGGTCGGCTCACTCCTTAAAACTTTTTATATTCTGTCTAAATCATAATATCTACGACTTAAAAAATGGAGGTCATGCCTATCTTAAATTTGCCCGACTTTTATGCGCTATTTTTGACATTTTTTGGATCGGCGCATGTTGATTCGGCTTTTCCGTGTAAAAGCAAAACTAATTCAAAGCTTAAGGCATTGTTCCCGGTGCGGAACGTCCAAAAGCTATCAGCTTGATCAATGTGGAGTTTCTCTTTATATCAGACAATTGGTATTCAATTTGGACAATCCACTTTAAATGGGGAGCTGGTTTCCCCCCCCCCATCATCTTGGGGAAGCCAAAGTTGGGTAAACAAACCCCAAGAAACTGCCCCACAGTAAATAAAAAACTGCCCCGCAGTAAAAGTTTACTCCGCTACTAATATTTGACCTCATTAAATCATTAAGTGCGGGCACCTGTCAGTTCTTAATACTTAAATAAATTCCAACATCTTTTAGTTACTATTTCTTGCTGTCTGAGCGGTTAACGTCTCACGTTTTTTTCACACTTTATTTTCCAACTTCGCCTCAAGGCTTTGGGTTCGATCCTTCCTACCTCCCTACCAAAACTTTTTTTTTAAACTTCCTCCCCGACACAAACATCCGGGCAATGATTTTTTTAAAGAAATTTTAGGTTTATCACTTCGCTTATTCTTTTGTTTTGATTTCCCACCCCCCTTGCCACCCGAACACACACACACACATCTAAACCCCCAGGCAACGCTGGGTACTCCCGCTAGTCTATTATATAAATCGCATCTATCTGCTTAAATGTATGTACATATGTATGTCTGCCTAAAACTTTCAGCAGAGGCGACTGATTTTCACGAGATCAGTATCGATTTGAAGCTTGGCCCTTCAGACAACATCGAAAAATTGGTCAAAAACATTAATTCTTTCACCCTCAACTGGGCAGTTTTCTACAAGGAGGGGTCGATTTATTGCAAGCTATTTTTGTAAGTCATCGTATCGGTTGGATTGATTTTGCCTAATTTTAACATTCTAAACTTCCAGTCGTGTCATGTAGCAGCGGTAAAACGTCAGATTTTCTTTCACTTTCTTTTCTGTCTTCGCCGGCCTGTCTACTACCACTTTTTTTTTTTTTTTTGCTCAACACACATCTCTATACACCCGGGCACCCAGGCTAGTCTATATGTCTACAAAAGTGAGAATGTGTGCATGCGATGACACTTCTCAACCTCTTTACTCAACAAATTTTTGAACTACAGACTTGAAATTTGGTATATAGGGTATTCAGACGTGTGAAAAACTTTTTAATCGGTTTTCATCTGAAGAAAAGGACTGCTAAGTGGTCAGAATTGAAAAATTGATATTTGAGGGTTCATTGGATTTTTGTCTGTTTGCTGTTTCATGACTGCGCATGCATGGTCATGAAACATGACATGACAGCTTCTTTATGTTAAGAATAAGTAGGTTTGAAAACTCTTCACAGTGGGCCCAGTGGTGGAAATAGGTAAAAAATTTGTCTTTTTTTAACGTAAATTAATAAATAAAAAGTAAAATAAATTTCTGACAGAACAAAAAAAAAATCAAGTAAATTGCCTCATTTTTAGCGATTTTATAAGATTTTGAAGTTGCAGGAATCAATCTGCTCTCAGCAACCTTGGTCGGGGTCTGTTTTTCAGTAGCAAAATTGTACCAACCTTAGAAAAAAACTCTCAAAAGTAGAAAAAAAATCCTTAAAAATACTTCTTACTTGTTTTTCTAATATTGAAAATTAACTTATCTACTCATAAAATGGATAACAAATGAACATTTCCAGAAAAACTGAGCCACCCTTTAATTACCATTGCTCCCAGGTCCACTCTGACCCAGAGTAGTAGTACCTGTTAGGGTCCCAACCATGGGTTGAATAGAAACCGACTTGCAAAAAACAAATATATTCTATTAAAAAAATTTTCTTCAAAATAACCGGATTTGGCATTAAATAACCTGGAAAGGGTTGATATGCCGTAAAACAAAAACAACCAACCAACCAATCCTTGTAAAAAAAAAAAAAAAAAAAAAAAAAAAACATGCCAAAATTGCACATTTTTTTACCCAAATCAGGTGATTATTTATTTATTTTTTTGCATAAGTTGCAAAATATCATCAAAAGGACTAAAGCTCACATATTACAGTATATACTTTTTAAAATTCTTGGTTCATAGGCTACATGATGCAATAAATGGATTTATGTGAGGTTTAGCCGTTGGCAGAATAATTTAGCCTGAAATATTTCATGGTCACAAGAAAAATTTTGAAATATTAAGATTTCCTTAATTCTTTTCACAATTATGTTTTCAAAAAGAACATATTTGTTGCAAATGGATGTTGAATGCATGCTATGTTGTTAGTTTACTTGTTAATGTTCATGAACTGTAGCATGCATACTCATTTTCTAGAAATTGAGAATTGTCCATTGAGAAGTTTTATTTGTTTGTCTTATATTTTCTTGGTTTTCTTTTGTTTAAACTTCCCTCTATATTATTCAAACTTTATTCACAATGATTTTGTTGCAGTAATTGTTTCATTACATCAATATTTGCATAAGATAGAGGAAATCGGCAAAGTGTCCATTACACAAAAACAAATCTTCTAAGCCATCATTGATTACAGGTTGCAGTTTCCACCAACCAAATCTCCTTATTGTGATGCTTGTATCAGTAAATGTGGAAAAGAATTCGATGTAATCCAAGATTCTGTTGATTGGTTGGAATTCTTCAAATCTGGATGCAAGAAAGAAATGGATGCAATATTATGAATGCAAGAAGAAATATGGATGCAATTCAATGGTTTTAAGAGTTAGCACAAGAAGAAAGACAATTCAGCTGTGCTCGAATTTTCCTGCTACTAAAGGAAAGTTGTTTGATGCTTTTATTGTTGTCATTGAGAGTAAAGATGTTATCTATATATATAAAAGCGAAAATGTATGTATGTATGTGTGTTCGTTTTTTTTGTATGTCTACAAAAGGCTTTTTTCAGAGAAGCGATCGGTCGGTTCACAACTTTTAAAACTTTTTATATCACATATAAATCGTAATATCTCACAGTTAACAACGAAGCTCGCCTCTCTATTTAATTTGCTTGATTTCGGGAAGATAAATATTCAACATTTGTCGCTTGCCGCATGTGGGTTAGTCTTTTTCCTATAACATCTTGGGAAAATAAAAAAAAAAAAAAGCGTTCCGCAGTAAATGAAATAATACTATCCCGCAGTCAAACTTGACCTCATTAACTCATTAAAACGGGCACCTGCCAAATCCAATTAATTAAATAAATTAAAACGGGTTTCTGTTAGCATCTCGCGGTGGGGCAATGGTTAACGTCGCAGGGTTTTTTTTTTTTTCACATTTTAATTTATAACTTTGCCTCAACGGTTCGGATTCCCAATCAACAGATGTGCTGAGGATACTCTGAAGATGTGAGAAAGTCGGGTTGATGATGATGGTGTGGTTCCTACTAAATGTGGTGGCTTTAAGACCAGGCAAGGTGTTACAACGAAACCAATTTCTATATCTATATCAGACCAGAACAGTATCACCATAACCCATGCCTACATCAATGGCACTACATTGTTCCTCAAAGTTATGCATTATTGCAACATAGACCACCAATAATGGATTGAAAAGTCAGAGCCTTTAGGTGATCCAATTCGTGCCTCCAGACAAAATTCACGATGAAACTGGTCTCTGTATGGATAGATGTAATGTTGCTGGTGTAAAAGGTGGGACATCAACAAATGGCCGTCAAGGAAGACATTTTTTCTCTGAGGAGGTTATTGATTGAATACAAGAATGACTCTTGTGAAACACAGATAATTTCTTGCTTTTGCATCGACAATTGTCAACAATCCTTAGTGTTGTATCTTTCTCAAGACAAACTAACCTTAAGAAGATGAAAATTCTTTGCCAAAGTACAATTACGAATATTTCATTGTTTTTTTAGGGGTACAAAACTTTATGGCTGTTAAAAAAGGAAGACTGAGCCTTTTTGTATCTATGGTAAAAAGGAGGGGGGGGACATTTAATGGATGTTAAAAATTAAATAAGGAGGTAGAGTCAGCCGAACAGGTTTCGCCCTCGCTTTTCAAAGCTGAATGGAGTTTTTTTTTTTTTTTTTTTTTTGTATAGGGAAACTAATTCAAACAGGGGAATGACTAAAATAAAATAAAACTATCGGAAAGAAAAAAATATGGGGGAACAACTAAAATAAATCTATTATGATAATTATACGATGGAGAGGAAATGAAGAAACTCTAAGGCTTTTCCTCTCCATTGTATAATTATCATAACGATAGATTTATTTTAGTCGTTAACCCATTTTTTTCTCCTTCCGATAGTTTGGTTTTATTTTAGTTGTTCCCCCATTTGAATTCGTTTCCCTATACAAATAAAAAAAAATAAAACTCGATTCGGCTTTGAAAAGTTAGGGCGAAACCCGCTCGCCTGACTCTACCTCCGTATTTAATTAAAAAAAAATTTTTTTTAACCTCCATTAAATGTTTTCCCTCCGTCCTTCTTTTTACCATGGATAAAAACCCCTCACTTTAGTCTTCCTTTTTTAACAGCTATAATTAGGAATATGCGTGATCATTTTAAATGGGTGAAGCTAAATCACTCTTCACGGAATAAATCAACATTTACTTGAGTTTATGGCTATGAATGATGGCTGCGAATTAGGAAACTTGTCAGACGAATGTTTGGAGTCCAACCATAAAAAACATCCATAATTATTTGCAATTCCTTTCAAGAAAAACATAACTAATTGAACAGTTAACTGATGTTAGATGTAGACCGCTTGAAGGCTCTAATCCTGGTGGTTGTGAAGCAGTCCAATTAATTGCATCCTAATAAGTATTGCACTGAATGTGATGCAAATGATCACAAATCTCATGTAAGGCTTTTCAACTTACCAAAGAAATTTTATGTTTCTCTTGTTGAAGATATCTTACTTGATTGATATTTTGTAATAGTGCATATATATATATATATATATATATATATATATATACACACACACACTATTTCCGTAGTCACATAAGACTTGCAACAAGTCATTTTTCACTAAGATATGGCCAAATATCTAATTTGAACATTTTGGAAGCAAAATCCCGAATTTAGGTTTTTTGACATTTTTTTAAAGTATTTTAACGTTTTGCTTCGAAAAGGCCATCAACCACTACCTGGACACTTTTTATTGTCTCTATTTCCACAAATCGGCGATCTGGACCCACTGGTTTTTTTTTTTTGTTTTTGTTTTTTAAGATCGTGGCAAGTTGGCCTAATGGTTATCATACTTGATTCACTATCTTTAGGTTTTACTTTCGATCTCAGCTCTGGTATTGTTTTACTTACAAGAAGTGAACTGTTTAAAAAAAAAAACATAAAACTCTCATGCACATGTCTCAGTTCCTTTCCGTTTTTTTTTGTTTTTTTTTTACTTCATTTTTTAAAGGAATTTAACCTTACATTTAATACCGACTGTATTTCTGTTTATAATAGATAAGAACTCTAAAAATATAATATTTATGCATATTTTACGACCGGGCAACGGCGGGCGGCCTGCTTAGTAATCTTTATAATATTTCTCTAAGCCACTTCATGTTCGTATGTACGTTATCACCTTTCACACAGATTTCGTTTACTCAGTGGAGATGATGATTGGTGATAAATGTGATTTCACCAAGGTAAACAATTCTCTCTTTACCCATTTTAAAATGAATTGTTCCAAAATCAGATTGTATCATCTCCTCAACTAAACCGGTATAAATCAATACAAAAAATAAAAAATAAATATTAAAAAGTGACATTGGTTTTATTGATTTGAAAAATATTTATTAATTATTTTTATGGTAAGAAGATCGAATATTGTTTTAAATAAATAAAGAAAAGATCTATTCGTTTTATTTATTTAAAAAATATTTAACTACCAATGACAATTAGTTTTATGGAACAAGAGTAATCTTTTTGCTTAATAATTATTGATACTGGCAGACATTATTTCAAATTATTTACTGCAAATTATGCAGAATGATGTAGAAAGGTCGATATAATAATAACAATAGTGGTGGTGGTAGTAGTAGTAGTAGTAGTAGTAGTAGTAATAATAATAATGATAATAAACAATAGTAGTAGTAGTAATAATAATAATAGTGGTAGTAGTAATAATAGTAGTAGTAATAATGATAATAACAATAGTGTTAGTAGTAGTAGTAATAATGATAATAATGTAGTAGTAGTAATAACAATAGTAGTAGTAGTAGTAATGACAGTAGTAGTAGTAATAACAATAGTAGTAGTAGTAATGACAGTAGTAGTAGTAGTAGTAATGACAATAGTAGTAGTAGTAATGACAATAGTAGTAGTAGTAATAACAATAACAATAGTAGTAGTAATGACAATAGTAGTAGTAGTAATAACAATAACAATAGTAGTAGTAATAACAATAGCAGTAGTAGTAGTAGTAATAATAGTAGTAATAATAACAATAATAGTGGTAGTAGTAGTAATAGTAACAATAATAGTAGTAGTAGTAGTAATAATAACAATAGTAGTAGTAATAATAATAATCTTTCAAATATTCTTGTAATTTTGTTTCCCTTTCATTAATGCATATTCTTTTTGTTTTTGTTTTTTTGTTGTTGTTTTTTTAACTTTACAGTTTAAAACGTATTTTCTGTTCATCTCATTTGTTTTTTTTTTTAACTTTACCAATTTAGACATAATTTATTTTTTATGAATGTAAATATCAGTGTGAACAAGCGTTTTTTTTTTGTTTTGTTTTGTTTTTTTAAGCTGTTTTTTTTTTGTCATTTTTACAGGAGGGTTTATATTGGTTTTTATAAAATACTTTGCTCTTAATATCTGTTATATTTCTCAGAAACTACTGGGCTGATTTGATTCATATTTTGTATGGCTGTTTGTTATAAGGTGCAGCAGACTAAGTATTATGGTATCCATTCGATGCGCAATTAGAGATTAATAGGGATTAGTCACTACAATACCGCATTTACTTTAGAAAATTTTAGGATACTTCTAAGCTGATCTGGCTGAAATTTTGTATGTACCTTTGTTATGACAAGGTGCAGTAAACTAAGAATTATGGTACCCATTCGATGAATAATTAGGGATTAATAGGGATTATTATTTAATGCGAAAATGAGTACAAATTTAACCATATTCAACCATCGATTTGGCATAAAACATTCCAAGTCAATGGCCAAAAAGTCAAGTATGATTTTTTTTCTGTTGATATCATGAAAATGAAATTATATATATATATTAGTGATGGGACGATTCCAATATTTTTCCCGATTCTGATACAATTACCGATTCCAATTCGTTTAGAATCTCTTAATATATAATTGTACAGATTTTTTGGCTTCTTTTTTTTTTTTTTTTTTTTTAAGATTACCATAAAAACCCATGTAAAAAAACTCTACAAACGTAAAACATAGACTTTTGGGGTGATCTATAGATTTCAATTTAACTGGTATCGTAAAATCAATCGATATTTATCATTTCATCATTAATATGAGCCGTGGAAAATTATGTTTTTTAACAAAATTAAGCTTAAAAATAGGCAATTAAAAGAATCGTTTTTTGCATCAGTTGGTTGGTTGTTTTTGTTTTACGGCATATCAACCCTTTTCGGGTTATTTAATGCCGAATCCAAAGATTTTGAAGAAAAAATTTTTAATAGAATATATTTGTTGTTTTCAAGTCGGTTTCTATTTGACCCATAGTTGGAACCCTAACAGGTACTACCACTCCGGGTCAGAGTGAACCTGGGAGCAATGGTAATTAAAGGGTGGCTCCACACTCCCCAAAGCCCGCAAGCTGGGGCCTCACCACAGGATATAGTTTAAGGTCATATCCAGGACCCCCATTGAGGGACTTTTACCCTCTGCAGGGAGGCATTTGGTGTATTCTAATGCCCCACCGACAGGGCCGGTTTTTGGCATCGGGAAATAGTTGCTAATTATTACGATTCCAATACAGATTCCCCAGAAAGTTCTGATTTTTTTACGATTTCTGATTCCAGCTAATCGTCCCAACACTAACACACACACACACACACACATATATATAATATATAAACTGATGTAAAATATATTATTGGGGTTGATATATGTGCATATATATATTTTTTTTTTTTTTGTATGCCACATTCAAGCTTGTTGCAAAAAACTTGGTGACATCCAGGTTCAGAACCAAACCAAAGCCTGTCTATTACCATTATTTTCGTGTTTTGTCTGCAGGATATTTCTTTTTCTTTCTTTTTTTTATCTTTGTAGATTTCATTCTCTCATCTAGTGGACATTTGGTGTGTGTGTGTGTGTGTGTGTGTGTGTGTGTGTGTGTGTGTGTGAGAGAGAGAGTGGGGGACTCATCTTGTATGTCTGTCAGATTGCACTTATTTTCGTCTTTTAATAGGAGTTCCTTGCAGTGTTTTGGGGTGAGATGGCAGGAGGGCACTTCTGTAGACATCAGATGGTCGATATTGTCTCTTTTTTTTTTTGTGTGTGTGTGTGTGTGCACACGTTTTATGAAGTTCCTCTTCATAAAACGTCTCCGCACAAATGTATGACAGGTTTGAAAGTTTAACCACCTCTGTCAGATTTTTACTTTGGAAAACTGATAAAAATTTGAAACTAAGCCAACAATTCTTGGCTTATCTTAACTGAAACCTTTTGCTTCAATTGGAATTGTTGATATCGTTGACTTGCAGGGAGACCCGACCTTACCTGGGAATGAACGAGGATCAATGACGCTTCACCCTCCCATATTTTATTGTCATAAAAATTGAAAAAATCCCCCGTTTTTCAATCCTCCACGCAATTACTTAGTCCACAATACATTGCACTGAAGAATAGGCCGTATAAGACGTTGACTTTAGTCAAAATCGCCTGTTCCTTCTTTCATTGGATTATTTTGATTACTGATACTTATCGAAGACATTCCAATACGAAACCTATCTAAGAACACTGCCTGACACATAAAGTACCTTTGTGTGAAATTTCATAAAAAATCAGCCCAACCGTTTTAGGGTATGTAGGGAACGAATTCACACACACAGTTTTATATAATAGTAGAGATAATAAAGTCGTATTACTGTCAGTAATTTTCCCCACTCTTTATCTGCGCCTAAATCAGAACGTAGATTCTATGAACAAAGCTTCTTTCTTAGAAGTGCACGCCTGTGGAACTCTCTTCCGTTTGCCTGTTTCCCACCTCACTACAACTTGGATGTCTTCAAGTCCAATATAAACAAACTCCTGATGAATCTCCCCCTTAAGACACCTTATCAAATCTCCAATACTAAAGATTTCTACAATACTATCCCATTGATTACTGTACACGCAATAACCCTTATCCCCGAGTGGCTTCCGGGCCTTGATAAGTGGTGACCCCACCCCCCCAATGTAAAAAAAAAAAAATTCCTGTCTATTTGTTTAGTTTAATTAATATATACAAAGGGTACACTTTTTCACAAATTAATTTTCAATGGACTGATGCATGATTTCTATATATATTATTTATTCAAAAGAAATCTACATTCAATGAATAAACTCATTTGCATATTACATCAAAGAAAATCTATTTTAAATAATTAGCTTGATGTTATTGTTTGTTTGTTGTAATAGAATCGTTTTAATAGTTCTGTCTAGAAATATTATTTAAAGTTGATTTATTTAATTTATTTTTAATTTATCTAATTTAATATTTTCAGTTATTAATAGCTGATAAGTTTCGTTTAAAACCGGAAGTAATCTTATTTATTTAACCTATGAGAGTTATTTCCCCCTTTAGCTATGATAGTTATTTGATTTTAATAGACCAAAATGGATGTTTTTTTTATACTTCTCTAAACCTAATATGTGGTCGTTTTTCATAACAAATTAAATAGTATGTGACTAATCCCTCTGCCTGGCGATATGTTTCGACCGGGCAAGGCCAGGCATATCCAGCTAGTATGATATAAATTTCAGGTTGTGTACATAGATATTCAGGAATACTTCCATTAGTTTCACTAGTAAATTTTACATAAGAATATACTTTTACATTTTATGTAGATTTTTAACCTTCTTTTCTATAGGAAACGCACAAACATCATACACACATCACACAGACATTGAGTTTTATACATAGATTAGGTATGTATATATTTGCAAATAGACGATCCACTCCTAAACTAATTAACTGATCATTATGAATTTTGGTACACAGTTGCTAGATGTAAGAATGACCAAATATGGACTACATTCAGCTTTATGTAAAGCAAAGGTGGAAGCCTCCACCCCCTTAAAAATTAAATTCTATTCCTGTGGAATTTTAACAAAGGGATTAGACAGCAATTAATAACTATTCCCAAAATTCCAGTTTCTTTTAAGTATTTTAAAGTGTTTTTAGGGGTCACTGTATAAACACAACAACCCATTTGAAAATTGAAGTATTTAAGATTTACATTGAATTTTGTCTGTAGTCATTAAAAGAACTGCCTGCCTGTGGAACTTTATACCATTGATCTAATTTCTATCTAGCTACAACATGGTCGTTTTTAAGTCCAATGTAAACAAATTCTTGTTGATCCGTCTTTTTAAATAATCAAATTCTACCCAATTTTCACAGCTACTGATCATTTCACTGTTGTCTCCCCAATCAACTTGCACTCATTAACCCTTATTCTCAAGTGGCTTTCAGACCTTAAGTGATGACTCCCTTGTAATAAAAAAAAATATATATATATATAATTAAGCAAGATTCCCTGAAGTTAAATTTCTTAAGACCCCTTTAGCATAAGATTAAATTTTAGCAATTTTCTAGAATAAAAATAATGAAATAGATTTTGATCAAAATTAGAATAAGTATTGTAAATATAAGGTTTAGTATTATGTCGTAAATCAAATCTTTGTAAGGTGACATAAACGTGATGGAAAACTGTTCTGTTTGGGCTAATTCATTTTATTTGCCCTTAGGTGGGCATTCTTCTAGTTATATATGAACAAATGATTAATAAAACATGTTAAAAGACATCTTGAAAAAGAGTTAAAAACATGTTTAATTTTAAAAAAGGAAGCACAAGATAAGTGGATAGTCCTTAATCTGCAGAGTTTCGAAGAAATACTCTCCTTCTCATCAGAAGGCAGGAATTAGAAAAATGCAGGATCGGATTTTGCATATAAAAGTATTTAATGAAACTACAAGTGAGTCACAGATCTTACTTGGTTAAAAAAGGGTGAGGTAAGGGGAATAGGAGGTAAAAGAAAAAATGATAAAAAGATTTCACATGAATGGATAGTCCGGTGAAGGGTAAAAAATCCAAGAATGGTAAAATCCAAAACGGTCGAATTTCCAATCCAATGGGTAAATTCCAAATGGTCCAAAATGATCCAAAAGGCAGAGTTCCTTGGAAAAAATCGCAAATGGAATGAATTCCAGATCAGTAAAAGAAAAAGCACTGGAGAGAATATTTAAAACACGTCTGTCAAGGCTGGAGGAATCAAGTAAAAATTTTTAATTTTTTTATATATATATATATATATATATATATATATACACACACACACACTAGCAAAAGTACCAGTCGTTGACTGGGTTCAAAAAGAGCCTTAAAAAATGGGGCCTGATGTATGACAGTATGAAAGGTTATTAAAAAAGGGGTGGGCATGTAAAGAAGTAACTTCAGATTTTGGAGTATCGAAACCAAAGCAAAATATGATGAAAAGAAAAATAAAGTTTTGCAGAAATATATATTTTGTATATCAATTTTGTTGTCCATCGTAGTTAAACGTGACCAATGAAATACGTATTTTTAGAAAAGCAGAAAAAAACAGGTTCTATTATCCACACCTATTAACCCATTTAATTTCTCAATTGCAAAGATAATGTAAAACCATGTAAAACAATATAATAGTTGCCAACAGTTTGTCCATCAATAGTTCTTAGAAATGAAAATGAAGTTGGTCCTCATATTTCATGACGAAAGAGTCTCAAAAAAGAAACATTCATGGTAACGTGGGTGCACACAAGGTGAATTTCTATAGATATTACAAGACCCATGCAGCACGTTACTCTATACTATTTCAAATAAGGTTAGATCAGTTTGTATATCAGGTAATTCATATATAATGCAGTCAATTTGATTGGAGTTGATTTTTCTGGTAAGCCACAATAATATATGTGCATAAGACAAGCCTGTTTTTTGCCACTCAATTGTGTACCTGTAACATTGTAGTGGGCCAAAGATTTGATTTGTTTATCAGATTCACCACTTTGATTATCTTCAAACGAAACACTCTGGCCAATAGATTTTGTCGATTGATGTACATTTGTCCAGGAAGAAGTTCATCTTTGGATTTGAAGTGAATGTGATAAATAGGTCTGGTTTTCCATAATTTCTGCCATAAGTCATTGCATCTTGGGTCCTTTCATGCATATATCATAAACTACCTGTGAAGCTCGAAGGTAATATGCATATCTGACCTATATAGTTATTTATATGATCTTTGAGATGTATGTAGGAATCTACTATTAGCCTTTGGGCCAAGATCAAAGTGTAGTATCTGTTATCCAGATGCTGTACTTCTATTTCTTGTTCTCTTTCGGTGAAGGAGCAGTCCTTCACGACTGAGACAATTTTTTATTTTTGTACCTTTTCTCCACGTTAAAAAAACGACCCTGGTGTCTAACTCTGTCCCGTGGAGAGGCATTGTAAATAGGTACTATTAGCTTGCTTTGGTATATAAAAGTCTTTCTGCTTCAACTCTGCAAACCTATCAACTGCAAACTGATGGAAGAGATTTTGACTTCTGTAAAGATGATTGAAGGAATTATCTCTGATCATAAAATGGTACGCAGAAAAATCCGTACATGAAATATGTTTTGTGGTATTTCCAAACTGACTTTGAGGCAAGTGAGATATGATAAAGGACTATAGCCTAATTTTTTTTTTCTATTTTTAAATTGTTTTTAGTTAAAAAATGAATTCTGATCCAATCAATCAAACTATAAAAAATATGTGCAAAAAGTGAAGAAATTCCATTTCTTTGTATCTGAAATTTAAAAAAAAATCATTAAAAAATATTTGTAAATAAAAAATGTGTTGTTTTGTTTGTTCTTTTTTTTTTAATAAATAATTCCAAGTGTAGTATCTATCATGGAAAAAAGAATTTTAATTTTATTTTCGAATGAATAATTAATAATTCAGTATTTGCTCTTTCCTCATCAGTCAGAGGAGAATAAATCCTTTTCGACTGAAGTAATTCTTGCTTCTCACAGTCTTCATTTATACTTCATAAAATCAACTGTGTTTTACTTTGGCATACTTTATCTACCTCATTATTTAATTCTTTCATTTATTTAATAATATTAAATGAATCGCCATCTAAAATATACATTTTTCTTTTTCTAAAATATAGTTTAAGTAAAATAATTTGTTTGGGAGTATTAAACAATTTAGATGATTGAAATAGGATTTGACCAATATTTTTATAATTTATGATAAAAAATGGAAGAGTTAAACTAAACACCTTAAAGTAACTTTGATATTTAAAAAAAAGTCAGTTATTTAAAATGGACAAGAACACACCGGCAGAAAATAATATCAAATAGTTTAACCCTTCCATTTTTATCATAAATTTTTTAAATATTGGTCAAATCCTATTTCGGTCACCTAAATTGGTTTCGACATTACTCACAAGCAACTTATTTTTCTTAAAGTATATTTTAGTAAAAAAAAATTAAAAACCATTTTATGAAAGCCAGATAGACCCCATAATTTTACTACACCACACCTGTTCAAACGGAAACATGCTTATAACAATAGTCTTATGTGGATATATATTTAAAAGCCTTGTTAAACTTTGTGACATATTTCCATTCTTTGGAGGTCAGGCGCAAACACAGACCCCATAATTTTATTATACCATATTTCTTCAAACTGAAACATAATTATCCAAATATACTTACATGGATAGATATCAAGTCTTTGTTAAAGTTTGTGGCATATTTCCATTCTATGGAGGTCAGGCGTGAATGCAGACCCCACAATTTTATTATACCATCTCTGTTCAAGTTGAAACATACATATTTGTATGCGCATCTATATAAAAAAATCTTTGTAAAAGTTTTTGTATTAAGTTTTTTATTTCCATTATTTAGGGACCGGGCACGTATGCTGCCCCCACAATTTTAATAACCCACCCCTGTTCAAAATGTTACATACCCATTTTTCCTCCTTGATACCTCTTCTATCATTGTATGTGGTCCGTTTTGTATAATAGTAAACCATGTAGGGGCCTATTTGTGTACACACACAGCTTAATTATATATATATATATATATATATATATATATATATATATATATATATAATGTGTGTGTGTGTCCTGCAGGCCAGTTTCAGTTTTGCTGCTTGCCACTAATATATAATTATAAATCTGTGAACCTTTCTTGCTTGACTCTTGTTTTCCATGATCGGATGATTCCATCTTTTAAAAAAGGGAGGATAGGTAAAAAATAAATATATATGTATATATATGGGCATAGCTAAGAGGCTAAGGAATGAGGGTGAAGAATTGTATGTTTTGGTTTCGATTCTAGCTGATGGCACTCAAGTTATGTATATATTTCTTTTAGTTTTAATCTCACTACTATATATTAATTAGATTTAATATAATAATCGATAGAGAATTGTCTCTGTGATAATAAACACGTAATCTGCATGAATTAAAATATCATATTTAAGCGTGTCTTGCGACCTGCTAGTATATATATATATATATATATATATATATATATATATATATATATATAATGTAATAAATTATCACATAAAGCTCAGCAAAGCAATTGTTTGTAATCGTTAAATGTTTTACTTTGTAGGCTTGATGCGTTCACGTGTGAGAGGAGCTGATGCATCCGTGGCAGAAGTCCTTACATTCCTTGACAGCCACTGTGAATGTAATGTCAACTGGTTGGAGCCTCTGCTTGAAAGGGTTGCTGAGGTAATGTCCAATTAAGCCTTTTTAAATAATTTTTCTTATCTTGATCTTGTTTTATGTTAAGCCTCATCTTTATTTCTTCAAAGGCATAACTTATGTGTTTGATCAAATTTGTTATCTGTGTTTGTTTACAGCCCACATCGCTGAACTAATTGCCACCAAACTATGTCAAAATATTATTTATGATCTTAGAACTGTTTTATTTGGTGATATCTGTATCAAAGATCAATGCCATATTCAAGGAAAAATTCAAATTTACTGTTCGTTGTAGAAACGCACTACTTGGTCCATATTGTAGTCAATAAAGTCCAGCATCTTATGACTTTGATTTTGAGGTTTAACTAAAAAAAGTTCGTTTTCAACTTATTTTTTCAAATTTGATTTATGGGTTTGACACTTTTTGATAACAGAAACCATCATCCAAACTTTCAGCTTAATCATATAGTTTTTAATTATCAAAGTTTTCATGGCAATCAATCTTCTCTGATATATTAGTGTTGGGATGATTAATCGGAATCGGGAATTGACAAATTTGGTATCGGAATAAAAAAAAAATTGGTTCCTATTTTCCGATACCAAAACGATTCTTTTAATTGTCTTTTTTTATTTGATTTTGTTGAAAGCAAAATCTTCCATGGCTGGTAATAATGATAAATTAGTAAATATTTATTGATTTTAAAATACAAGTAGAGATCGATAGATCATCCTCCACAAGTGTAATTATGTTTTGGAAAATATCTGCACATTTAACATCTGTTTTTACAGAAATCAAGAAAAATAACAACTCTAATCGGAATCCGTAATTGTATCAGAATCAGGAATTTAGTATGGAATTAGTAATTGTATTTGAATCGGAAAAAATATTGGAATCGTCCCATCACTTATATATATATATATATATATATATATATATATATATATATATTATTAAAATTACAAACTGATTTCTTATTCACTAAAATTAAACCAGAAAATAAATCAACAAATAAAGTAAAAAAAAAAAAAAATGAATACGATATAATGGTAATAACAGAGTAAAATTGCACATCAATATGTGCAAATTACACAATGATTAGAATGACATTCTGATTTAAAATAAGTTCTATTTCTGCTTGACAGCTCATCTACCTATCCATTTCCGGTTCAGCTTTTATGATATCTTCCATTTTTTTTTTTTTTTTTTTTTTTAACGACAATTTTGGATTCTTTTCTTTTTGAAAAAGAGATTACTTCTCGAAATATCAAAGACTTCCACCACGTCGGTTATCTCAAACAGTAAGTCAATTTTACTGATTTATATTCGTGATTGATACGGAAAATAAATGGATATATGAAGATATAAAAAACAAACATAACAAGACCCTCTTTCGTTTGTCCATTTTAGTTCATATGTCACATCAATTTAACATGCAGTTCCCTGCATTGATATAGCCTTCTTATACTCCTCCACATGTACATATATATATATATTTATTTTTCATAGTAATTATTGGCTCCCTTGTATACAGTTTTATGGATAAGATTTCCCGAATTTAAGTTTTCAGTTGAATTTTTCTATTTGTATACAGCCTAGTCTCCACATTACTTGACCAATCGTCAGTAAATTTTATTAAAGCATCAGTCATGGTTTAACTTGTAACTAACCGGATTTGGCATGAAATTATCCAAAAAAGGATTGATATATTATAACAAAAAGAAATGCTGTTGATTAGTCTAACCCAATTAAGTTTCATCCTATTGGTCTTCTCTCTGTTATTAGCAATTTTTTTTTTTTTTTTTTGAAAAGTTCGTCAATGGTGGCAAGCTTGTTCATTTTCTGAAAAGTCTTAGCCTCTTTAATGATATTCAGTATGGCTTTCATGGTTTTCGTTCAACAGCTCCTCTATTAACTGTTATAACTTTATGGATGATTCAGGAGAGGTTAGGACCATTTTGCTAAACATTTTGAAAATGCTCAAATGTCTGACATTCTGGTTTTCTAAATAAATTTAGGGTTATGGTATTAATGATAAGGTTCTTGACATTATTAGGTCCTTTTTTCTGTTACATGTCTCTGAAGACACCGTTCTTGCATAACCGAAATAAGTCGCTTTATTCCTGCGTTATACTGATGGATAATTTAGACGTAAACAAATGTATTATTCTGCCATCTAGTTAACATGGGTGTTTCTGGTGTACACACTCATTTAAATTAGATGACAAAGCTATAAAACAGTTATTTTTCTAAAGGTTCAAATAAATTAAGGAATAACAATGAGTAGTTTAATTAACAAACTCTCTTGAAGAGAGTGAGAGAAATAGCTAAGTCAGTTATTTATAAATTATGCCTAATTAGAGCAATAAAAATCTGGTCTTCTACATAAATTTAGGGTTATGATGTTGGTGGTATAGTTCTTGACATTATTATTATTTTTTTTTTTTTTCTGATAGAAACTTTCGAATAACTTTGGATGGTATCTAATCTATACTAGTGTTCCACAAAGCTAATATTGTATCTTTATATAAATGACCTTCCATAGAATATTTTCAAGGCTAAAGTCAATAGACATCTCCCGTCTTTGCGCTTATCATCTTTTCTTCTTAGGTTCTTACATCAAGTGGCTTCAAGCTTTGTCTTGAGAGATTATCATATGTATATGCATATACTTCAGAGGATGAACACATAACATCTTCATTCATATCTGTTCCAAGAATTGAATGTCAACAACTTTTTAGTGTACGATCATTTCTGAGATGAAATGGAACATTATTGATACTAAATCTCTTCATCAGCGCATGGTATAGACACCAAAGTTCGAAGTCAAACAAGGCAGCAAAAATTACAGTACACATTTGCTTGGCCTAAATCTAGTTTGGGATTTCAACCAATCACATATATGGAAAAATGGAAGAATGCTGTTTATTTCCATATAGATACATGTGTCAACTCATACTACACTCTGATCACTATCGACGTTATCTACCTAAATTCCTGGTGCTACTAGATGTTATTGTTTCCCTGCTCTCGTTTCCTTTGCAAAATTCAATCATGTTCAAAAACAATTTTCCAAAACAATTTTCCTCTAAAAAAAAAAACAACTTACCAAAAAACACCATGAATAAATATTTTAAGATATGAACACGTTTTCCAAAACTACTAGATTCGACAATAAATAACCCGAAAAAAATTGATATTCTGTAAAACAAAATAACCAAACCAAACTCAATGTATAAATATTTGAAGATATAAAGAACTTGAAGTATAACATCTTTTTCCAAGATTACTAGAGTCGACATTGATTTAACCTGAAAAGGCTTCATATGCCATAAATAAAAGCACCTACATCACTTTGTGCTGCATTATTAAACCAAATATCAACCGTAGACAACCAGATGAGAACGTTATGTCTTTATATACAAATATACACGTATTTTATTGAAGATAGGTAATCGGATTTTATGAAAAAAAAAAAAATCAAGATTTTTACTTTTGTTTAATTTCGTACTAGCGGAGGAGAGGGGGGGGGGCTTTGCCCGGTCGTAAAATATGCTAAAATATGATATTTTAATTTGTCCAGATTTTGTAAATATTATTACAAAGTTGTGATTTCAAAAGTTAAAAAAAAAAAAAAAAAAAGTATTTGGGTGGCATCAGCTATAATCGAAACTGAAAACAAAACTGTAGAATTCAAAGCTGGTGACGTTACCACTGTAACAACATGACATGCATGTAAACTGATTAAAAATAAACCAAGATGAATGTACATAATGTATAACGCTTTTTTTTCAATTTTGATCCCTTAACAACTATTTTAACCGGCTAAAGACCCATAAAAGAACGGTTCGTAAAGAAATCCAATCATTTGAGGCCCCTAGCGCTGCTCTGCGACTTTTAGTTTCGGAAGAGATAGAATTTAATAATATGGAGACAGACAGACAGACAGACATAGTGTCTTTTATATATTAGATTTATTAGTTCTTTGTTGTTTTTTGTTGTAAATATTTGCTTAAAAAAAAAAAATCAAGTTTATAATATTTTATTATAAAATATTTATTTGCTTGATGTCTGTTGATTTGATAAATGTTTTTTTTTTAAAGGAAATCTTATTTTCTTAACTTTCTTTCCCTTTTTAAACATTCTAAGGAAAGTAATATATTTTGTTGTAAAATGATAAACATCTAATCTTTATTCCATGATTTGTTAACAATGAAACACTGTCTCACTTTCACGCACGCGCACGCATATATAGTCTGTTTATTATACAAACATTATTGGTTACATATGTGCATACATGTTTCAGTGGAATCTCAATCTAAGAATAACACCTTATCAGCCCCCCAAAAAGGATCGATATTGGTCTGATGAGGTTTTATCCTTGAACTGGGTTTCCACTGAAACACATATGCACATATGTAACCAATAATGTTTGTATAATAAACAGACTATATACCAGCTCTGCCTGCATTGAGCACTCTTTACTAACCACGTGAGTTTCACTGGATTTACACCTAGGAAACCTATCGATACAACCATTTTATTTATATGTGTGTGTGTGTGTGTGTATATGTCTGGTTATTTACATATCAGATGCTCGACTGAGCTTCACTTTATGGTTCCTTCCTATGTCTTGTTGTATGTTTATATATTTTTATGTACAGGATTCACTGTTAAACTAATTAACCGATCATTATGCATTTTGGAACATACCTGGGTAATGTGAGCTTTATTTACTTTTAGTTTTGTAAAAATGCAATGAAAGCTCTTTGTGGCAATTTGGATATTTCCGATTTTTGTAAAAGTTAAAATATATATATATATATATATATATATATATATATATATATGATATCAAGTGATGAATTCCTCAAATTTCAGTTTCCTTCGAGTATTTTAAAGAGATTTAATGGCGCATAATATCGCCATTTGAACATCCAAATATTTCAGATTTGCATTAAACTTGATCCATTGTCATCATTAGGATGAACACTTGTCCTTATATATATATTCAATGCCATTACTATAATCCAAGCCATTTTAAAATGACATATTGTATAAGTAAATTATTGTTCTGGAAATCTGTTGTCAAGAACGATAAAAGAAAACCAAATCTACCAAATAATTCCATTTATTTTTTTTCCACTAGACTAACCATTCCATTAAGAATGACTGAGAGAAATACGTTTTCTAAACAAATCATTGAAGCATTGTAAAAGTAGACTTTTTTGTATATCATGATAAAATTTATTTTCATTAAAACAAACTTGGATAATTTTTAAAGAAATTTATGCTAGCCCCCCCTCTCTTCCCCTCAAAAAACGATAGCCAACCCCCAAAACAGTATTTTTTTTCCCTTCCATTAGAAATATTACTCATGGAATGTGGGGATTGAAATGCAAAATAGGAAGAAACGAGAGTTACGATTTTCTGCTAATAGAAAATTAAACATGTAAATAATCTATTTATGTAAGTAAACTAAAACATGATAATTATAATTAGGGTTGTGACTGCAGCATATTCTTTTCATCGTTTTGACCTTTGAGTATATATCCGTTAATATCTTATGTTTTCATGTAGATTGATGTGGTTCTCGGTTGATTGACTATGTCTTACTGTGTTGGATATATACTTGAGAAGCAAAAGAGTGAAAATAATATTCTGTTGTCACAGCCCTAGTTATAATATATGCACCAATGATCAAAAAAAGAAAATGTGTAAGAAGATTAAAATGGGTATATGTCAGATCCAATTCTATTTATATTTAAGTTAGCAAATCTAATTTTTTATATTTGGATTCTTCAGACTACTGTTTTCATCTTGTGGACCCGTGGCATAGTGGATAAAATACTTGGTAAATTTCAGTCATAAGTTCCACTCTTTTGAAGATTGATGGTGCAATCTTCAGTGCTGGTGATAATCATATTAAAAATTAGTGATTTGTTGGAGTTGTCTCCCTTGGACATGTGAAAAGTTAGTTCCCTTTCTTTATATAAGATTCTTTAATGACGTATTAAAGTGATATATTAATGAGTGAGTTGTGTATCTTTCTCTTCATCTTATGTAAATAAAAGCAGACATGTTTGTTCGTGTCTGTGTATTCAACGAAAAACATGTTAACTTCTTTTTTGTGGACATCGGTTGCCTTCTAGAGTTTGAATCCTATTTAAAACAAACCAGGTATGTTTTATTTGCTTCTTAACTTTCATAATTAACCATCACAAATCAAAGATACAATAGCGAATTATTTAGGATTTCTACCCAGTCATGCCTGACAGAATGAGAGCATGCTACTCCCATGGATTGAATAAAAAGTTCCGTTTGAAATTCTGTGCAGATTTCCGAATTCAGCAGAAAAATTCCCGAGTTGAACAAGATACACTTGAAGAAGGTCGAAGGTTACATCAACTGAAACATTCTGAAAATACCGAAACGTAAAAATAATACTAAAGATGAGAACAATAGTCTGAAGAATCCAAATAATATGAATAATCAATCCTCATTTCACAAATGTAAGACTTAATTTTATATATTAGATATAGATAGACGCATTTGAGATTATTATTTCCTATTAACTTTGGCTTATAATATTCCGTTCAGTTTTTTCATGGCTACAATGTATAAAATGTTTTTCCCCATAAGTTGGGAGACAATTCTTATGGGAACAATCATACTAAAAAGAAAAACAAGATTTTCTTTAGATAGTACAAAAAAAAAATATATATATATATATATACGTTGTTTCTATGAAATGAGCAGACAGGTAACATTATGCAATAGAATTAGCTGGGAAACCTGGACGATAGGAGGCAAATAATTAACTTAGAAACAAGAGTACAGTTATATAGCAAATGCAGGTGTGCTCATTCAACGAGCACGTTTAGCAATGAGAATGTCATTTATAACTTGAGCATCACAGACCTTTTCTTAAATGTACCTACCTGGCGTTGTTTGAGAGTAAAAGAAAAGGAAATAACTGACTTATGTTTTCACCTGTAATCGATCTAGAGACTAAATAAAGTCATTATACAAACAAATGCGTATGTTCACGTGTTGGTGTTTGTATTTCTTTGCATCGTCGCTGTTTCACTTTGCCGTTTCATGAGTCTTCTAGTCGTTGTCGATTACCTCATCTGTTTAACTAGACGAGTAAACTTATGCAAGAAAAACGTTCGTTGAGTTCTTCAAGGTTTTATTGCAGATAATAAAAAGTATTGACATTCCATTTTCTTTATAAAAATGAACAGAATAATATCAGATTTTGAACAATCTGAAATAATCAAGAAAATTCCACGCAGAATCCTATATAATGTATATAAATAAAACTGCTGGCTTGCTGTTAAGAACTGCGGTAATGTTTCTACAATGAAAATCCAGCCGAAAGAAACTCTTTAAAAGCCAATCACTGCATCATTTAAATAAACTTGGAATTCTGGTAAATATAAAGATTTCTGTATATTTTCTCACTCACTAAAGAACTATATTTAAATATTCTTAAAACATTTGATTTGAAGTAGTTCCTATCGCCTTTTACCATCAACACTATAGACCTTATAATCGCTTTCAAATCAGTAGCACTAAGAAAGTGTATTTACTTGCAAATATTATGTGTTTTATGCTAAAATAAATATTTCTTTATTTTAACTCTGAGTTTTATTAGTTTTTTCATTTAGTTTTTTGCTCGTCCATATATCTGGACAGACACGTAACATGGGAAAGAGATTACATGGTTATTATCTCCGTCTTAACTTAGTTTTTTAACTTGAGAATTGAGAGATGCAGACGGACAGACATGGAAGTGACATTTGATTTAGATTATTCGACATTATTAGGCCATGTCTCATCTGCACGGCTTCCAGAATGACACTGAACTGAAAAACCCTGTTTCTCTCCTGCTGAAACGTGACTCATTCGTCATATCGTTTGACGCCTGTTTTGTCTAGAGTTTGACTTATCCACCTCGCTTCAACTTATATCACCCGTTTTTGGGTACAATTCTGTTTGCAGATAGGTTATTGTGATATACACTAAAGTGATCCTCATTAAAATTCACACTGGCTTACATAATCACTACTTACTGCCATAGACTCCCTACTATGTAACATCATGATGAAATAGAAAAATAATTTTGGTAGCTTTAATTTTGTAAGCAAATCATTAAGTAAGATTGTAATTTTTTAACTGTTTGTTTATTACTTGACATTAATTGACAACTAGCATAAAAAAACAAATGACATTCTATAATTAATGTGGTAACTTCCTCGTTAGAACCAATGTGTTTTTAGGTAT
Organism: Euprymna scolopes; assembly: GCF_053919585.1. Lineage (NCBI taxonomy): Eukaryota > Metazoa > Mollusca > Cephalopoda > Sepiida > Sepiolidae > Euprymna > Euprymna scolopes. The sequence continues at coordinate 38,973,953 of NC_136490.1, read as the reverse complement.
TTATTTTTATTGAAGTTCAGGGAACTCCTTACATTATTACTTCATTTTAATATTTAAGTATATTCGGTGAATAATGGAAAAAATTCTCCATACTAAAAGGTTTTTTAGCTGGAATAAGTATTTCCAGGAAGAAATTAAAGCGAAAGAAAATGTTTTCATCAATAACATAATGATCTTGAGTGGAAAGTCACTCTTGTAATAGAAAAATGGTCCAATAAGGGATGGCAAAAGTATTTGTCCACAAGGACCCGTTGTGTAGTAGATAAAGTACTTGGTAAAATTCAGTTATAAGTTACACTCTTCTGGATGTTAAAGGTTCAATCCTCAAAAAAGTAAAATAACGAATTACTTAGGACTTTTAAGTCGTGGCTAATGGAATGAGAACATGCTAAGCCCATGGATTAAATAAAGGGTTTCATTCCAAACTGTGTGCAGATTCCAGAGTTCAACAGAAATATTCATAAGTTTAACAAGATACACTTGAAGAAGGTCAGAGGTTACATTAACTGAAACGTTGTGCAAATAACACTCAAGATGGGAACAGTAGTCTGAATAATCCAAATGCTTACATAACTTTCCAGAAGATGCTGATGCAAAGACTACAAGATGATTAATTCAAAATGCAGCGTGTTAAGAATGGTTTTCAATTAAAACTTTTCTTAACATGGAAAAGGAGAGGATTTCATGTTGAAAATCAATTTTGGTTTAAAAATTTTTTTTTACTTAATTGAATGAATTTCATGTTTTCATTGAATTGAGGCTCATAAGAGTAGTGGTTGATGCGCAAAAATCAGAGGCCCTCAATATTAATGCCGGAGTCCCTCAGGGGTCCATCCTAGGCCCAACTCTCTTCCTGATCTACATCAATGATCTCCCAAAACACATACTTAAATCATTCGTTGACAGCTATGCTGATGACACGACCATCTATGGCAACACATCAAAGGCCGTAAATGACAAAGTTTTCTCAGATTCTCTCTCCTTTGATTTTGAGTGCGTGGTACAGTGGGGGAGGAGGTGGCTGGTTACTTTTAATGCATCTAAAACCAAGCTCCTATCTTTACATCATTAACACTCTGATCCCCATCTGGCATCAATTGAAATGGGTGGCTCTCGTCTAGGGGAAGCTCCATGTTTTGATAAGCTTCTGGGCTTGACCTTTACTCCTGACCTGAAATGGATCACATACATCAAGTCAGTTGCCAAGATCGCTGGAAAAATGGTAGGATCCTTCTACCGCTCCAGAAGATATCTCACTAGTGATGTAATTCTCTATCTGTATAAAAGCCAAGTACGTCCAAGGATGGAGTACTGTTGCCACATCTGGGCAGGAGCTGCTAGAAACAGCCTATCCTGCCTTGACAGAGTACAAAATAGGCTTCGTGGACTAGTGGGTGATGCCCTTTTCTCTTCCCTGCAACCTCTTCCACAGGAGATATGTTGTGAGCCTGTCTTTGTTTTATCGTTACTATCATGGCAGGTGCTCGCCTGAACTCCAATCTCTGGTCCCCCCTCGCCAATCTTTCACAATAAACACCCGCCTAGCTGAAACCATTGTCAAAAATTTTCCCCACTCCTTATCTGTGCCAAAATCAAAACGTAGATTCTGTGAACAAAGTGCACGCCTGTGGAATTCTGTTCTGCTTGCTTGTTTCCCACCTGACTACAACCTGGATGTCTTCAAGTCCAATGTAAACAAATTCCTGATGAACCGCCCCCTTAAGACACTTTATCAAATCTCCAACACTAACGTACTGTACAGACAATAACTCTTATCCCCGAGTGGCTTCCGGGCCTTGACAAGTGGTGACTACCTTGTAAAAAACAAAAAACAAAAAAAAAAGTAGAAAGTTCAAATCAGACTATTAAGCAGATTGCCGCTTCTTCATTATAATAATGAAATTTGAAAATCGAAATATTGAATTTCGAGTAAAAACCAATGGTATTTTCTTAATTGTCATGTTACAGTAATGAACATATCCAAAAATTACAAAAAATTATAAGATAGAAAATTAATTATTAATGAAAATAGTTTTTGAAAAAATTTCAAGTGTATATAAATAAATAGCACCAAGTCAGAGGAAGTATCTCAATCCATCTTGTTACAATTAATGGTGGATGTCACGCAATCATCTCTTTGTCCAAAGTACGTGTTTTATATAATAATGCAGTAATATTTAACTAATTGTGACATGTCAATTTAGGTAGATAAGTTTTTAGTTGAAATTGATTTTTTTTTTCTTTCTGCAATATGTAAATTTTTTTTTTTTTTTTTTTTTTGCTTTTATTCACTAAATCATAAGAGCCTGCTGTGGTAAAGGCCAGATTTACATGGAGATTTGGGTGAGAGCAAGATGTTTGTTCACATTACATTAAAATTTGTGTATGTTAGTATTATTAGAGAAACAGGAGGAAGTTAAAACTGGCCGAGGACAAAAGCTATCAGATTTAAAAAAAAAGATTTTCTGGCATCTTGGGGACATCTACAGTGAATGGGGTGTGATTTTGCTGCTAATTGAGTGGGCTGGGCTTATTTTTGTTTAATTTATCGAAATTAGAACTATGAGTGACTCCAGATAACTCTGCTAGTGTCTAAGTGAAATCCTGAACTTCAAAATAAAAGGAAAAAATAACTTTTTTTTTAAATACTAGGAAGAGGAATGTAGAAAATAGGATCTTTACATAAGAAATCGTTTGCATTTTCAACATGACTTGTTTTCTGTGAACAATTTTATTTCCAATCATTCTTTTTTTTTTAAATTTACTTTCTATTTTTATTTTTAATTTTGTTATTGTTGCTGATATTCAGATCAGGATTTGCTTATAATCTTATCTACATGGATAAACTCAATGATCTTCCATTTGATTAGTTCTTATTTCTTGAACAAAAAATAAAGCAAAAACAGCTATTTCTTTGTAATTCCACATTTGTCTTCCCAACAATGTACAGAAAATCTCGTTAAATTATTCCAATGGTTTCAAAGAAATTAGATTAAATCTATTGGAAAAAAGGCAGGAGAGGAAAAAAAAAAATAGTGCTTTGGAAGAATTTCATTGGACGATATTTCCAAGATGTAGTAGCATTGATATTTACAAGGATGTTTCGGACAAAATTGACACTTTTTTGGAAAGGAAAGAAAAAGTCATAACTTGGCCAATAATAATTAACGTATTTTAAAAATCCAAACTACACAATGTCCCACAAGTCGTGAAAACATTTAGACATTAAATATCTCAAAAACTATTAAGGATATAAAAAGTATACCGCTATATATATATATATATATATATATATATATATATAATCATTAATACAGGGTGACCCCCCCCCCAAAAAAAAACGGGCCCCAACTCTAATTAGGCCCCATTTGTTAGTGTTTTGTCCGAATGAAATGAAACTTTGGTCATAACTAGTTTATTATATTCAAAACATCACATCAAAACACTAGGGTCTTTGGCCTTTTTTTTTCTCCGTTGACTGTAAAATGCTCAGAAAAACAATTGAATGTCCTCTGTTTTTTTTGGAGTCACCCTGTATTAAAGTTGAACTTGATAAATTTAGTTTGGAAATCATGTTAATTTCGTTTAATATGTAGTTTAGTAGATATAAAGTCTTGAATTTTGTTCAAGAATTCTGGAACACCCTGTATATCTCTTGGCAGATCTGTTGCTTAGTTGAAGAGATCTGAGCCCAAAACCTGTTGTCTTCATGGTATCTGTTAAGAAACATCTGAGCATCATCTTTGATCTTAGTAATTACTTCATCCTAGATGCATGCAGTAGGGTTGGTATCTTTATAAACTGTACTCCACATGTAATAGTCTTGCAATCAGACGAATTGGGACGAAAATATTGGGATTGGTGAAGTCATGAAAGTTCTTAAACAGTCACTTCTGTGTTTTTTCAGGAGGTGTGATACGGAATGAAGTCTTGTTGCCAAATATATGGCATCCTTTCTGCAACCATCTCCAACCAGCGTTTGTCGACAATGGACAACAACCTCAACATAGTTGTTTACATTTTTACAACATTTCAGCCATTTTTCTTTCTTTCCGCCTTAAAGTACCTTTTGGCATAATTAGTACCCCCTCTTGAAAACAATAAAGACCAGGCCAGAGATAAGTTCGTTTGGAAGTCAGTTTCTAAAAGTATGAAAAAGAAAAAAAAAATGATGATACTCAGATTTTGATTTATCTGTTTGAAATTATGTTGTTATTTACTTGCCTCCCCACGAGGTCAGAGTTAAACGCAAGGTCGGTTTTTAAGGTGGGGAAAATCCAGTTTTCCAAAAAGGAGTACTATGGATTTGGATAAAAAAATTTTAAAATGTCTCCGTCCAAAAGAATTTCTCCTTCACTAATAGAGAACAGAACAGATTAAGTGTAGTATCAGGACGCATACTACACTTTACTCATAATCAAAAGTAAAAGATTCACATTGCAGGGAGAGAATCGCACTTTCATAAAAAAAAAAAAAAAGGTCCCCATGAAAATAGATTAATAGCATTTATGTATCTACACTGTAAAACGGATTTATCAGTAAAGAACAACTAAACTAAACTGATGTGTTAAACATGATTCTTTATATCAGTTACTCCTTGAACTTAAAGATTAAGATCAAAGTTTAGTGTCTGGAAAATGATGGGCAGTCGCTTTTCTCAAAAGGTAAAAGGGAGGGTTTACAAATTTATTTTCTCACTCCCAACTTCAAAAGAATTTGTGTGTGTGTGTGTGTGTGTGTGTGTGTGTGTGTGTGTGTGTGTGTGTGTGTGTGTGTGTGTGTGTATATGTTTCGTGGTAAACAACTGATGATCTCTTTAAGAATATTGGTACTATTGTTTGTTCATGTAAGCGAAACCATTCAGCAATACAGGAGATTAATTGACTTACTGACAAAATAATGTTCGAACGAAGGACATTTTTATATAGTTTTAACGGTTTTAAAGACACTTCTAAGACATATATATATCGCATGCATAATTCTTTGGAAGTGATGAATTTTTATTGAAAACCAAATATGTATAAATTAAATGAATGTTAGACATTTTATTTTTTTTTTTTCAGCCTGTGGAATTTCATAAGCTGATGAAGCCTCCTCATAAATATTAATGATATTATATATATACTAGACTACCCGTGACCCGTTGGGTCAGTATGTTATATTAGCTATGGAATTAATGTATGAGCGTGACACTAGTGATGTAAAGAAAATAGTTTTTTTGTGACATAACAGAAACGTTTCTATGAAAGTATATTAAAATGAAAAAGAATATAGATAGATTTCTAGGAGTCGTTCAGTTTATAATTGTTTATTTTTGAAAAACAAAAAACTTACAGCCATTGAATTATAAGTGGTTGACCATACTTATAGGTAAATGTGATCTGAACAGATACCATAATACTTAAAGTTAAATTCAAATTTTGATATATCTTTTAATTTAAACGCGAAAAAAAAAAACAATTGGAACGCTGAAAACGTACACAGTAAAACAATACGTTTTATTGTCGCCTAAATTATTAAGTATAGTATATATCGTATATATGAAACAGGTCACTGAGTATACGTATTATGTGTAATAACGTTGCTTCCCATATCTTTTATTCAATAAATTTAAGACATTCGCTTTTCTAAGGATATCCGTTTGTTCGAACGAAACTGTTCCAGCGAATTATGTTTATTAGTTTATGCTATTATGGGTTTGTTTGTGTACGCATGAGAAACCGGAAGTCGTAAACTGGATGCTGGGTTACAACACTCATTACAAGGTCATTTGATTCTTATAATTATATATATATATATATATATATATAAAAATGAAAATATATCTTCTTGAAAAGGAGCAGAAATAAGTGTTTGTAAACATAACGTTTCTGAAAAATTAAATTTCTGAAATTATGTTATGTAAACATTAATTATTAATGAACACTATACATTTGTTAGATCTTCCATCAATACATCAAGTTCAGTCAATGCTTTAATAGTGTAACACTATTAAAACATCCATTGAATTACCAGTTGCATTTAGTTCCTCTAACTCAGTGAGTTTTTTTTTTTTTGTGTAAAACCGTCGGTATTGATGGAAGATCAAACTAATATATAGTATTCATTAAAAAAAATATATGTGCTCTTCCACAAGTAATTGAACACTTTTATTTCTCCTATAAAATTAGGTTACATATGTACATATTTATAAATAAAATTTTCATCAATTGTGAATATTTTAAGCAACATGGTTCTTAGAGTGAATGTGGTATTATGGTGACTGTAATGATCCTAGCTAAGAATGGGATAGATAGAGGATGACAAACGACTCCTTTTCTATGCACACCTTACACTGCTAATGGCCTTGTCTAATTTGCTAAAATATATATATATATTTGAAAATAAATAATTCAAAGTGCAGTATTTTTTTTTTATTCAATTTTCACCCCAAACAAGGCACAGTGCCATTTTGAAGCAGGGGGCTACTATCAGGGACTTAATTAGCAGGGTCATTATGAAGGGAGATGAGTAGAAAGATGTTTGTTAATATTACACTTGAACTTCTGCATATCAGTGCAGTTGGGAAAGCAGAATCCCGGAAGGGAGTTCCAAAGACCCGCAGTTCTGGGGAAGAAACTATTGGAGTAAAAGGCTTTCTTGCACCTAGGGATCTCTACTGTAAAGGGATGAGACTTAGTAGCTTGTTGGGTTTGTCAGAAGTAGTTACGTCGGGGAAGTACAAGTGTTTGCAGTTCGTTAGAGCATTCACCATTAAAGTATTTGTAGAACAGGCAGAGGGATGCAATATCTCGTCGATGGGACAGAGGCTGAAGCCTAGATGACAGTTCAGGACCTATCAGGTTGGCGACACTCTTTTGAACCCTGTCCAGGAGCGAGAGACAAGCAGCAGATGCACCAGCCCAGATGTGACAACAGTACTCCATACATGGGCGAATGGTGGCCTTATAGAGGTATAGGATACTGTCAGGCATAAGTAGTTTTCTAGCACGGTAGAGGGAGCCAACCTTCTTTGCAGCAGCCATAGCAATGCTCTCAATGTATCTATTCTAGTTCATATTCCCTGTAAACGTTAGGCCGAGGAGTTTAAAAGAAGTACTTTCAGGCAATGTGTTCTTGGCCATTGCTATTGGTGGTAGAGAAGGTTTCTTGTAGTTATTGAAGGAAACAAGCTTAGTCTTAGCAGCATTGAATGTGACCATTCATTTTTGTCCCCATTCCACTACAGATTGGAGGTCATCCTCTAGTGTTTCTGCCATTTCCTTGGATATGTGTTCATTTGTTTTCCCCTCATATCTGTTATAGAGAGTGGTGTCATCGGCAAATATACCCATCTCCGAAACAATTTTATCAGGGAGGTAACGTTCAGAAGCTACAGTTAAGATATCTGCTGTTGAACGGGCTTGCCTGAATCCATATTTGTTCTCTCCTTAGACACAGGACGAAAATAATCCTTCTTGACTAGAGAAATTTTAATTTTTGTCTCATCCAGAATGCTCCTTGTTGTAGGGTAAGGAAACTTGGTTGTGCAGACCAAGCTTTACTCAACTTAAACCCAAGGTACAGCCTGCAATACAAAAGAACATAACGCTCCTGAGACATATTGTAAAGACAGTGACATATGAACAATGTACATATACAACAATAAATAGTGAGGTAAAGTAAGTAATGAAAGCGAGACACCCATATGTCTGCACCGATGCTGAGCTTGTTTCCCGCCAGTCTCCAAAACATAAACAAATATGAAAACGCTCGCTAGCGAAGTATGAAAATGTCACAGTAACAACAAAGTTAACCTACAAAAACAATATAACATTCTTTCCTCCTAGAAAGAAAATGATAGCACTGTAGGTATGCGCTGACACAGCAGACCTTAGACAAACTAGAACAGAATTAATAATATACACAAACACATGTACACATCACCCCTCCTCTCAGCCAAAGACATCTATACACCTGATTTAGTCCCAGCCATAGCGTATAGGAGGTTTTGAGATACGAGTAGATTTCTTTGTTTCACATGGAGTCTCATTTTCACGGTTCAAGTGTTGTACCTCCTCAGCAGCAGTCTCCTCCTGCACTGAGGCTGTCTGATCCTCTACGTTAGGTACCACAGGTGTTAGATGAGTCTGTCCAGGTTCCTTAAGGTAAGTTCCTTGAATAGTTGAGGTGTCAGGACACCGGGCTAGATCACGGACAGATACCGTAGACTCTCGCCCGTCAGAGTACCTGATGGTGGCATAGGTGGGATTGCAGTCAAGAAGTTCAATCTTATCCACAAGAGGGTCATTCTTGCTGCTTCTTACAAACCGTTACAGCAACACAGTACCAGGTGTCATTAGCCAAGAGGGCAGAGAGTTTCCATGAGTCGAACGTTGTTGAAATGTAAAGAACCTTTCATGTGGCGTGGTGTTGGTAGAGGTACATAAGAGTGATCTTAAGGAGTTCAGCACATCTGAAAGAACCAGGTCCCAGTGAATATCAGGCAAGTTACGGGACTTAAAAGTAGAGAATACACTGTATTTTGTCAAGTTGTTGACCATCTCCTCAATTCTTGGAAGGGGGTACGCATCCAGTTCTGTGTACTGATTGTCTGTGAGCAGTCAATACACATTCGTTTCTTGTGTCTGTGTGTGGGATCCTTCACCACTACAACTTGAGCTCGCCAAGGGGACAAACTAGTCTCAATTATGTCTTCTTTGAGTAATCTGTTTACTTCTTCCCCAATAAATTCTTGGTCTTCCTTACAGAAGCGTCTTGACTTGGAAGCAATCGGCTTGCAATTAGGTGATAAATTAGGGAACAGAGAGGGCTCATCTAATGATGCTGTAGCAAGAGCACAGTATGCATTGTCTCCCTTCAGAGTCAACTCAGGCCTGGGTCCTCCATACTCAAACTTTACACTCAAATGCATCTGCTGGAAATCCTGACCAAGGATCAAGTCTGAACAAAGATCTTTCATTATTCCTAGTCATATACCTGAATAGTATTGGTTATTAGGGTTGAGTTGAAGGTCTGCTATTACAAATCCTGGAGAACTAGTTGTCAGAGATTTCTGGGCCAAAGAGATACCCCCTACTGGTTTTGTGCACTTTCAGCCCTAACTTCCGGGCAACCCGCTCATCAATGTAGCTTCCGTGCTGCAAGAATCCACGAGAGCACTCACCCACCAACCACCAATGGTTGCCGAGGCAGCAGCCTTTGAGAGACCCTGGGGAACATTAGTGGCCAAAATATGAGAGGTTGAGCCGAAAGTTGTGGCCATTAAGCCTAAGGACACCCTTGACTTGAACTTGTCCGACTTACACACCCGGGAAAAATGCCCCTTTTTGGCACATTTGTTACAAGTAGCCTCACTTTTTGGTATTACTACAGGTTGCAGCCACTGCTGATTTGTCAGATGCCAGCACTTCCTGAGCTCCACCCTCCTCAGTAGTAGTCGCGAAGAACCTTCCGAGGTCCGTGAAGCAACTACAGCAGCAGTGTGAGCAGTCCATGGAGTATAGGCATCAGCATTACGCTGAGCCAGGTCTAGTGTTGTAAGCAGCCTGCAGATCAAGAGTGTCACTTTCAAAGAGGCGTTGGCGTATCGGGTGAGGCAATGCCATTGATAAAAGCATCGTGAATTGATTCCTCACGGTACTTTTCCGCACTCACAGCCTTAAAGTTACAATCCTTGCTTAACTTATGGAGTTCTCTGAGAAACTTGTCAAGGGATTCACCCGGCGTCTGCTGTCTAGTTACTAAGAGGTGTCTAGCAAAGATTTCATTGGTCGTTTTTACATATAATTTTTGCAGAGTAGAGATAGCAGAATAATAGTCTTCACAGTCTTCAATGTACTCAAATACATTATGGGTCACACAGTTTGTTATGTAATGGATGGCTGGAACCATCCAATACATAACTGAAAAGAAAAAACTTCTTTAATAAAAGGATTTAAAAGAGTGGGCATCGAATAATCGATTGTTCACCAGTCGAAATGAAAAAGCTTACGTCGTAAACAGAGAAATCGGACGACGATTTTTTTGTTTACAAAACAAGGAAACGTGACATCCTCGTAACTCTGGAATGTATAGAATTTAGCATGAGTGATAAATTCACGTGTCGGTCAGCTGAAAAGAACTCGGACGATGTTCTGGGTCAGGAGGCAGCAAAAAGTTGTCAAAAAACGTGACCAACAGAACGCGTGTTCTATTATCGAGCAGTTGATTGACAGATCGCGTGGATTGAAAAAAAAACAAGCCAAAATCATGTAAATATAAGCGGTGATTTTTGGAATCTAACCAGAAGAGAAGAAACGGAGGAAGAAGAAGAAAGAGTTAGGAAGCGTGCGACTGTCAAGAGCATAGAGTTTCCATACACCCCTCTCCATCACTGAAATGGACAGTAAGCCACACTGTTAACGTTTGAACTATTGACAATCTCTGTGTAAAACGAAAATAATTTGAAAACAAAATATATTTTTATATAAAAAGCCAGTGTATCTTACGTCTTGATTTGTTATGCTGAGTTACGTCTAACCTTTGTATGCATGTTAATTTCTTGTGCGCCGGGATCGCTGTTATGACAAGCAATGACAGCTACAGAGAGAAAATGCACAGTCAAGGGGGAAATAACTCTGTCGTTTAAGCCGTTACCATAACAACCAGAAAATTAAACAACTAGACGATCACTAAAAGACGGCTACTGGGTTTTTTGGGGGGGAAAGTACTAATTACGATCGTTCCCAGCCTAGGGGTCCTGGGCTATATAACAAGTTGACCAACGTCCGGAACGTATCTGGAGCCTTGTCCCCGCACTCTTCAATGAAGTTCTTGAAGGTTCTGTACCAGTGGTGCCACTCCTTCGCTGCTGATGGAGCGCTGGGGTCGATGTCTAAGCGCGTGGGCTGAAGCACTTTCCCCATGGTTGGTCGTAAGTTGAGTAAATTGTTGTAGGGTAAGGAAACTTGGTTGTGCAGACCAAGCTTTACTCAACTTAAACCCAAGGTACAGCCTGCAATACAAAAGAACATAACGCTCCTGAGACATATTGTAAAGACAGTGACATATGAACAATGTACATATACAATAAATAAATAGTGAGGTAAAGTAAGTAATGAAAGCGAGACACCCATATGTCTGCACCGATGCTGAGCTTGTTTCCTGCCAGTCTCCAAAATATAAGCAAATATGAAAACGCTCGCTAACGAAGTATGAAAATGTCACAGTAACAACAAAGTTAACCTACAAAACCAATATAACACTCCTTTTTGGGGAAATGGATATCCTCCATATAAAAACTAACCGTGTGTCTACTATTGTCCTCGTGGGGATGCAAGTAAATAGGGACTCTTTATATTAATTACCTGCATGATTTCCGACTCTGTTTCTTTCTAGGAAACAATTTTATAATTCACTTAGCCATGAAAATTTCATCAAAGAATTTTACAACCATTAAAATTCATTAAACCAAGAATTTTTAGTCCTTTTTAGTGACTCAACTCCTATAAATCTTTAGGATGTTGATCACCAGTTTTTAGGAATGTGTTCCCTACTAGTTTTGGAGTTTTACTTTTGGGTGTTTTGTCATAGAAGTATTTTTGGTATGAGCCGGGTTCAGAAATATATTGCAGGCTTTATAATCAAATGTAAGAAAAGCGAGAGACATTGTCATAAAGTAAACAAAACAAAATAATGAGTTCAATGGAAGTTTATAAATGTATTGAGGTTGTGATTGAGGCTGAAGGCAGCTACATTGAATAAATATCAGCTCTACTACATAATCAAGTTACCTGAATTGATTTTTTTCAATGAAATAAAACTGTAGTGATGTTTTCTTTAGGTCAACACTTTTATCGTTCCACCCTGTACTAAATGAGGAAACCTTTCCATTGAAAATGCAGTTGGTCTTATGCATCTAAACTTAAGAAAGTCATGCTTGCATTAGTTTCGCTTTTAGATAAACACGACACCAGGTAAAATTCGGTAGCCATTTTCTTCTGTTTCAGCTTATTCACATAATGTTGACACTTTTCAAGTGTGCTTTTCTCAATTTTAGATGCGTAATACTAACTGGGTTTTAATGGAAATGATTCCTTATCTAGTAGTATATAAAAAAAAATAAATAAATAAAATTATATTTAACTCAGATTAAACAGATTTTTTATTCCGTTCTTCCATAGCCACAATCTTTATACGTTGCGAAAACGTCTATTTTATTTTCTCAAACTAAAATATGAAATTTTATATCGTCTGCCATGTAAAAATTTTGGAGGGTTATGCATATGAGTTTGTGCTAGAATTGAATCGTATTGCTTGATTGATTTTTATTTTTCATTCATTTTTATTTTATTTTATTTTTTTTTTTTAATCCATTTCTAAATTTGTAGATTTTCATCTCGAGAGGGAAAAGAAAACTCAACTAAATTTATTTCTATTTTTAACAATAGGATAAAAGCCGTGTTGTCAGTCCTATTATTGACGTCATTAACATGGACAACTTTGAATACATTGGTGCAGCATCGGATATTAAAGGAGGTTAGTATCTTTATTATTCTTATTAGCAAATATATGCTTCGTCTGGTCATTAATTTTCGGGTAGTATGGGAACATGGTATTATGACTAACGAAAATATTCTACACTACCCCCACCTCACCCAAAGAAGTAGATAATGCTTGGGAAGATGATAGCGCTTACATAACTCCCCCTCTTCCCAAAAGAGAGAAAGTAATGCTTGGGAGGCTGGTGTCATGATTTATGAACATATACTACACACTGTTCCACTCTTGTAGGAAGAGGTAATGTTTGGGTAGATGGTATTATGACAATAAAACAGGCATTAAACCACTCCCCTCCTGAAAAAAGGGGGTAATACCTGGGAGGGTGGTATCATAACAACAGAACAATACTACAGTACCCTCCCTTATCTGAATGTAATATCAAAGATAGTACAATAGTACATTAATAGAAGTGATAGTATAGTTTCGGTTTCAGACAAACTATAAATTTTTATTAATGATGGATTGAAAGGTAATGAAGCTATATTTATCATGAGAAAAATGTAAGAGAAGTATCTTGGTAAGAATAAGAACCTGCATTATGCTTATAAAGATTTGGAGAAAGCTTTTAACAGAGTTCCAACAAATATATTGAGGACATTGCCAAGGCTGCTGTGAAGGTGTTCTCTGTTATATAGGGAAAGGGACAGATCTCAGTCATTAGATGAGCAATGTAAATATGTTTGAAAATAATTATTACAGGAAAAGGCTTGAATTGAACCCAGTAATCAAAAGTTAAAAGTGAATACGTATTGCTATTTAAATACGATTTTAGGAATGTAGAGTACTTCCCATTGTGTCGAGAAATAATGACACAATTAGTTAGATCAGATATCGGACAATGTCAATTAAGGAATGTCTTTGTTTTACCAAAACATATGGGACATGTGTGTGCGTAAATTCATGTGAGAAAACATTCACATGGCTGAATCACGTTTTGACGTCACAAAGAAAGATAATTTACAATATATTCAAAGAGTGAGTTGAGTCAGAGTTGAGTTCGGGAGTTGAGTTCAGGGTGGAGAGACACAGCTAGGAGTCACAACAGTTGAGTTAACTGAAACCCTTTTGGAAGCGACCAGAAAGGGAAACAAGAAAATGTAACTGTGAAAGGCAATTGAATTCCTGATTGTCAGTCTTCCAGCTGGAAGAATAAACATGATGTATTTTGTAAACCTTTGTCTTCGTTGCCATCTTTCAACCTGAAAGGTAATGTGTTTTTATATACCGTCTTGAATATTGAACAATCTATGAAACACCATCCTTCTGAAGTGTAACTAAGTCCTCCTCCTCAATATTGTTAACGGTATCCCATTATAAGTAATGACTCCCCCTCTGTATTAAAAGAACTATCTATCACTACATCTCTCCTCGCCTTCATATGTCTTCTTGTCCCTTTATGTGTACCCCATTATATAAGTCCCCGAGATATACACACTCCATTACACAACAGCCTGGTCGATTTGGTACTTGTAACCAAGGCACCCCTCACGGGTGTGGAAAAATGTAAACAACCTGGTTTTAGCACGGAAATAAATAAGAAAGTCACATCGTAAAGAAATATGGTCCTTTAAACACAAAAAAAATGCTAGGCGAGTTACCATACACACACAATGTCAAGAAAGAGGAAACAATTAACAGAAATAAGTCCAAATTAAATTAAATGATTTGAAAAGAAAGTAGAAGCAAAGACAAATAAATAAAAGCATACACTCACACACGAAAAAATGTATTTAAACAAGAGATAGAAGAAAAAATAAACACAAAATCAACAAGAGTACATTTGCGTATTTCATTGATAAATACATGATATGAATTGTGGTTGTTATGGATTTTGTGTATGTTTGAATAACTGTCAGTTACAGTTTGACAGACAAGCTCTGATCATAGATTATGTGTGTCATTGGGTTAAATCATTGTTTGCAGGAAGAATTCAGAGAATGGATGTTCTCTCTATATATAAAGGACACTTTGATTTTTTTATGTCTAGAAGGTCATGTTTTGAAATGTGTTATAAATTGTTTAATATATGTAAAATTTGACGATGTATTTTTTGAAAAATGTACAAACGGATTGTTAAACTTTTATGTTAAGCTGTCTGCATGCCTGGATTGAAAACAAATATTGTTGAAATAAAGAAATATTTTTAATTTGTATGTATAATGTATTGTAATTTTGTTCTCGGGAATTCAATGCTGATAGTTAAGTAGATAGAAATTAAAACAAAGAAAAAGAAGATAGGTTATAAAAAAGAAAAAAAAATTAAAAACGATGATTTTAGACGAATGGTTGGCCTAGAAATAATTTACAATTTTAAATAGGGGACAAGACTAAAATTTACGTAAGTAAGTATTTATGAGAGATTCAGGAAGTGATAAGCCAAAAGAGAAATGTGTGGGGGTTTTTTTTTGTTTTTTTTTTTCGTCCATATTTTTTTCCACAAGAAAAGTTACTTGCTAGGTTTCAGCACAATAATAGGGTGCGCCTGTGAGAAAAAAACAAATGGACTCTGAAATATTGTGTTCTTAATTAGGGCAGGCTGTAAATATCATAGTAATTCTCGACACAATAAATTAAAAATGCAGATGTTGGAAGATACGAGAGATCTTCAGGTACATAGATGACGAGGGGGTTGGTACACGGGCAAATCACTCCGATTAATTAGAAGGAAAAAGTAAAATATACCGTAAATATGTAACAAAAATAAAAATGTAACAAGATACCTTATAAATTTTTTTTTTTTTTTAGAAATGAATGTATGTGAGATATCCCTGTTTTGACTCTTGAACACTCTACTGGAGAGGAAGGGAAAATCGCACAATTCCTCTGTCATAGTTAGGGATTAAGTATGCACAGTCAGATTTGATGCAGGGGAGGGGGGTTATTTAGTTAAGGATGATGTTTTCTGATGTCTATGTCAAGTTCTAAGAGTCCAAGCTAGGAAACCTGAGTGAATCAGCACAATTAGAAACCAACCAAAAACATTTAAGTAAATTTATGTCCCAAAAGAAGTAAAATAGTTAGAAAATGTGACAAAGCTCTAATTAATAGTAACACCCACGAGAAAGAAAAGATAAGAACCCATCGGATGAAGAGTCATCGAGTTGGTAAAGAGGTAAAATGGGACCTCTATTGTTACGGCATAAGGGTGAACGGATTAAACAGCTGATATTGATCAGAAGAGGTTCTACCTTACACTCAAAATGAAAAATGCCAGAAAAATCGGATGGAGATTTTGGTCTAAAAATAATTAGGGAGTCAGTTGGAAAAAGGCTGACCAAAAAGTTTTTATGATGGTGTCTGATATTTTTTTGTAGCCAAGTGGGTTGAAAAAATTAAAGCGTTGTTCAGATATAGAAAAAGAATAAATAAAAAATGTACAGGTATTTAAAAATGTGTACATTTTTTTGAAAAATGAGAAGGAAAGAGTGTTATATATGCAAGGGGACAGATCCCAGTAATTAGATAAACAATGTAAATATGTTTGAAAATAATATTTATTTAAGGAAGAGGCTAGAATTGAACCCAGTAATCAAAAGTTAAAAGCGAATACATATTGCTATTTAGAGACGATTTTAGGAATGTAGAGTACTGTCCATTGTGCTGAGAAATAACGACGCAATTAGTTAGGTCAAATATCAGACAATGTAAATTAAGGAATGTCTTTGTTTTGCCAAAAATGTGTTGGACATATGTGTATGTAAATTCATGTGAGAAAACATCCACGTGGCTGAAGCACGTTTTGACGTCACAAAGAAAGATAATTTACAATATATTCAAAGAGTGAGCTGAGTCAGTCGAGTTCGGCAGTTGAGTTCATGGTGGAGAGACACATCTGGGAGTTGCATCAGTTGAGTTAGCTGAAACCCTTTTGGAAGCGACCAGAAAGGGAAACAAGGAAATGCAACTCTGAAAGGCAATTGAATTTCTGATCATCAATTATCCAGCTGGGAGAATAAACATCATCATGTAATTTGTAAACCTTTGTCTTTGTTGTCATCTTTCCACCTGAAAGGTAATGTGTTTTTATATACCGTCTTGAATATTAAACATTATAAGAAACACCACTCTTCCAAAGTGTGACTGAGTCCTTCTCCTCAATAATGTTAACTGGATCTTCTCCTTCAGTAATGAATTCGCAACTGCTATGTGTTTAAAGAATTGTCATCACAGTCATCATCATTGTATACAGTCATATAAATGTCTCATCGTCTGTTATACACCCCATTATACAACATCTCTACCATGCTAGAAAGTTACCTATGTCTGAGAGTATCTTGTACTTCTACAAGACCACTATTCGCCCATACATAAGTATTTTTGCCACGTTCAGACTGGTGTATCTGCTACTAGTCTCTCACTCCTAAACAGTGTTAAAAAAAGAGTGGTCAACCTAATAGGTCCTGCACTGTCAACCAAACTCCAACCTCTGTCCCATCAACGAAACATTGCATCCCTATGCCTATTTTACAAATATTTTAATGGAAGGTGCTCCGACGAACTCCAAGCACTTGTATGTCCTCGACATAAATACCCCGACCTAACTCGACAAACAGCAAAATCCCACCTTCTTCTACTCAAATAGTTTCTTCCCTTGAACTGCTAGACGCTGGAATTCCCTCTCGGTTCCCTACTTCCCCAACTGACATACACAAGTTCAAGTGTAATGTGAGCAGACATATTGCTGCTCAACTCCTTACATAGTATTCCTGCAAATTTTGCCCAAAATGGTAGCCCCTTATATTCAAGTGGTACTGTGCCTTGTTTGCGGTGAAAAAGCAATTTAAAAAAATGTATTTTACTTTGAAAGATTAGGAGACAGCTTTTGACAGTTCCAGACTACAATGTATTATGAAATAAGTCACTGCAGCTTCCTCCGTGTACACTAGAGCAGGTAATCAATAGATTTGATTGAAAATGGACGATTTCACCGATTTCTATGACAATAAATGTATGGGAAGGTAGAACGATTGTTGATCCTCATTCAATCTCGGATATCGTCGGGTCTCCCTGCTAGTAATTAAATCGAAGAATTCTATGGAGAGTAAATGCCTAAAAGTAGATCTTACTAAGATTAATGATGATCAGTGGTTGTAGTCTTGGAAACCCCTTAGAAAGAGGAAAGTTTCCTCTGCTCAATTTGTGGAAAAATGATAAAGAATTGAAACAATGTCAGTTTTTAATAAATCAAACAACTTAGTATTAGTAAAGGAATGAGTATAAACAAAGATAAAAGGTTATAGAATCCACATACTGTTAAATAAATGCCCTGTTAGTAACAGACAATCTCTACTATTATATAAAAGCAATTATTATTGTTATGATATTTATGTAGACAATTTTCTATGATCTCATTTCTCTTATTTATGATATTTCTTATAAATGTTATATTTATAGAGGGTGATCGCTAGAAAAGCGGGAAATTTGTCGAACAATGATTTATTTTTACAAAGTTTTTCAAAGACAAATGTTGTATTATACTCATAGATACTCACAATGTCGTCTGTGCACTTCACTGCAGCGTCTTAACCTATAAAACCAACAAAAGAACCAATCAAAAAATAGCAATCACACATTTTATTCATGATCTAAGCTGGTTTTCAAATTTCCCGCTTTTCTAGCGACCACCCTATAATATATGTATGCACATATGCATACACACACATCTATCTATCTATCTATCTATCTATATATATATATATATATATATATATATATATATATATATATATACTTACTATTACATAAAAGGAACTTTGTGTGTAAGTTCATTCCCTATGAACTCCTAAATAGCTGGGTCGATTTTTATGAAATTTCACACAAGTGTACTTTTTGTATATGGCAGTGTTCTTAGATAGGCTTCATATCAGAATATCTCTGATAAGGATCGATAATCGAAAAAATACGATGAAAGGAACAATCCGATTTTGATCAAAGTTAACACCTTATACAACCTAACGTCACAAGTGCATTTGAGAAGTTTTCTTAACACACAAGTAGAAAGGTCCGGCATATAAAATTAACTATAGATTCTTTAATATGACAGGGGCGCGTTTGAAAGGAATTTTTTTGTTTAGAGCACAAATGAACCATGATACTTAACTTTTGCATTTTAAACTTTAATTTAAGATGTTATATATATAAAAAAAAATAAACAATTTTTTTTAAATCAACAGAAAGTTCTCTACAGTAAAATATAGACTACAATGTATTGTTGACGAAGTCACTGCAGGGAGTCATGTGAAGTTTCCTCCTGGTACATGATGGGTCTCCAATTAAAGCAGACAATCGATTTGATTGAAAAAATGGGGAATTTCATTGATTTCAATGACAATAAAAATGAGATTACAAAACGTTCGTTGATCATCATTCAATCCTGGGCAACGTTAGGTCTCCTCTTGCTAGTAGTTCATATATGAAGGGTAGAATAAATGTCCTGTTAGTAATGAAAAGGGCAATAGTTCATACATGAAAATGTTTGTAGCATACCAATCAGGCCATGTGTAAGTAGTGATGTAGGTAGGTGTATGTGTGTATTATTATGTCTACGTGTGTTACCAGTTGCCATATTGGATTTTAGGGTCTTTTTGTTGAAGTCGTACCCAGGGCCTGAGGCTCGGTGAGGGATGGGGTGGTCTGTTGAGTCTCAAGAGAGGAGTTTAGAGGTTGTCTGAACCACTTGATGAATTGTTGTCAATTCCGTTTTTTAGTCAAGAAAAGAGAAAGAGTCCAGTTTGCACTGCCTTTTATCAACTTCTATAGTGTACTCGGCTCACCTGAAATATGACCTCTAATTGGGGAAAGTCAAAAAGGAAGTTAAATGCTTGAACCAATCAGTGCTGAGCTTAGAAACTAAGCACAAATTCAAAGTCACTGCTACTTGTAACACGGCTGCTATAGTGGCTGGAACAACTTAATTTTTGTGGAATTACTGTTTGATGTGGGTTAGGATTATAGATAAATTGAGAGATGATAACTAGCCAAGTAATGTGAGGCAGTGAAGACAGATAAAGAAAAATATATATATTTGGATGGTAATGTTATTGAGGCTTTCCAGAAGTTTTGTTACTTTCATGATATTATTGGAGCACATACAAAAACTGATGCTGATGGGATAGCAAGAGTTAGAAGTGGATGGAGTAAATACAAGAAACATTCTGTCATTATTAACCAGCAAAGCATTACTATTGTCGACTAAGATAAGGCATGTGTGGCTTGGGTTAGGGATATATGTTGCATGGTGAGAAATGATATGAGAATGATACAATGGATATGTACTGTGAGTTTCAAAGACAAGTTTAGATCTGATGACCTCGGAGGAAGATTAAATATTGACAATATAAGGAGATTTTTGTAAAACAGCAGAATAGTTAGAAATCTCCCTCCTCCTCTTAAGAATGGCTTTCTAAATAACGTTATTATTTCAGCATGGTGCGTACAACATGTATTTATAAGATAAAACACAAGAAAATATGTTAACTAAAATTTAATGTACTCTTTATTTTTAGTTCATATCAAAACTTTAATTTAAACTGATTAGTTAATGAATTTTAAGATGAATTTGTGTTGGTATGTCTCGGGAGAGAGAGAATTTCCTATTTCATTTCCCATTTCAGTTATGTAAATTATTTACAGATAAAATGTTATAAACAAACAAAAACTTTTAAGTTTTAAATATATTTCAAAGAAATAAATTACGCCCGGTACTAAAATATTGAATTCATCAATCGTGTTTAAAAAAATTAAAAATAAAATAAAATAAAAATAACACAAAAAACTGCCGTGAAAAATGCTTCTAACTTTAAAATATTTGGAAATACTCAATGAAAAGTTTTATTTATTACTAAAAGAACGGACTGAAAAATATTCTCAGATAAAAATTGTTTGTTTAGCAGTTTAAAACAAATGAAATGAAATATTCGACCTCCTTTGATAGAAATAAAACAAGTTTACTTACCATTATATTTTATATTTTGTTAGATTAAAATTATCCCAATGTACAATTATGATAATTGTAATAATAATCTAAATGGAGAATTATTTTTTCTCTTTAGGAGAATAAAAAACAATTACAACAGCCACAAATATAAGGCAATGGAAAATATTTTTTATTGCCACGTGGTTGAACACCGGAAGCTTTAGGCACCTTCGTGCCTTTACCTACATGTTGATCTGGTAATGACGTCATGCTGTCATGTTCATTGGCCTGCATTTACTCTCGGTAGCCTTGGTCTCACCTCCCATCGAGAGAAGGATAGACCGCGACAGTTTCTCAACCTGGTATTTTACCTCATAGTACATACAGTGTCTCATCTTCCCAAATGGTCACCCATCTGGTACTGGCCAGGTTCAACATTGCCTAACTTTGGTGATCTGGCGAGAACTGGTGTCAACTTTGTTGTGCCGTATCCAACACATGCAGTATGTAAAATAGACGGCAAACTGAATACGTTGATTACAATCATAATCGGTTTTACATTCTTCTGCTAGATTTCATCTTATGTGGAAATAAGTATCATAATATTCAAACCTATACTCTTAAGCAGAAGAAGGACCACCTAACACAGGTGCCATAATGTAAGATTTGAATAATGACTCATAGCCCAGAGAAAGCTAAAACTGTACAAATTAGTCATATCTCAAGCTTGAAGACAAATAATTGTTTACATTTTTACTATCAAGGTAAATATATCTCCTAGCTATTCAGCTATTATTTCTTGTTGAGCATTATTCATTTCGAATTAATCAGATGATTATTGTTTGCATAGTATTTTTTTTAATTAGAATTGTAATGGTGTTGTTTGCTCTAACTGACCACCATGACAGCTGGCTCTCACTACACGGCACCAGACACAGCCGACTCTCACTACACGGCACCAGACACAGCCGGCTCTCACTACACGGCACCAGACATGGCCGACTCTCACTACACGGCACCAGACACAGCCGATTCTCACTACACGGCACCAGACACGGCCGACTCTCACTACACGGCACCAGACACAGCCGACTCTCACTACACAGCACCAGACACAGCTTCCAGGCCAGCAGACTCACTTTCATAGGAGTAAGGGATTCGCATGCTTGTCCATCATAACTTCCTAATCAACATGCGTCTTTTTTCTTCTGTTTACTTCTCCGCTTCTTACTGATATTACTCTAGACATGATTTTTATATTGTGACATCACGCTCACAAGGGTCATTTAATGAACGACCTCGAATATTTACGGGAGGAGCCACGTTACGGTTGCCAACGTTCTTATAATGTTTTTAGCACTAGTTTTACACCCATTATCGCTACATATGTCATGGTTAAATTTTTGAAGCTTGATCACTAAGTCAAAGTTATTCATTGTAATTATATTTCTATTTTACTTAAGCTTGATTTAAAAAAAAAAAAAAGAAAAAAAAGTTGGTGTTTTGTCTGGATGGTTGAAGATTAGAAAAAGGTGAAATTTTTATTTCTGAATTTTGTAAACCATCTTCTGCACATTCTTTTATTCAGCAGTTCTTAATATGCTGAATGAATGTTTCGATTCCCTTCGATGGCAGAATTACTTTTTTTATAAGACTCAAATTCTGCTTGGATACATTATCATGCTCTAAGGGCTCTCAAAAGCAAAATTTTCTGTAGGTCGGCAGATCTACCAGAAACAATTTTTTTAAGTCTTAATTTAAATTTCCATTTCGTTATTAACATTTACGACGTTATTAACATGTTCTGATGTTACACTTCACCTATTTTGTTCTAGAACAGCAGAGGAGAAATCCTTCGTGATTGAGACAAATTTTAATTTTTGTTCCTATCTAGAAGACCCATTTTTGGGGAGCTGGATTTTCCCCACATTAAAACCGACTTTGTGTCTAACTTCGCCCTTGTGGGGAGGCAAGTAAATAAGAATATATTAGAATATTGAAAGATGGCTAAAAATATTGAATCCAGTGTCTTTTGAATTACTCCAATTTTTCATACTAACACAAAGAGGTGCGAGGTGTCTTCAATAAGTTTCCAGATTTTTTTCATATGGGCACTTTTATTGAAAGCACACACATGAAACTCTAGTCGCCTTCAAAGTAATCTCCTCTGGTTGCAACGCACTTATTGTATCATTCCAACAACTTCTGGCAGGACCCATGGAAGACCTCTTGTGTAAGCGTGTCAATGACCCTTGTTACAGCCTCTTCCATCTCCTCAATTGTCTCATAACGATAGCCTCTAAGGTTTTTCTTAAGCTTGAGGAATAACCAAAAGTCACAGGGAGCAAGGTCTGAACGATAAAGGGGGTGAGGAACTGTCTTGATGCCCGTTTTGGTCAAATAGTCTATGACAAGGATGGAGTTTTAGATTGGTGCATTTGTGCAAATCTTCTGTATCTTCAGTTCCTCATGAATGAGTGTGTGTACAGTTCCCACACTGACATCAAACTGTACACTTATTATCTCTATAAACACACAGCGGTCCTTATCCATGAAATTCTTTATTTAGCCAATCAATTCTCGTGTTCTCACTTCCTTACTCCTCCCACACCTCTCCTCATTCATCACAGACTCCCTACCTTCCTTGAATCTCTTATGCCACTCAAAAACTGATGCTCAATTCAGGCAAGATGGTCCAAAAGCAGTCTGAACTATTTCATTTGCATTTTTTTCCAAGTTTAAAACAGAATTTTATTGCATATTGGTCTTCTAAAGTGTCGTCACGTACAGATTGCATTTTTGAAATTCACCAACTGTGACAATAGGGCTTGAGTAGGATGTATTCCAATTCCTGCTGTAGGCGGTTATTTGAATCTGAAATCATAAAAATTGGTCTGTCATCTCATAAGATGGATAGCAATAACATTAAATTTTCAAGAGTCTACGACAATTTTGAATGCCTGTACGAAATAGTTTTGAAACTTATTGAAGGCACCTAATAACCAACAAACTATTACTCTCTTACAAGATATACCTTTTTTCTAGTGTTGGGACGATTATTCGGAATCTGGAATCGGAAAAATCGGAGCTTTTTGGGCTATCGAAATCAGAAAAATTTGAGCCTATTTTCTGATGGCAAACCGATTCTTTAAATTACCTTTTTTATTTAATTTTGGTTTAAGAAACACCTTCCACTGCTTTTAGTAGTAGTAATAAAATACCTATTTACTTATTCCAGTTAGACTAAAATCTCTAGATCACCACCTCACAAATTTTTTTACATTTGAGAAAATATAGGCACATTTAAGATGTGTTTTTACAATAATCGGGCAAAATAACACATTTTATAGTTAAATATTTAGAGATTTATAAAGAATCGGAATCAGGAATTTAGTATGGAATCGGGGAAAATATTAGAATCGTCCCATCACTACTTTTTTCCCATGCAATAACAAATTTTTTTCTTAATATGAAATTTATAAGATACAAATATTAAATAATAAATCTTTAATCATTTGACTTAAAAACATATATCAAGTATCGTTTGGAGATAAAAAACAAATCAATAATAAAATAAATTCTGCTTTTTTTTAAAAAAAAACATTTTTATGAAGAGCAAATAATTTGATTAAAGAAAAAAGAACATTTTGATCGTATAAAAAATATAATTAATGCATGAATTTTGAAAGGTATTTGGAAACATTTAGACTGTTGAATATGAAATTATTTAAAGGATTAAATATTTTAGAGGTGATTTAATTCCAGTAATTTTATAATTACAATTTAAGACCTTAATTTAATGAAATAATTAGTTATAGTTATAAAACAAAACTGGTTGAATTAATAATTTAATGATTATACGATTAATAATTAAATTTAAATTTAAAAATCGTTTTTAAAAAAAATTGTTTGGGTTAAAAACAAGACAAATAGCATAGTTTGTATTATTTAAATTGTCTGTGTAACTATTCTCATCTTGATATTTTCACAACGTTTCGGACGATGTAATCTCTAACCATCTTTAGGCGTGTCTTTTTGAACTTGGAAATCTTTGTTGAATTTGAAAAGATGCACCTGGTGAAGATAAGAGATTTTATCATCCAAAACGTTGTGAACATAAGAGTAAAGATGAGAATAGTAGTCTGAACAATCCAAATTAGTAATCTTTATTAAAAAAAAAACCAAAAAAAAAAAACCCTTAGAACCATAAACAGCATATCTGGTTAAAGCAACCAAGAGACAACGGTTCTACACTTACCCTGATTCGATTCCAAGTAACACTTTCTGTGGTTAAATTCAACACACTGTTGTTAAAATTCATTACTCAGAATTTGATAGTGCTGCCAAAAACTCGTTACTTAAAAGCTCAATGCTCCACTGTCAAAAACTCGATGCTCTGCTGTCAAAAACTTAACTCCAAAACACGACGCACTGATGAAAAAATTTGTTACTCCAATATCCAAATCCAAAATCACGATGGTTTCTGAAAATTTCAAACCGGAAGCATCTCATTTGCATATTATGTGATATTATCGCAAGCATATAAAGAGAAAAACGGGGACATTTTTCTCCCTTTTTGTCTTCATTTTTTTATCTACAGGACCCTACAAACTGCACAAAAACAGATTTGTAACAATTTTTAAGATGTTTAATTACAGCAGAGTAACTTATCTTACCTTTAGTAACATTTCAAACTACAGCACAGTAAAAAACAAAAAGCAAAGGAAAAATTTTAGTTAAAAAATTAAGCAAAACTGAAAATAAAAAGATTTCTATCAGCTAGTGAGATTGTTGTGGTGCCCATCTTACAGATAACAATGAACTCTTCTGCTTACTATAAATACTGGGAGAATATGCCTCTCAAAGTTATGCACATCTGCCAGTCGGACTGACGTGTAACGACTTCTCATTATTTGTTGTATTTGTCTTTTCTTTTCAATATATTTTGTATCCACTAAATACCGAATTGTGTATTTCTCATAACTGATACATGAATATCATTTTATTCCCCATTTATAATTGGGTTTCAAAGAATCAAAAATTCCGGACATAATTTATGGAATGACCTGATATTTGACTTGTGATTTTAAAATCAATTCTTGAGTACTTTGCTCAACTGAATCTTCCTGCTCACATTACACTTGAAATGCTGTCATATCTGAATCCAATTAATGTTTTAAGAGGTTTGATGCAACAGCTGGACAATGCATAGAAATTGTCAGCATTATTTGTTAATGAATGTACATTTTAGTGTTTAACTTCATCATAATGATTCTGCTAACACTTGTTTCTCTTCATCATATTAAACCAGTGGAATCCACATCACCATTAGTTTAACATCCATTTTACATGATGTTAGATGGTTTGCACAAATTAACATCCAATCTAACCTATCTCTGACCAGGTCTTTATTTATCCCTCTTTTTCTCAAGTCTATTTTTATCACATCTGTTATATTTAGGTTTTCTGATTGAGAGAGAGTCTTATTAAGGGATGTTGTTGAGACTTAGAGTCTTATTGAGTGTGAGTGTGTTGTAGAATTTTAGAGAGAGAGATGTTGTAAGAGAGAGATTGTTTGTGTTATGAAGATATTCATATATATTAAAAATATTTATTACTTAGAAGTGTAGATATGAGATATAGAGTTCACATTGTACATATGAGATGTCGAGACGTGTTATAAAGCGATTCATATTTATAAAATGTTCATAGTTAGATGTGTAATAGAAGCTCTTTGAGTGAGGAGATAGTGTTCAGACAGTCTTAGTGTTCATATTGTGTATGTAAGATGTGTATGTAAAGATATTTTATAACACAGATATATAGACATATAATAACAATTTTCACTTTACCTTTTGGTAGAATTACAACACAAAGACGACGTTTGTAAAAACACATGATGGGTTTATTTCTTCTCCCGACCGGCCGTGGTTTTCTGAGTCAAGAATTCAAAGCTTCACATTCTAAGTTTCAAAAGTGACCGTCTCGCTTCTAGACGTTCGAATGTATGTCTGGACTGTTGTCTGTCGTCCTCAGACTCTCTCCGACTCTCTCCCGTTTCTCCTTAACTCTAAAATTTCTAACTATATCAAGAACTTCCCATTTTCCATGACGTCATACACATGTTAAAACATGTGTCTTCTTTTACGTGTTCTGGGCATGCATGTCCAAAACTTTTTCCTTTGTTTACAAAAGGAATTTTAACCTATATTCTCAGTAACCTATATTTCCAATATGCTAAAAACATGTTTATTAAATTATCTTGTAGTTGCATTCTTTCAATTGAATTTTCATAACAAAATTGACAGTGCACATTCTTTTCTTGAAACTATTTTATCTCTAAGCTAAACAATCGTTTGTTTTACATTCCATTTTCTAATTCTCTCTCGTAATCTATTTCGTCTATTCTATTTCATTTTCATTTTAACTAAATCTCTCTATTTTTATACTTACATGAAAAGGGGGCAGCCCTTATCATGTAACACATCCTTCTGTACTCTGTGGCCTTCTTTTGTGGGCTGAACATGCCTCCTCAACTGTCCTACATCTACTAAGCCAAGAACTCTCATCCAGTCTTTCAATCTAGTCGTACCATCATCGTACCATCGTAGTCGTACCCTGCTACCTAAATTGTTCTGCATTTATTAACCCAGAAAGTCTTGTCTATTTTTTTTTCAATGTGACCATACCATTAAAGTCTCCTGTTTTGCACCCATCTCCCTATACTGTCTAAAGTTAATCTTCCTCATTAGATTATTTGAGCCCATGTCTAAGAGATGCATTATGCATCCATTGTATCATTCTCTCATCATTTCTCTCCATGCAACACATGTCCCAAACTCTTACTGGCCAGATTTTATTTCTGTACATCGCCACAGTACTTACAAATGCCTGATAGATTCTTGTCCTGGTTGACACTAGAAAAGTTCAGCTTATTAGTAATGGCAGAAGTTCCCTGAACTTCATCTACTCCTAATTTATACTTAGTACATTCTGCGCTCCTATGGCATCACCTAGATAACAATTTTTGCATTTGCTAGTAGTCTCTCACTCCTGGACAGAATTCAAAAGAGAGTCACTAACCTGATAGGTCCTGAACTGTCATCTAAGCTTCAACCTCTGTCCCATCGATGAAATGCTGCTTTACAAGTACTTTAATGGTGGATGCTCTGACGAACTACAAGCTCTTGTACCGTCTCAACGTAAATACCCCCCACTCCAACAAACTTGACAAGCAACAAAATCTCACCCTTACATAGTAGAGATCCGTAGATGTAAGAAAACCTTTCTCCCCTAGAACTGCTGGTCCTGGATATGACCTTAAACTATATCCATTGGTGAGGCGTCAGCTTGTGGGCTTTGGGGAGTGTGGACCCACCCTTTAATTACCATTGCTTCCAGGTCCACTCTGACCCGGAGTGGTAGTACCTGTTAGGCTCCTAACTATGGGTTAAATAGAAACCGACGTGAAAACAACAAATGCATTCTATTAAAAAGATTTTCTTCAAAATCTTTGGATTCGGCATTAAATAATCCAAAAAGGGTTGATATGCCGTAAAACAAAAACAACCAACCAATCCCTAGAACTGCTACATTTTGGAATTCCCTTCCGGATTTCTGCTTCCCGACTGCACTAACATGGAAAAGTTCAAGTGTAATGTGAACAGACATCTTGCTGCTCAACTCCCTACATAGTATCCCTGCAACTTATATCTCTGATAGTAGCCCCCTACATCAACGTGGCACTGTGTCTTGTTTGAGGTGAAAATGTAAAAAAAAAAAAAAAAAAAAAAAAAATCCACACATATTTTCTTCAGCTAAGTTTGCATACGTCCCTGTGCCTTCCACTTGTACACAAACCGATTTGTCCTCTTTCAACCTACTAGTACTGCACCCAATTCTTTTACCACAAATTGAACATAGTTTTCATTTTTCCCTGACGATTTCCAATGCTACAACTTCACGATCAACACTTTTGTCTCAGTTACATTAATTTTCAGGTTGTTTTCTTCCATGACATTTCACCAATTTTTGAACTTAATAAGTAAACCTTCCATTGCATTATTTGGATTAATCTGTTCTCAGCTTGAGTGTTATTTGAACCGTGTTTCAGTCGGTGTATAAGTTGCCACGTTTGATATCAGAAAAGAGTTAACTCGATACTTCCGTGGTTTCGTATGTAGGTTCTAGTTAAAACTAAAAAAAAAAAAGCGGGCACGATAAAGTTTAATTAGATCCATCAACTAATTGTAAGTTATAAAAATAAAAAAAATGACATAATTTGGGAAAATAAAAGGTTACCAGTCAAGCCTAAATGTTAAACCACATATTTTCGTCGATACCTATCCTTAGGTCCCATTTTTTTTTTTTTTTTTTTTTTTTTTTTTGCTAGATGACGGTTTGGGGTGTCGCTCTATATTTCAGTCACTTACTAGAATTGTAATCTATTTCACAATGATAGAAAAGCATAACCTTATTAGGTGCCAAGTTACAGAGAAATTAAATGAGCTACTCTTATAGAATTTCTATATATGCCATTT